>NC_134909.1:12637860-12645360 GCF_041734735.1 Babylonia areolata | reverse complement strand
AGGCTGGTTGGCTGCAGGAGAAGGGAACTACTTTTTTTTTTTTTTTGGTCTGTCTTCCTACGCCCGGCCGTTCGTCATGTGCTGCCCTCATCCGTCCCACACATCTTTCTTCTTCTTCTTCTTCTTCTTCTTCTCCTCTTTCTTCTTCTAGTTCTTCTCCTCCACCTCCTCTTTCTTCTTTTTCTTCTCCTTCACCTCCTCCTCCTTCTTCTTCTTTTCTTCTTCTGCTCCTCCACCTCCTCTTTCTTCTTTTTCTTCTCCTTCACCTCCTCCTCCTCCTTCTTTTCTTCTTCTTCTCCTCCACCTCCTCTTTCTTCTTTTTCTTCTCCTTCACCTCCTCCTCCTTCTTCTTCTTTTCTTCTTCTGCTCCTCCTCCTCCCCCTCCTTCTGCGATCGTCGGCTGCAACACCCACGTTTCTCTCGTATATGTCCGAGTGGGTTTTTTATTTAAATTTTTTAATTTTTTTTAAATTTTTATGTTTAATACCGTTTTTATCCCCGCCGTGTAAGCAGCTTTCGGGTCAAGTTGTGCATGCAGGGTATGTGTTCTTGTAGTTTTACCATAAAGCACCGAGCGCTGACATGGGTCGTAGGGATCTTGAACATGCGTGCTTGATCTTCTTGCATGTGTCAGTACACACCCAGGGCACTGAACTAGCAGGACTGCAACATACTGTTGACTTAGGGGATAAGAAAAACAAAACAAAACAAAAAAAAAAAAAAACAACCCAAAAAACCAGCAACTCCATCACCTGGTTGCGTTGAAAAACCCAAGGAATCGAAGTCAGGAAATTCGTAGCGAGAATTCAGCGCCCCTAACCAATCAGCAATCAGCCACCGGCGGACCTGCCATTCGTCCCTATATCTTCCTTCCTTCCTTCCCTCCTTCCTTCCTTCCTTCCCTCCTTCCTTCCTTCCTTCCGTCCCCCCCGTCCCTGTCTCCACCACTCCTCCCTTCTGTCTCCTGTCGCTTCATTCCTAGCATGTCGCACGTCTGTGATGAGGACAGACAGACAGGGAGAGAGAGAGAGAGAGAGGGGGGGGATGAGTGTGAGAGAGGAGGGATAGAGTGTGTGTGGGAGAGAGGAGGGAGAGAGAGGAGGGACGAGAGAGAGAGGAGGGGGGGGAGAGGGTGAGAGAGGAGGGATAGAGTGTGTGTGGGAGAGAGGAGGGAGAGAGAGGAGGGACGAGAGAGAGAGGAGGGGGGTGAGAGAGGAGGGATAGAGTGTGTGTGGGAGAGAGGAGGGAGAGAGAGGAGGGGGAGGGAGAGAGGAAGGGACGAGAGAGAGAGAGAGAGGGGGGAGGGTGTGTGTGAGAGAGATGAGGGAGAGAGAGGGGAGGGTGTGATAGAGGAGGGAGAGAGTGTGTGTGAGAGAGAGGAGGGAGAAAGAGAGGAGAGGGAGAGAGAGGGGGGGAGGGGACGAGAGACAGAGAGAGAGAGAGAGGAGGGGCAGAGGGGAAGGTGTGAGAGGAAGGAGAGAGTGTGAGAGAGGAGAGAGAGAGAGAGAAGAGAGAGAGAGTGGGGGAGGGGCAGAGGGGAAGGTGTGAGATAGGAAGGAGAGAGAGGAGGGAGAGAGAGGAGGGAGAAAGAGAGAGAGAGAGAGGGCGGGAGGAGACAGAGGGGAGAGTGTGAGAGAGGAAGGAGTGTGAGTGAGAGAGAGGAGGGAGAGACAGAAGGGAGAAAGAGAGAGAGAGGGCGGGAGGAGACAGAGGGGAGAGTGTGAGAGAGGAAGGAGTGTGAGTGAGAGAGAGAGGAGGGAGGAGAGAGGGAGACAGACGAGGGAGAGAGAGAGACGATTGGAGAGAGAGAGAGAGAGCGAGGGAAGAAAGAGACAGAGACAGGGAGAAAGAGAGAGAGGAGAGAGGGGTGGGAAGGGGCACTTTATTTATTTATTTCTTCTTTCTTTTCTTTTCCCGGCCTGACTTGCTACTGCGATACTGCGGACTGCAGACGGGCCCAATAGCCGAGTGGTTTAAGCGTTGGACTTTCAACTCTGAGGGTCCCGGGTTCCAATCACGCTAACGGCGCCTGGTGGGGGTAAAGGGGTGGAGAGTCTTCCCCATCTCCCAGGTCAACATAATGCGCAGACCTGCTTAGTGCCTGAACCCCCCCTCCTATTCGTGTGTATACAGCACGCAGAAGATCAAATACGCACGTTAAAGATCCTGTAACCTATGTCGGCGTTCGGAGGGGTTATACAGACACGAAAATACCCAGCATGTTGGTCGTGGAACGGAAAGAAAAAGAAGAAGAAGAAGAAGAAGAAGAAAAAGAAGAAGAAGAAGAAGCAGTACAGTTCTGCCTCATCCCCCACCACACACCAGACAGTGTCTCCTCCCCTTCAGCTGACCCCGCCCCCGCCCCCCACCCCCCACTCCTCCAGCCCCAGCACACCCACCACCCGCTTCCTTCCTCTCTTATCACTCTTCCTGGGGATCTGGAATAGGGGGTAAAGGTGCGTGTGGTGGTGGTGGTGGTTGGGGGAGAGGGAGATGGGGCGGGGGGAGGGGGGGGGAGAGAGATGGGTTGGGGGGAGGGGGGGAGAGGAGGGAGGGGATTGCCAAAAAAAATAACGGAATAGAAGTCCAGACGTCTGTCTTCCTACGGGAAGAGAGAGAGAGAGAGAGAGAGAGAGAGAGAGAGAGAGAGAGAGAGAGAGAGAGAGAGAGAGAGAGAGAGAGAGAGAGAGAGAGACAGACACGACAGACAGACAGACAAAGAGAGATCTATACCTCCTCCACATCGCTCCTCTCGCCGCCCACTCCCCTCCCCCACCCACCCACCCCTTCTTCCACTCCCCTGCACACACCCCCACCCCCCCGCCCCGCCATCCCCCACCCCTACCCCACCCCACCCCACCCCACCCCACCCCCGCACTCCACCCTTCCACCTTAAAAAAAAAAAAAAAAAAAAGAGCAAAAAAATAAAAAATAAAAAAAGCATTGACGTCATGGTACCAAAACTTGTCGGTCTTGCTTTCCTCTGGCGTAGTACACACACACACGCATCCGCAGCGCAAGGATCTCTCTCTCTCTCTCTCTCTCTCTCTCTCTCTCTGTGTCTCTGTCTGTGTAGTAGTATGTGCAGCAGCCGGCAAAGAAAGAAGTTCCTTTCCCCCCCATCGATAATGTCGCTGTGTTAGGCGGACTGACTGAACGAGCCAGCGCCAGACAAGGGTGGGGGGCGGGGGTGGGTGGGTGGGAGAGAAAGGGTGTGTGGGTGTGTGTGTGTGTGTGTGTGTGTGCTGCGCACGTTGAGACCGCCAGCGACTGAGCTTGCTAGAAGCGAACGAGAGAGGGGGTGGGGGGGGGTGTCTGGGGGAGGGAGGAGGGGAGATAAAGAGAGCGAGAGAGAGAGTGAGAGACAGGCAGGAGAGCGAGTGGGAGATTTGGAAAGGGTGGGGTGAGAGACAGAGAGAAAGAGAGAGAGAGTGAGGAGGGGAAAGAGACAAAGAGAGAGAGAGAGAGGGAGGGAGAGAGGTAGCACAGTGGGGGATTTGGAAAGGGTGGGGTTTAGAGACAGAGAGAGAGAAAGAGAGAGAGGAGGGGAAAGAGACAGGCAGAGAGAGACAGAGAGACAGAGACAGACAAAGACAGAGAGAGAGAGAGAGACAGGAGAGAGAGAGTGGGAGATTTAGAAAGGGTGGGGTGAGAGAGACAGACAGAGAGACAGAGAGAGGGGGTGGGGTGGGGGGGGGGGCAGACAGAGACAGAGAGACTGAGAGATAGAGAGACAGAGATAAGAGAGAGAACCATACACAGAGAGAAAGCGTCCTTCTCCGCTCTACAAGGCATAACAATACATCACCTACCTCCTCCACCACCCCCTACACCCCACACCCTCCCTCCACCACGAACCACCACCACCACTACCACTACCACCACCGCCCCCACCTCCATTCCTCCTCCTCCTTCATCCTGGTTCGCTCGCCGTCCAATAACAAGAGGCCAGGCGACTGCGCATGTCTGCAACTCCTCCCCCCCTCCACCCCTCCCTTCTCTCTCTCTCTCTCTCTCTCTCTCTAACTCACTTCCTGTGATGGTGGCTGTCTTCTCAAAACCAGTGTTATCTCCCTTGGACCGCCCTCCAAAATCCCCCCATCAAGCCTTTCTCTCTGCAACACACACACACACACACACACACACACCGTCCCCCCCCCTCCCCCTTCCCCACCGCCTTTACTGGCATGGTTCATCTCCCTTTCCTGATCGTATCCCCCAAGTTGTGTCTGTCTATATCTGTGTATAGATTGTTTATTTATTTATTTATTTATTTATTTATTTATCTATCGTTTTATTCGTTTTCGTTGTTGTAGCTTTTTCTTCATTCCCATTTCTGATTTAAATTTTTTTTTTATAATTCCATTTCGATAACATAGTAATAGAAATTGACACACACACACATATAATTATGTGAAAAAATCGGGGCACAACAGACTAAACAGATATACAAAGAATAGAAAAAAATAGACGAATGAATAAAAAACACAAAAAGTACACAACGATATATGAACACAGTATTCTGACGAAAACTATTGTG
This sequence comes from Babylonia areolata, assembly GCF_041734735.1. NCBI lineage: Eukaryota > Metazoa > Mollusca > Gastropoda > Neogastropoda > Buccinidae > Babylonia > Babylonia areolata. The sequence continues at coordinate 12,640,820 of NC_134909.1, read as the reverse complement.
AGTACATAAATAAATCATTTTGGACAGGCCATCCAAATATTCCGTGAAAGCAACCATTCACCCCAAAATAGTATCATCTGTACAACTACAGTTCGTTTTTTATACTCTCTTGGCTAAACTCTGCTTTACTTGAGCTGTGTTTTTGTTTTACTTATGCCGAATGGTGTATTTCTGTATTAAATTTGTGTATTTATAGTAAATCAGTCTTTAGTGTTGAATCAGCTGAAACTGGTGCCATTATTTATTTCACACACACACCCACACCAGCTTTGAAACCGAAAATGATTATATGTTCACTGAATTTTAAATTCGCACAAATAGTACATTTTGTTTTTGAGCAAATCTTTTTTGCGCTTAACCAAAAACGTTTAGACTGATAGAATCTCCAGAAAATATATTCGATAGTATCTTTAATTTCTAAACGAATGTCACAATCATCAATATCTACTGGTCCTGTTTCTTACACAACTATTATTTGTTCCAGTGATTATGTGTAATGTGCGGATTTGCAGCCACCCTAGTTTTATCTCTTGTATTTTTTTTATACCCCCACCCCACCCCCACCCCCTAACTTTTTCCAGCATGTGTTTGTTTCCACCCCCGTAAACAGAGTATGGCTGCCTACATGGCGGGGTAAACACGGTCATACACGTAAAAACCCACTCGTGTTTTCGAGTGAACGTGGGAGTTGCAGCCCACGAACGAAGAAGAAGTAACTAGTTGGGTTTTTTTTTTTTCAACATTTTTTATTCAGACAAAGGTTTACAGATATAGAATTTATATGTTTTGTGCATTAGAAAGTATAGGGTAAGCATATAATTAAGTTCTAAGTACTGACAAATCTATAACAGCAAAACAATATATGTTCAATGTCAAAGTTCCAAGGTAGCATTGAAAAGCTTAATCCTGTTTCTAACAGTTATGAAGTGCCCATTTTTCCACAAACTTGTTATATTCCATAGTTATGTTAAAGGCATACTTGTCTACTTCATATGCCTGTTTGAGGTCTTTTTTGAACATTTGTAATGTTGGTTTTACTTTGTTGATTCTACATTTGTATACATGAATTTAGCTATCAATAAGATATATGAGAAACATTCATCAGTTTTCATTTTGTTATGTCCAAAAAGCACCAGTGTGTCGTTCAGGTTAAGTCTATCACAATGTAAACACTTTTCTTTTAAATATCTCACAAACTCCTTCCAAAAATGTTGTACATGGTTACATTCCCATAAATAATGCAGAACTGTATCTCTTTCTTCCTTACAAAAATTAGAAGTAACTAGTTTGCTTCCAGTTTCTCTGACACCACTTGTGAGAAGAGTTACAAAGTGAGAAATCAGACGTCAAAATATCACACCATCGTCGTGATCCCCTTTAACGCCTCGTGTATATCATGTCTCCTCTGCTTGTTGTTACAATTAAGTTCAAGCGGCTGTATATATATATATTTCTTAATTGCGCTGCTCTCAAGCAAGTGTTGTAGGCCCCAAACTGTACATCTCTTTATCTATTTGTTTATTTATTGATCTCTCTCTCTCTCTCTCTCTCTCTCTCTCTCTCTCTATATATATATATATATATATATATATATATATATATCCAGATATCAAGAACAGCAAATTACACCATTTGTCGTGAACATAAAAAAAAATTCTATTTGATCATGGTTTATTCCCTGATGATTGGTGCTTATCAAGAATACAGCCATTGTACAAAAAAAGTTGATTTGAACAACGCTGACAACTATAGAGGATTATCACTATTGAATATTCGTAATAAATTGATATTGAACAAGCGCATCACAAATAGGACAGAAAACAACAGTACAACTGGGGAGGAACGAGCAGGTTTTTGGAGAAGATCATAGCACGTCTGACCACATATTTACGCTTCCGGCTATGGCCAAGAAACAGTTATTATGACACAGAAAATTGGATGTAGCATTCATCGACTTCCGAAAGGCCTATGAATCTGTATGTAAAGAGGAATTATGGAAAGTACTGCATGGAAATGGTATAAATGGTAAGATTCTGAGTGCCCTGAAAAGTATGTATAGTACTGTGAAAGCAAAAAGTCCGCGCTGGTGGTGAATTAACAGAGGCTTTTCTGTGTCCACGTGGTTTGAAGCAAGGGGGGGTTTGTTCACCAGTTTTATTTTCACTGTTTATCAATGAATTGACAAAAGATGTTAATACTAATGGCAAACATGGAATTCAGCTTTCGCCAGAATTCACAGAATTATTTATTCTGTTGTTTGCAGATGATAATGTTCTATTTTCTGACAGTGTAAATGGTGGTCAACAGAATCAGTTAAACATACTTATTATTCGGAACAGCAAACCGTCTTGATCTTGTTAATCTAGGAAAATCGAACGTTGTTGTTTTCAGAATAGGTGGATGATTATCATCAACAGAGAGATGGTAATTTGGAAACGAGGAATTACTGATAGTCAGCTTGTATAAATATCTTGGAATCTATCCTTCTACGAGGATTACGTTTTCTCAAAGATCTTGCAGACTTTGCTGGAAAAGGTGTGCCAGCGATAATCAGGTTACACTGGACTACAGGTGAATATTCACCCGAAGTGTTTTTTTTTTTTTTTTTTTTTTAATGTTCGATTGTCAAATACAACCGATACTAACATACAGATATGAAATACGGGGTTTGACTTTTGACTAAGAGCACATAGAGAAAATTCATCTATCTGCCCTGAAATGATTTATGGGTGTAAGCCCAAAGTCGCCTAGACATTTGATATATGGAGAAACAGGTAGATGTCCTCTTTTTATAGATACTTATACAATATGTATTAAATTTTGGCTACGACTAGTTTTGATGGACGAAAATAGATATCCAAAGAAAGCTTATATATATATCAGAATCTGAGAGAAGAATTAATACCAGCTACGTTTTACAGATACCCGTCATTCTTTCAGCTTTCTTTGACCCTAGCCTG
>NC_134909.1:12617860-12630360 GCF_041734735.1 Babylonia areolata | reverse complement strand
AGGGGGGTAGGGAGGAGAGCAGAGTGAGGGGTGTGGGTGTGGGGGAGAGGCTGTGGAGAGGTGTGAGCTGGAAGGGTGAGTTGTTTTGTTGTTGTAATTGTTGTTGCTCATCCTTTGGCACAAAACCGCAAAAATTGCCACTAACCACAACTATTTGTGAGTGGGGGAGGTGGGCGGGGGGGGGAGGGGAGCACAGAGTGAGGGGTGTGGGTGTGGGGGAGAGGCTGTGGAGAGGTGTGAGCTAGAAGGGTGAGTTGTTTTGTTGTTGTAATTGTTGTTGCTCATCCTTTGGCACAAAACCGCAAAAATTGCCACTAACCACAACTATTTGTGAGTGGGGGAGGTGGGCGGGGGGGGGGGGGGGGAGCACAGAGTGAGGGGTGTGGGTGTGGGGGAGAGGCTGTGCAGAGGTGTGAGCTGGAAGGGTGAGTTGTTTTGTTGTTGTTGTTGTTGTAATTGTTGTTGCTGCTCATCCTTTGGCACAAAACCGCAAAAATGCCACTAACCACAACTATTCGTGAGTGGGGGAGTTGGGGGGGTGGGGAGCAGAGTGAGGGGTGTGGGTGTGGGGGGGGAGAGAGGCTGTGGAGAGGTGTGAGCTGGAAGGGTGAGTTGTTTTGTTGTGTGGTTGTTGTAATTGTTGTTGCTCATCCTTTGGCACAAAACCGCAAAAATGCCACTAACCACAACTATTCGTGAGTGGGAGAGTTGGGGGTGGGGGGGGGGGGGGGGGGGGGGAGCACAGAGTGTGGGGTGTGGGGGGGGGGGGGGGGGGGGAGAGAGGCTGTGAAGAGGTGTGAGCTGGAAGGGTGAGTTGTTTTGTTGTTGTTGTTGTTATTGTTGTTGCTCATCCTTTGGCACAAAACCGCAAAAATGCCACTAACCACAACTATTTGGGAGTGGGGGAGGGGGTTGGAGGTGGGTGGTGGTGGGGGGAGGGGAAGCAGAGTGAGGGGTGTGGGTGTGGGGGGGGAGAGAGGCTGTGGAGAGGTGTGAGCTGGAAGGGTGAGTTGTTTTGTTGTTGTTGTTGTAATTGTTGTTGTTGCTCATCCTTTGGCACAAAACCGCAAAAATGCCACTAACCACAACTATTCGGGAGTGGGGGAGAGGGAGAGGGGAAGGAAGGGTGGTAAAGGGAGGGAGGGAGGGAGGGGGTGTCTCAATGGAGGTATTGATTGGGAGGGTGAGGAAGTGAGTCTTTTTCTGTTTCGTTTTGTTTTCTGGTGTGTTTTTGTGTTGTTTTTTTCTTCTTCCTCTCCCTTGGCACACAAAACCACAAAAATGCATATATAACCGCAACTATTTGGAAGTGGGAGTGGAGAGGGGATGGTGGTAGTGGAAAGAGGTGTGTATGTGTGTGTGTGTGTGTGTGTGCGGGGGGGGGGGGTCATAAAGGGAGTGTGGGATAGAGGGGTGGACTTTCTCCCACCCACCCCCACCCCCCATCCCCCTCCTTTGGCACAAAAACAACAACAAAAAACAAAAACAAAACAACAACAACAAAAAAAAAAAACACGCACAAACCATAACCATTTGGGAGTGGAAGTGGAAGTAGGGTTGGGGTTGGGGTTGGGGGTCAAGATGAAAGAAAAGTTTGGGGGGTGGGGGGGGGGGGGGGGTTGTAAAGAGAGTTTGGTGGGGTGGAAGGGTGAGTTGTTTTTGGTTCTTGCTATATAATCGCAAAATCATTTAGGGGGGGTGGGGGGGGAGTGAAGAGAGGAAAGGAGGATGTGTGTGTGTGTGTGTGAGGGGGTGGGGGGTGGGGGGGGTGGGGGGAGGGGGGCGGTTGCTATAAAGGGAATGAGGGGTGGAATAGGGAGGTTTTGGTGTTGTTGTTGTTGTTTTTCATCCTTGGCACAAAACCGCAAAAAAAAAAAAAAAAAAAAAAAGCTATGACCGTGGGAGTCTGGGAGTGAAGGTGGAGAGGAGGGATGGGAGAATGGGGGGTGTGGGGGGGGGGGGGGGGGGGGGGGTAAGTGAAGTGTGGAGTGGGAGAGGGAGTGGGTTGCTTTCTTCCTTCTTTCTTTTTCTTTTTTTTTTCTTTTTTTTTTCTTCTTCGTTCTTGATACTAAAATCTGGAAAAAACACATACCTATAATTGCAACGGTGTGGGAGTGTCGGGGGGTGTAGGGGTGTGGGGGTGGGTGGGGTGTGTGTGTGGAGAGGAGAGAGGTGGGGTGGGGTGGGGGGAGGGAGGAGGGGCGCGGGGGAGTGTGTGTGTGTGTGGGGGGGGGAGAGGCAGTTGTGGGGTGAAAGAGGAGAGGTGGTAAGGGGGGGTGAGCTGTTTTGTTATTGTTGTTTTTTTTTTAGTTTTCACCCTTGGCACAAACGCAAAAATGCACATACCTCAACTATTATTTTGGAAGTGGGAGTGGGAGAGGGAAAGGAGGAGGAGGTGTGTGTGTGTGTGTGTGGGGGTGGGGGGTGTGGGGGGGGGGGTGGTGGTGCTTTTTTTCACCCTTGGCATAGAACCGTACAAAACCTCTTTGTAGTGGATGTAGATTAGCAAGGAAGATTGGAAAAAACAACAACAACATAATTATGCCGTGCCTAAAATATTAATTTTTTTTTTTTTTTTAGAAAAAAAGCAAGCTCTGCTCTCTCTCTCTCTCTCTCTCTCTCTCTCTCTCTCTGTGTGTGTGTGTGTGTGTGTGCCACAGACAGATAGACAGAGACAGATAAACAGGCTGACAAACAAGACAGACAGATAGACAAACACACACACACACACACACACACACACACATATATATATATATATATATAGGCTGATAGATAAGTAGATAGGCAGGTAGGTAGATTGGTGGATAGGTAAGTGGGTAGAGAGACAGACAGACAGATAGACAGACGGACAGACAGATAGATAGACAGATAGACAGACATCCATCAGGTCGAGGGAGACGATTCAGTTCCGCTCTGGGGTGGATGATCCGTGACTGATACAGCGTGAGGTGTGGCTGGACAGGCCAATACAGGAAGTGACAGCCACCCCCCGCCCCCCAAGCCCTGCCCCCCCCCCCCCCTCCAACACACTGGGCACAGGTGAAGTGTGATGCTGGTCTGTCACTGTGGCTGACTTTGGGCCTGTCTTTCTAGAAGCTCGTTTTTTTTTTGTTTTTTTTTTTTTGCGCTGGGAACTTTTGCACTCCTTCACGCGCTCACACACCTTCAACGATTGAAACATTATGCTTGCGGTTTCTGTGGTTTTCAGCTGTTGTTTTTTTTGTTTGTTGTTGTTGTGTTTTTTTCCCCTCCTCCCATTTTGTGGACAATCCCAGCTCTCTGTCTCTCCCTCTCTCTCTTTCTCGCTGTGGTCCCATACATCGTGTGGTGCCGGCGTGTTTGCGGTTAAAATAGGATTGTCCTTATGGTGGGGTGGGTTTGTGGGATGGGTTGGGAGGTGGGGGGGGGGGGGAAGCGGGAGCGAGAGAGAGGGGGAGGGAAAGAAAGTGAAAGAGATGGAGGAAGACAGAGTGAGAAAGAGAGAGAGGGAGGGAGGGAAAGAAAGTGAAAGAGATGGAGGAAGATAGAGTGAGAAAGAGAGAGAGGGAGGGAGGGAAAGAAAGTGAAAGAGATGGAGGAAGACAGAGTGAGAAAGAGAGAGAGAGGGAGGGAGGGAGAGAAAGTGAAAGAGATGGAGGAAGATAGAGTGATAAAGAGAGAGAGAGAGGGAGGGAGATAAAGTGAAAGAGATGGAGGAAGATAGAGTGAGAAAGAGAGAGAAGGAGGGAGAGAAAGTGAAAGAGATGGAGGAAGATAGAGTGAGAAAGAGAGAGAGAGAGGGAGGGAGAGAAAGTGAAAGAGAGGGAGGAAGATAGAGTGAGAAAGAGAGAGAGGGAGGGAGGGAGAGAAAGTGAAAGAGATGGAGGAAGATAGAGTGAGAAAGAGAGAGAGAGGGAGGGAGGGAGAGAAAGTGAAAGAGATGGAGGAAGATAGAGTGAAAGATAGAGTGAGAAAGAGAAGAGGGAGGGAGGGGAAAAAAAAAGAAAAGAGATGGAGGAAGATAGAGTGAGAAGAGAGAGAGGGGGAGGGAAGAAAGTGAAAGAGATGGAGGAAGATAGAGTGAGAAAGAGAGAGAGGGAGGGAGGGAAAGAAAGTGAAAGAGATGGAGGAAGATAGAGTGAGAAGGAGAGAGAGGGAGGGAGGGAAAGAAAGTGAAAGAGATGGAGGAAGATAGAGTGAGAAGAGAGAGAGGGAGGGAGGGAAAGAAAGTGAAAGAGATGGAGGAAGATAGAGTGAGAAAGAGAGAGAGGGAGGGAGGGAAAGAAAGTGAAAGAGATGGAGGAAGATAGAGTGAGAAAGAGAGAGAGGGAGGGAGGGAAAGAAAGTGAAAGAGATGGAGGAAGACAGAGTGAGAAAGAGAGAGCGGGAGGGAGATAAAGGGAGAGACTGAGTGAGTGAGAAAGAGTTAGACTGATAGATAGATAGCTAGATAGATAGCTAGATAGAGACTGAGGGAGAGAGCTGTCGTTCTTAACCATTTCACCGCCTGTCAGTTTAGAGTGCAAATTAACCTTGTGCAGGAACCACAGAAAAGATGGTGTCTAAAAATAGCTGGGGATTCCCCTGTGATGTGTAGAAAAAAAAAATTGGCCAATCATACCACTGAAAATTCAGAGCATTAGGTTAATGCACAAAAGGCCCATCATCTGGTTGCATTTCAGTGACATGGGTGCTTTACCTAGCTGATGCCGAACTGCGACCATGGCGGTGAAAGGGTTAATTCCCATGACTGTTGCTTACCTCACTGAGATCAGACAGATCTTACATTTCAGGATGTCAGTGAAGGGCTGTCACCTCACTGAGATCAGACAGATCTTACATTTCAGGATGTCAGTGAAGGGCTGTCACCTCACTGAGATAAGACAGATCTTACATTTCAGGATGTCAGTGAAGGGCTGTCACCTCACTGAGATCAGACACATCTTACATTTCAGGATGTCAGTGAAGGGCTGTCACCTCACTGAGATCAGACACATCTTACATTTCAGGATGTCAGTGAAGGGCTGTCACCTCACTGAGATCAGACACATCTTACATTTCAGGATGTCAGTGAAGGGCTGTCACCTCACTGAGATCAGACACATCTTATATTTCAGGATGTCGGTGAAGGGCTCTCACCTCACTGAGATAAGACAGAGCTTACATGTCAGGATGTCAGTGAAGGGCTGTCACCTCACTGAGATCAGACAGATCTTACATTTCAGGATGTCAGTGAAGGGCTGTCACCTCACTGAGATATGACAGAGTTGACAGGTCAGGATGTTAGTGAAGGGCTGTCACCTGACTGAGGTAAGACCGAGTTGACAGGTCAGGATGTTAGTGAAGGGCTGTCACCTCACTGAGGTAAGACAGAGCTTACAGGTCAGGATGTCAGTGAAGGGCTGTCACCTGACTGAGATATGACAGAGCTGACAGGTCAGGATGTTTTTGAAGGGCTGTCACCTCACTGAGGTAAGACAGAGCTGACAGGTCAGGATGTTAGTGAAGGGCTGTCACCTCACTGATGTAAGACAGAGCGTACAGGTCAGGATATCAGTGAAGGGATGTCACCTCACTGAGGTAAGACAGAGCGTACAGGTCAGGATGTGAGTGAAGGGCTGTCACCTGACTGAGATATGACAGAGCTGACAGGTCAGGATGTTATTGAAGGGCTGTCACCTCACTGAGGTAAGACAGAGCTTACAGGTCAGGATGTAAGTGAAGGGCTGTCACCTGACTGAGGTAAGACAGAGCTGACAGGTCAGGATGTCAGTGAAGGGCTGTCACCTCATTGAGATATGACAGAGCTGACAGGTCAGGATGTTATTGAAGGGCTGTCACCTCACTGAGGTAAGACAGAGCTGACAGGTCAGGATGTCAGTGAAGGGCTGTCACCTCACTGAGATAAGACATAGTTGACAGGTCAGGGTGTCAGTGAAGGGCTGTCACCTCACTGAGATCAGACAGAGCGTACAGGTCAAGGTATCAGTGAAGGGCTGTCACCTGACTGAGATCAGACAGAGCGTACAGGTCAGGATGTCAGTGAAGGGCTGTCACCTGACTGAGATCAGACAGAGCGTACAGGTCAGGATGTCAGTGAAGGGCTGTCACCTCACTGAGATCAGACAGAGCGTACAGGTCAGGATGTCAGTGAAGGGCTGTCACCTGACTGAGATCAGACAGAGCGTACAGGTCAGGATGTCAGTGAAGGGCTGTCACCTCACTGAGATCAGACAGAGCGTACAGGTCAGGATGTAAGTGAAGGGCTGTCACGTCACTGAGGTAAGACAGAGCTGACAGGTCAGGATGTCAGTGAAGGGCTGTCACCTCACTGAGATCAGACAGAGCGTACAGGTCTGGATGTCAGTGAAGGGCTGTCACCTCACTGAGATCAGACAGAGCGTACAGGTCAGGATGTCAGTGAAGGGCTGTCACCTCACTGAGATCAGACAGAGCGTACAGGTCAGGATGTCAGTGAAGGGCTGTCACCTGACTGAGATATGACAGAGCTGACAGGTCAGGATGTTATTGAAGGGCTGTCACCTCACTGAGGTAAGACAGAGCTGACAGGTCAGGGTGTCAGTGAAGGGCTGTCACCTGACTGAGATCAGACAGAGCGTACAGGTCAGGGTGTCAGTGAAGGGCTGTCACCTGACTGAGATCAGACAGAGCGTACAGGTCAGGGTGTCAGTGAAGGGCTGTCACCTGACTGAGATCAGACAGAGCGTACAGGTCAGGGTGTCAGTGAAGGGCTGTCACCTGACTGAGATCAGACAGAGCGTACAGGTCAGGATGTCAGTGAAGGGCTGTCACCTGACTGAGATCAGACAGAGCGTACAGGTCAGGATGTCAGTGAAAGGCTGTCACCTCAATGAGATATCACAGAGCTGACAGGTCAGGATGTTACTGAAGGGCTGTCACCTGACCGAGATCAGACAGATCTTACATTTCAGGATGTCAGTGAAGGGCTGACACCTCACTGAGGTAAGACAGAGCGTACAGGTCAGGATGTCAGTGAAGGGCTGTCACCTCACTGAGATCAGACAGAGCGTACAGGTCAGGGTGTCAGTGAAGGGCTGTCACCTGACTGAGATCAGACAGAGCGTACAGGTCAGGATGTCAGTGAGGGGCTGTCACCTGACTGAGATCAGACAGAGCGTACAGGGGAGTATTCCAGTCACCACTCTGGATTTGGACTTCTTCTTCCTCTCTGAGGGCAGCATTACTTTTGCTCAGTCAAGTCACCACTTAACAGTGCACCAGAACCAGTAACTGCACTGCACCTCCGATACATGGCACACTGATCTTGTTTCACCAAGGTTCAGTGGGCAAGAGGTGGATGGACACATCACGTTGTTGGCTTTGGTTAACCCTTTCACTGCCAAGCTCGCATTTATGCAGCAGCTAGGTAGAGGACCCATGTCACTGAAGGGTGACCAGATCATGGGTCTGTTATCCATGAACCTACTGCTCTTTATGTTCGATGGTAAGATAGGACCATATTTTCTACACATCGCAGGTGGAATCCCCAGCTATAATTAGACACCATATTTTCTGTGTTTGTAGCACAGGGGAATTTTGCACTCTAAATTAACTGGCGGTGAAAGGGTTAACGTGTGTGGTTTACACACAACATCAGTCTATGTGACCCCCCCCCCCCGCCCCCCACCTCCATCTCCCTCTCTCCTCCCTGTTGATTCCGTAATTTGTTATCAGAATTCAAATGATAAAAGAATGGTATTTCGGTTTGCGATGATAACTTGCCTTTTTCTTTCTTTTCTTTTTATCTTTTTTTTTTTTTTTTTTTTTTTTTTTTTACAGCGATATTACAAATTATTAAAGTCAAATGATGTTAGTATTTTTTTCCAGTTTACGTTTGTTGTTGTAATCATTGTTTAAAACATGCTTCTTCTTCTTCTTCTCCTTCTTCTTCTCCTCTTTCTTCTTCTTCTTCTTCTTCTTCTTCTTCTTCTTCTCCTTCTTGTTCTCCTCCTTCTTCTTCTTCTTCTTTTGCAAACGCTTGCTTGTACTCAGTCCACTAGCTGCCATGCCATGATGAATGAAAAATTGAATGTATGTGTGATCGTGCTAGCAAATGAACAGTAAGTGCGCGTGTGTGTGTGTTTGTGTCTGTTTGACTGTGTGGGCGTGAATGTGTACGTATGTCTTTGTTTGCTTGTTTTATATATATATATATATATATATATATATATTGTGTTATATATATTGTGTGTGTGTGTGTGTGTGTGTGTGTGTGTGTGTGTGTGTGTGTGTGTGTGTGTGTAAGTACGTACATGTAATGTACCAATTGTTCTTTTCATCGCTTTGTTACGTTTAATAGACTATCCCATTTACTATTCTTATTCGTCGTTCTTATTATTTTATTCTATTTCATTTTATTTCTTTATTTTTATGTTTTGTGTCGTTCTTTATTTTTATGTTTTGTGTCGTTAAATGGGCAGACTTGTAAAAAGGCCTTTACTGTGCCTAATTTTTTACCCATTAAAGATTCAATCAATCAATCAATCTTCTTCTTCTTCTTCTTCTTCTTCTTCTTCTTCTTCTTCTTCTTCTTCTTCTCCTCCTCCTCCTCCTCTTCATCTAGCACCTCTGTAAAGAGTCACTGGGGTGCCGCTCCTAGGACCTTTTCATCAGATTCCACCATGAACATTGACACAGTTAATGATCAAAATTAATCATCAGAGTCAAAGGATATCAAGTCAGGCTGTTCACTTCCACACCAGTACACTGTTTGTTGACAAATTCGGACTGATTGCAAAAGAACCAGTTGGTAAAAAACAATAAAACGAAAAACTAAACCAAAAATGTATGTAAAAGAAAATTTAGCGGAATACACGCGCAGAATTAAGCGGAAAATAATTTTAGCCGAACGCAAACTATTTCTACACAAACGCAAAATAAAAGGAAAATAATTGTCAGCCAACACACACACACACACACACACACACACACACACACACACACACACACACACACACACATGATTGTAGACGAATGCGAAATAATGGTACATCAACGTAAACCATTTGCACACAAACACATGATAAAATGAAAAACGTTTATGTACACACACACACAAAATAATTACCGACTAACCCACAACAATGGCAAATAATATATTTTATAAAACAAATTCTTAAGAAAAAAAATTAGAAATCAAGAAATAAATGAGTGTGGAACAAACTATCAAACAGCAGTACACATACTACTTTGTACACAAACATCTCAATAAAAGCTTTTTTTTTTTAATGCATGCAAGCGAACATTTATCGCAGGACAAACGCAGATATCAACATCAATGCAAACTAATTCGCGCAAAAAATAACCTCACACAAACGAAAACCTCCAAAAGAACAGGGCAGAATTGAACAAACGTAATTGTGCACAAAACACAGAGTAGTTAACTGTACCAAATATCCTGTATACTGATCTTTGACTGAACACAAAACGCAGAGCAGCTGTACAAAAACGAAACTGAATTGACTTTATAAATAAAATAAAATAAAATAAAATAAAATATACAAAAGGCCTAGGTTTGACAAATGAAAACAAGTTGGGCAACAGGGGTAACCGCGATGGTCGAGTGGTTATGCCTCTCCTTTTGAGGGTCTAGAGTTCGATTCTCCATGGCTGACGGGCACAATAACCGAGTGGTTAAAGCGTTGGACTGTCAATCTGAGGGTCCCGGGTCCGAATCACGGTGACGGCGCCTGGTGGGTAAAGGGTGGAGATTTTTACGATCTCCCAGGTCAACATATGTGCAGACCTGCTAGTGCCTGAACCCCCTTCGTGTGTATATGCAAGCAGAAGATCAAATACGCACGTTAAAGATCCTGTAATCCATGTCAACGTTCGGTGAGTTATGGAAACAAGAACATACCCAGCATGCACACCCCCGAAAACGGAGTATGGCTGCCTACATGGCGGGGTAAAAACGGTCATACACGTAAAAGCCCACTCGTGTGCATACGAATGAACGCAGAAGAAGAAGATTCTCCATGGCTGATTAACTAACCTGACTTACATGAACTTCAAAAGTGCATCAATACTAAAAACCACTTATTCATTTTTGCGTTATTCGTTGATCGACTGATTGTTGGATTGATTCATTCATTCTTTCATGTATGCATTTCTTAACCTTATCAATTATTTGATTTATTGCTTCATTTATCAACTGATCACTTTATTCATTTATTTATTTATTCATGCATCAATTATCTATTGATCTGATGATATTCCTTTATGTGCTTGTTGATCTATTATTTGTTACCGAGACAATAAAGTATACTGTATTCTTCTTTCCATCATCATGATCACCATCATCGTTATCACTGTTATCATTATGATTACCATTGCTATTTGTTTCGTTATCATAACTATCGTCCTCATCAATCATTTGTCAGCGCTGCTGCAGTATTGTTCTTGTTGTTGTTGTTGTTGTTTTTCTCTCTCATCCATTCATTTGTTTTCTCCCCCTTAGTTTATCTGTTGAAGTTGAAGGCTAAATAGTCCCCGAAGTATTTTTCGGCCATGGAAGCGAATCCACTGTGTCTACGGCTGGGCATATGAACACGGGGCTCAGTCCTCTCCATCCGTCGTTCGGACCTTCCCTGGTCCGCAAGTGAGGTACCCGTTCACTCCTGGGTGGGGTGAGAAAAAAAAAAAATCGGAAGCGTCTTTCCCCAAAAGGAGGGAGGAATTTTGTTTAACTCTCTCCATACGAACGGCGAAAGTAACAGCGTTTCACCCCAATTACCACCATCAAAATATTGCAGGCGGCGGAAGGCTCTTATACTGAAGAGGTGAATGTTGACAAAGAATACCACAATTCTGACGACGGAAGCTAAAGGTTGGGTCATTCAGACACCCACTGGACATCCGAGGGGTCTGTGTAGAGGAGAAGAGAGGACTGGCGGTACTGAGTGAGTTAATGTCCCGTCACACATATCGGTGACTGAACACTTTTTTTGTTTTTTTTGTTTGTTAAAGTATCTATGAATACGTTTGAGTATTATCGGTTAGAAGGGGTGGGAAATGTGTTGGGGAAAACTGGTCAAATGAGAGTGAAATGAGGGTGAAATTAAAAAAATATATATATAAATACATTTACAGGAATTTACTTAAAGGACTTTGTAAAAGAGAAGTCGTTAAACTGACAAGCGAAACAACTGATAATGAATGCAAAAAGTCAAAAACATCAACGTTCTCAGTCACTTGTGAAGACACTTTCGTGTACACAAGGCTTCATCAAGCTACAGTCAAAAAATATATGCTGAATTGTCAGGTTACGAAAGCATATGCACTTGACATTATTAGAACAATACTTGGTCCGTATGAATTTGATAATAGTCTGAGAGCTAAACTCAGAATTGGTCTGCGAATCGGCCCAAAGTCTGAGAGAGTCAAGTGACGAGGACACACACACAAACATCATTCCGAAATAGGGCCTGGAACCTTGACCACTGGTGTTGAGAACACTGGATTACAAGTCCAACAACGCCTAACCGTAACCGAGCCTGTCACGGTGCCTCATTTGTTTAACCTATGTCAGATCGTTACACAGCACCTCTTGTTTATTTGTACCCATGTCAGATCGTTCTACAGCACCTCTTGTTTATTTGTACCCATGTCAGATCGTTCTACAACACCTCTTGTTTATTTGTACCTATGTCAGATCGTTACACAGCACCTCTTGTTTATTTGTACCCATGTCAGATCGTTACACAGCATCTCTTGTTTATTTGTACCTATGTCAGATCGTTACACAGCACCTCTTGTTTATTTGTACCCATGTCAGATCGTTCCACAGCACCTCTTGTTTATTTGTACCCATGTCAGATCGTTCTACAACACCTCTTGTTTATTTGTACCCATGTCAGATCGTTCTACAACACCTCTTGTTTATTTGTACCTATGTCAGATTGTTACACAGCATCTCTTGTTTATTTGTACCTATGTCAGATCGTTCTACAACACCTCTTGTTTATTTGTACCTATGTCAGATCGTTCTACAACACCTCTTGTTTGTTTGTACCTATGTCAGATTGTTACACAGCATCTCTTGTTTATTTGTACCTATGTCAGATCGTTACACAGCATCTCTTGTTTATTTGTACCAATGTCAGATCGTTCTACAACACCTCTTGTATCCATGTCAGATCGTTCCACAGCTCTTGTTTATTTGTACCTATGTCAGATCGTTCCACAGCTCTTGTTTATTTGTACCTATGTCAGATCATTTCAAAGCACATCTTGTTTATTTCTACCTATGTCAGATTGTTACACAGCATCTCTTGTTTATTTGTACCTATGTCAGATCGTTTACAACACCTCTTGTTTATTTGTACCTATGTCAGATCGTTTACAACACCTCTTGTTTATTTGTACTAAGCGCGTAAGGTTACGCTGCTGGTCAGGCATCTGCTTGGCAGATGTGGTGTAGCGTATATGGATTTGTCCGAACACGCAGTGACGCCTCCTTGATCTACTGAAACTGA
>NC_134909.1:12612860-12615360 GCF_041734735.1 Babylonia areolata | reverse complement strand
CGAATTTACAAACGCTTGTTGTTGTTCCTGTGGTGGTGGTGGCGGTAGTGTGGGGTTTGTTTGTTCTAACGCTCAACACAATAGCTAAGTACATCATCCGACAGGTCTGTGAATTGAAACAAATTAACGCTCAGCACAATCCCTAAGTACATCATCCGACAGGTCTGTGAATTGAAACAAATTAACGCTCAACACACTACTTAAGTATATCATCCGACAGGTCTGTGAATTGAAACAAATTAACGCTCAGCACAATACCTAAGTATATCATCCGACAGGTCTGTGAATTGAAACAAATTAACGCTCAGCACAATAAGTATATTATCCGACAGGTCTGTGAATTGAAACAAATTAACGCTCACCACAATACCTAAGTATATCATCCGACAGGTCTGTGAATTGAAACAAATTAACGCTCAGCACAATAAGTATATCATCCGACAGGTCTGTGAATTGAAACAAATTAACGCTCACCACAATACCTAAGTATATCATCCGACAGGTCTGTGAATTGAAACAAATTAACGCTCAGCACAATACCTAAGTATATCATCCGACAGTTTACATTTGGGCCAACAGCAAAGTGAGAGCTGTATTATCAATGGTTTCTCCAGTCAATGGGAAACCATTTACAGTTTAGTCTTTTGTGAAGGACTATGACTCTCAAACTAGGAGGCAAAATGGCTCTTAGTGCTGCAGCCTTGTGGACTAGTTGGCCTTTGGGAACCATCCCAACGCCGACTGTCCTAAAACCCTCTTGGCCGAGAGAGTGGGGATGTACTTGGGCAAGACACTCTCCACTATAATCAAATTCTAACCCAAATAGTCGGAACAGCAGTTGCCTCCTCTGCTGTTCTGATGGTCATAGTCGGACACGACGACTGACTATCAATGCTCAACACAATACCTAAGTATATCATCTGAGAGGTCTGTGAACTGAATGCGCAAATCGGCAAAGAAAACAATCTAGACTAAACAACAACAACAAACACACAAATTAAACAAACGTTCGTTCACAAACGAACGGATACAGCGAACACCTAAAATTCGTAAAATGAATAAAACGCACGTTGGCTTATTTGGAAATGTTAAAAAGTTATCAGAATGTTTGATATGCTGGAAACAAAACAAAGAACAACAAACAGACATATAAATAGATATGCAAACAAACAAAATAAAAGGATAAATAAATGCATGAATAAATAATCAATACATGCATAAATAAACGCATAAACAAATAAATGAATAAATAAATAAAGTTTACTGATAGAACACATCTGCGCTGGAACCGTGCTGAGGATTGCACTCTTTTCGTGGAAGAATGTTGGAAGATGGAATAAAATAAAACAATATGTAACATAGTAAGTAAGTAAGTAAGTAAGTAAGTAAGTAAATATATAAATGAATAAATAATCAAGCAAATAAATGAAATCAGACAAACTGACAACATGATACTGAATTAAATAGATGAATTTCAGAAGGAACCGGAAAAAAAAAAAACACCGCCTGATGATGTTGTAATCGGTATAAGTCGATGAACTAAACGTAAACAAATAAAATAAAAATAAAATGAATTATTGTCAAATGAATTAATGACGCAGCTGATAAATATATCTAAAACTTGTTTATCCATCCATTCATTTATTCACTTATATATTCATTTATTTGCAAACACATATCTTCCCCCCCCCCTTCGTTCGTTCGTTCATTCACTCATTCACACTTTGGGTCAGAACAGGAGGAAGTTGTGAAACACAAAAAAAGTTGAAAAGTTCAAATGTATTATGAAAATTTTTTAACATAAAATTATTCAAGAAAGTTCAAATTGTATAAAAAGAAAAAAAAAGAAACAAAAAAAAACAGAAAACCGGATTTCACCGTGTTTTAGAATTTATTCCCAGTCATTTTGAAACAAAGCTACTTTATACCAGCGCGTTCCAGACAAAAAAAGAATGCTACTTTAATGTATTTATTTATTTAATCATTTATTTATTTATTCATTTCGTGAGAATCTGGCATCCCGTAACTCTTGAAAAAAAAAACCCAGAAGAAAACCTTGGGAATAGTTTAGTTTAGATTATTTTTCCCACTACACGTGTGGTTACGGAAGAGAAACAAAACCTTTTAGACTTACCTTATACTTATTTATTTATCTATTCATTCCTTGATTTATTTATCAGCATCTTCACTACTGTTGTTATTGGTAGTAGTAGTAGTAGTAGTAGTAGTAGCAGTATTAGCATTAGTAATAACAGTAGTCGTATCATTTTTATTACTATCATTATAACTAGTGTTAGTAGTTGTAGTAGTAGTGGTAGCACGGGAAAATTTAACAACATGGAAAAAAAAAAAGTTACAGAATATCATGACTATTTGGATTTTTAAATAATTGATAGATAAATACCAATGTTTTATGCTGCCTCTGTTTATTCTCTATTTATTATCTGTCTGTCAGCTAGCTAATTTCCCAGATGTTTTTGCTAGCAGTCTTACGAATACT
>NC_134909.1:12595360-12600360 GCF_041734735.1 Babylonia areolata | reverse complement strand
ATAATAAAAAGTAAAATAACACACACACACATACACTCATACACATGTTCACACTCATACACATGTTCAGACACACACACACACACACACACACACACACACAGTATGCGACTACAAAGATACATCATAAACACACACACACACACACACACTACTTAATTATATACCTACCCAATTTATTCACTTTGATTACATCGATTTATGCAACAACAACAACAACAATAATAATAATAACAACAATATTAACGATGATAAATGTAGAATATATATATATATGTATATATATATATATATATATATTATATATATATATATATATATATATATATATATATATGTATATATACGCTTGGAAATTTCTCGATCACCAATGCCTGATTTTCGCTCAATGTCGTTCATGTTTTTTGTAAATAATTACATGGATATATATATGGTTCAGAACAAACAGCTTGCTACCAAAAATTATGATTAAAAAAAACCCCCAACAACAAAAGCAAACAACCACAAAAATGCTCATGTGGTTCTCAGCTGGAATTAAAATATACACATGGTGATGATCTGCTGAAGTAACACTAGGCACAATATTCGCTCTGCACCCTGTGTCGGAGTACCCTGCTGAAGTAACACTAGGCACAATGTTCGCTCTGCACCCTGTGTCGGAGTACCCTGCTGAAGTAACACTAGGCACAATATTCGCTCTGCACCCTGTGTCGGAGTACCCTGCTGAAGTAACACTAGGCACAATATTCGCTCTGCACCCTGTGTCGGAGTACGAAGCTGAGGGCAACTCATTTCTTCTCCGATAGATGTCTGTCTCTCTGTCTGATTCTCAGTCTTTCTGTCGTCGTCCAAGATGCTGGTCCTAGGTTATGTAGGTTTGCTGTTGTTATTGTCGTTGTCGTTGCTTGTCTGTCTGTCTGTCTGCCTGTCTGTCTGTTTGCCTGTCTGTCTGTCTGTCTGTTTGCCTGTCTGTCTGCCTGCCTGTCTGTCTGTCTGCCTGCCTGTCTGTCTGTTTGCCTGTCTGTCTGTCTGTTTGCCTGTCTGTCTCTCCTCTGTTGGTGGTCCAAACTGCTGGCCCTAGTTTGTGTCGTTGTCGTTGTTGTTGTTGCTTGTCTGTCTGTCTGTCTGTCTGTCTGTCTGCCTGTCTGTCTGTTTGCCTGTCTGTCTGTCTGTTTGCCTGTCTGTCTCTCCTCTTTTGGTGGTCCAAACTGCTGGCCCTAGTTTGTGTCGTTGTTGTTGTTGTTGTTGTTGCTTGTCTGTTTGTCTGTCTGTCTGTTTGCCTGTCTGTCTCTCCTCTTCCGTGGTCCAAACTGCTGTCCTTGTTGTTGCTGTTGTTGTTTCTCTGTCTGTCTGTCTGTCTGTTTGTCTGTCTGTCTGTTTGCCTGTCTGTCTGTCTGCCTGTCTCTCCTCTTTCGTGGCACAAACTACTGTCGTTGTTGTTGCTTGTCTGTCTGTCTGTCTGCCTGTCTGTCTGTTTGTTTGCCTATCTGTCTGTCTGCCTGTCTGTCTGTTTGCCTGTCTGTCTGTCTGTCCGTCTGTCTGCCTGTCTGTTTGCCTGTCTGTCTGTCTGTTTGCCTGTCTGTCTGTCTGTCTGCATGTCTTTCTTTTTGCCTGTCTGTCTGCCTGTCTGTCTGTCTGCCTGCCTGCCTGTCTGTCTGTCTGTTTGCCTGTCTGTCTCTCCTCTGTTGGTGGTCCAAACTGCTGGCCCTAGTTTGTGTCGTTGTCGCTGTCGTTGTTGTTGCTATTGCTGCTGCTGCTGCTGTTTTCTCATCGGCACACTGATGAAACATTACAGTCGTTCTAATCGCTTCATTTGTAACCAGAGTTTGCTCGTGCTGTTGTTTTTACAAGACGTGGCACGTTTCCCCCCAAAAAAACTTGTCGTGTGGTATACTGTATGTGCATATGCATTCGTAACATTGTTGTGGACTGTTGTTGTTGTTGTTGCATGTTTTGGTAACAACAACAACAGCAGCAGCAACAACAACAACAACAACAGCGACAACCGAGGCAACAGCAGTTAACGGCAACTTTTTACAATACAATATTATCATGTACATCAGCCTTTCCAACGACGTGTTGGAGGTTCGAGGGTGTCACGTGGGGAGTGGAAGGGTGTGAGAGGTGAGGGAGAGCGGGGGGGGGGGAAGTGGGGGGAGAGTGGGTGATATTCAACAGCAACTATAAAGTCCCGAGTCAGAGGTTCTCCCGGCGTCTGGTATTCAGTGGAAACCATGTGACAACAACAAAATCCGTTTTGCAGAGACTCAGGCTTTTACACACACACACACACACACACACACACACACACACACAACCTGAGGTAATAATGGTGAACAGTTCTGTACGGCACCTCCCTAATAACTCTTCACAGAAGAAGTAGTAGTAGTAGTAGTAGTTAGTAACATGTCAATAATAATAATAAGAAGAAGTTCAATAAGAAGAAGACTGAAGAGGCAGAAGAAGACATTGCAATAATTAATGTGAAGAAGAAGAAGATGATGATGATGATGATGATGAAGCAGAAGACATTGCACCAGTTAATGTATTCACCTCGCCCCCCCCCTTCCCCCCACCAACCCACCCTTTTAATTCATTCATTTATTTTTGCCGTTAATGATAATACACGTATTTGAAGAGCGCCAAATCTTTTTTTGCAGAAACAAACCCCCCAAAACCCTTTCACACCAAAACATTCACACGCATGCCGCACAACCCTTAAACTAAAGGGTTCAAGACAAAAACCTACAAACACATGTAGATACAAGGCTAATCAAAGCAAGGGCGGACCAACAGGTCCCGGGACACGAAGGAACCATTGCGGAAAGAGGTAGGTTCTAACGCCAGACGTGAAAAGAGCTGAGTGCCGGGGGGTTTGACGAAGAAGAGTATGCAAATGGAAATCGCTCCAAGTTTTAAAGGTCCGTCCCTGAGAAACACGACACGGGAAGAGCGGTAGCCGTTTGTGGAGTGTTTTGAATCTGAGAACACACGAAAACGGAGTATGGCTGCCTAGTACATGGCGGGGGGGTAACAAACGGTCATACACGTAAAATCCCACTCGTGTACATTCTAGTGAACGTGGGAGTTGCAGCCCACGAACGAAGAAGAAGAGAAGAATCTGAGACAGCAGAAACATTGTGGATCTGAAACTGATCGTAGAGGTGAGGTGGGGAGTTGAGTTTTGTGAACTGAGGAACGAAAGATCAGCCGGTTAATCTTTGTATGTCTGGGGATTGTTTTAGGCCGTCCTTCGACTGAACTCACCATTCTCACGGATTCACCAAACTCAGCGTTTACATCCATTCCGACTCCACCCACACAAGAGCAACTAGTTAGCCGGGAAAACTTTCATCATAATTCCTCCATCATCCGCCAACACACACACACACACACACACACACACACACACACACACTGTGACACCACACACAGACTGACACACACACAATGACAATAAGCAAAGCATTACCTATTTCTGACGTCTTGTCTGCAAACTGAAAACGGTTAGAAGT
This sequence comes from Babylonia areolata, assembly GCF_041734735.1. NCBI lineage: Eukaryota > Metazoa > Mollusca > Gastropoda > Neogastropoda > Buccinidae > Babylonia > Babylonia areolata. The sequence continues at coordinate 12,596,845 of NC_134909.1, read as the reverse complement.
TGAGTTCAGTTGGAGAGTGCCAACTGAACCCCTTTCCTCCGCACTGGCTCTCCATACACAAACAGCGTCACTATCTTCTCCCACACGCACCACCGACCACAAACACTCAAATCAACGACCAACAACTTTTTTTCAGTGTTTTTTTTTTTTTTTTCTCCAAATCATACAACAACTCACCCCCCACCCCCCCCCCACTCACAACACTCAACCCCGCAAGCGAAAACGAAGGGAAGAGAGAACAGGATATAACAGATTAAAAAAAAAACAAAAAAAAAAACCACGAATTTCTCTTTCACCCCCCACACACACTCTCTCCAAACCACACACACAACCACACTTTCCCCACCTGCTACCTCGTCCTCCAAGATGTAGTATAGCAGCAGTCAGAAAATTTTTTCTTCTTCTTTTTCTTCTTCTTTTCTTTTTTTCCTACGCGAAAACATCGGGTGGAAAAACGAAGAGCGGCCATGTCAGTCTCCCCCCGATTTTCAAAAAGGCAAAAGTGACGAAGAGAAGGAGGGAAGGGAAAAAAGAAAATGGCGGCGGCGGGTATGACCTCATCGCCAGCCTCGTTTTCAGCGACTAGGACCTGACCTCCACTCGCACGCACCACCACCACCACCACCACCACGACGTCGACGTCGACGAACGAACGACTTGTGTGCCGCTCAAATAATCACAGAGAGAGAGAGAGAGAGAGAGAGGGGGGTGTGGGGGGAGGAGGCAGGGCTGGCCTTACTTGCCTCGCCTGTTTCGCTTTGGCATGGTTGTTGGGGTTTTTTTTTGGTTTTTTTTTCCCCTTTTATTTTTGCACCGCATCCCACTCTATCTGTGCTTGCCTTACTTAGTTGTAGACTTCTGCTCTGCCGGTGTCTCTGTTGTAGCCTGGCACGCGGCAGCTGGCTGGCTCTCTCTCCCCTACTGGAAGCTCGCCGCGAAACGGTGCAACGTTACGTCATGACTGCACGCGCTCGCTCTCTGCGGTCGCCGCTGTCTTGTCTATCACTGACACACAGTCTACTGTGTCTATATTTATCGGTCTCTGTGTCTACGTGTCTCTTTGTCTGTCTGTCTGACTGCCTGCCTGTCTGTCTGTCTGGGCTATATCATATGTTTGTCTCTCTCCGTCTGTCTGTCTTTCTGCCTGTTTTCTCTCTCTCTCTCTCTCTCTTGCGCGCACACACACACACACACACACACACACACGCGCACACACACACACACACACACACACACACACACACACACACACACACACACACACACGCACACACACACACGCACACACACACACACATACGATAGAGCGCTACGCTGTTTCACTATCCCGCCCCTCACCCCCTCCTCTCCCCCAAGCCCCCCCACCCCTTCCCCCCCACCGGTTTCCGCCCCCCCCCGCTCCCACAAACCACACTCCCGCAAACCGGCTTCCGGGCGTATCGTGGAAATTGGAAGCGGCCGAAAACTTTATTGGAAAGTGTACGT
>NC_134909.1:12575360-12592860 GCF_041734735.1 Babylonia areolata | reverse complement strand
GGGATAAACCAAACATGCTTTTAAACGCAGATAAAAAATCTTATCATATTAACTCTCTCCATACAAACGGCGAAAGAGACGACGTTAACAGCGTTTCTACCCCAGTTACCATCATCAAAATATTGCAAGCGGAAGGCTCTTATATTGAAGAGGTGAATGTTGACAAAGAATACCACAATTCTGACGACGGAAGCTAAAGGTTGGGTCATTCAGACACCCACTGGACATCCGAGGGGTCTGTGTAGAGGAGAAGAGAGGACTGGCCGTACTGAGTGAATTAAACTTTAGGTGGTAGTGGAAGAATATCCAGAGTTGTGTGATTAGAAGAAATTAGTGATGAGAATTTTTTTTTATTTTTATTTTTATTTTTAGAAGACTTAATTCCAATGCTCCCCACGGAGACTCAAAGAAAGAGATTCAAAGTATTCTTCTTATTTGCCGAGTCCATTATCAAGGATGAAGCATAATTATGTTGTATTCGACATGAGCATTGACAAATAACTTCTAAGGCAATGAAAATTACAAACGTGTTCTATCTTAGGTAGCTGATACTCTTGGATACTTCAGGGGGTTTTGTGTGTGTGTGTGTGTGTGTGTGTGTGTGTGTGTGTGTGTGTGTGTGTGTGTGTGTGTGTGTGTGTGTGTGTGTGTGTGTTTCACAATAAGAAACTGTGAAGTGACCATGATATCAACTGTAACGCTAATAATCTGATAGCGTTCAACGTTTTCCATCTTCTCCTCGCTGACGTGGATAGACGAACAGTTTACAGGCAGACTTTGACACTTTTGTCTTGTTGCAATTATCAAGTATTTAGTTTTCTTCGGATGGAGACTCGTGTGGTTAAATTCAAACCATTAAGTCAAATCATCCATGCTTTCCTACAGAGAAGAGGGTATGCTACACAGTTTAGAATTACTGACATGTCTAGTTGATTCATCAGCAAACAATTCGCATGGTGCCTGTATAGATAAGGGTAAGTCGTTTACACACACACACACACACACACACACACACACACACACACACACACACACACACACACACACACAGAGATATATACAGAAAATAGAATTGGTCCCAAAGCAGAACCTTGAGGTATACCGTAATTAATAGAAAATAGTACAGATTCAGATCTATTAGTCGATACAATTTGTTTTTCTGTCAGAAAGAAATGATGAAATGAGTTCTTAAGTATTGAGAGATGAACCATAAATCTTTAATTTTCGTAAAAGAAGAGAATGATCAATAACACCAAAAGCCGTAGCAAAATCAACAACAACAACAACAACAACAAAAAAAGCTCCAGTAATTTCATTATCATTTACACTAGAAAGCCAATGATCTATTGAATTTGTTATTGTGGTGTGACAAGAGTGTTAAGGTCTAAAAGAAGACTGGTTTGGAAGAAACAATTTAATATAATTAAAATGACACAGAAAAAAAAGAAAGCGCCATGTGGGTAGAAGAGCAAAGGATTAACTCTCTCCATACGAACGGCGAAAGAGACGACGTTGACAGCGTTTCACCCCAATTACCACCATCAAAATATTGCAAGTGGAAGGCTCTTATACTGAAGAGGTGAATGTTGACAAAGAATACCACAATTCTGACGACGGAAGCTAAAGGTTGGGTCATTCAGACACCCACTGGACATCCGAGGGGTCTGTGTAGAGGAAAAGAGAGGACTGGCCGTACTGAGTGAGTTAAACAACAATAAAGAGCGGTAACTCTCTCCATTTGCAAGGTACTCAACTTCATGTCACTGCTGCTTACACTACTGATTCAGCTAGGAAACAGGTAAACAAAGGGTACATTGGAACAAACACAGACACTTTTTTATTGATGTAGAATATGTTTATTAATATGCTATTCCAAAAGTTTCAATATAACTGATAAAATAGAGATGGGTCTGTAGTTTGAAGGTTCACAACGATCACCATTCTTGAAAATGCGAATAACTTAGAGCGATTTTAAGCGATCTTGGCTTTTGATATTGTTCTGACACATACATTACATTCCGTGAAAGGGATTCTACAAAAGGGGCTGATAGTTTTGATATTTTCCCGTCTATACCATCGAGGCCTCTGGCACCCGTTTGTTTTAATTCTGATAGAGAGCATTAAAAACTTCATGGATATACATGAAATGAATATTCAAAGTGGATGAAATATTTGCAGATTTGCAAAGTTCAGTCGGAGCATCGAAAGTGTATTTGATTGTTTTGTCTCATTTAATGGTTGCTGCATTGCAGAAATGTACGTTAAGCTATCAATATTTGTATATGCATTTGTATTTCTTTTTATATCACAACAGATTTCTCTGTGTGAAATTCGGGCTACTCTGCCCAGGGACAGCGCGTCGCTACACTACAGCGCCACCCATTTTTGTTGCCATGGGTTCTTTTGCGTGAGCTAAGTGCATGCTAGCACACAGGACCTCGGTTTATCGTCTCATCCGAATGACTAGCGTCCAGACCACCACTCAAGGTCTAGTGGAGGGGGAGAAAATATTGGCGGCTGAAAGTGATGTGCTTTGTGTAGCTATTTGCTCATTACTCAGCTGGTTCATGGCTTTCCAAATAGATTTGCTGTCAGATTAGGATCTTGCTAACTATTGGAATAATTCTTTTTCTTCTCTGAACATTTTAAGCTGTTCGTCCATTTCTTTGTTCTTATTTAACTCTTCCCTGGTTCCAGATGTCAAAAAGGAATCTCTTGAGTTCTGTTACATTACCTATGTCTTTTGTCATCCGAGGCCGTTTAGGGATGCTTTAGACCGTTCAGAGATGAGAGAGAGATAGAGAAAGAGAGAGAGAGAAAGAAGGGGGTAGGGAGAGAGAGAGAGAGGGGGGAGTGAGAGAGAGAGAGACAGAGAGAGAGAGTTAGAGACAGAGAGCGAGAGAGACACACAGACATGATTATTCTTCCTTGTGTTTCAGACACAGAGCTCAGTTCGTTCAAGCTGCTCGGTATATTCTGTGATTCTATTCTGTCTTTCGCGCAGCCCAGACTTGATAAGGAAAGTGAGGCAGCAGCAGCAACAGCAAGAACGAACAGCACCAGAGCCAAAGGGCAAAAACCAACAACCACACACGCCGACATGAGATGAAGGCTACACCACAGGGTCCAAAAAGGTATGCTCAAAGAAATAATGATGATAATAATAATAACGATGATGATAATAATAATAATAATAAGAAGAAGAAGAATCATCATCATCATCATCATTTTCGTCATCATCCCCACCACACCCACCATCACCACCAACACCAGCACACACCATCACCACCACCACCATCATCATCATCATCATCATTATCATCATCATCATCATTATCATCAACATCATCATCATTATCATCATCACCATCATCATCATCATCATCCCCACCCAACCCACCACCGCCACCACCACTACCACCACCACCATCATCCTCATCATCACCATCCTCCTCATCCTCATCATCATCCACACCCACCACCACCACCACCACCGTCATCTTCCTCCTCCTCCTCCTCCTCATCATCATCATCATCCACACCCACCACCATCACCACCACCACCATCATCATCATCACCATCCTCCTCCTCCTCATCATCATCATCCACACCCACCACCACCACCACCACCACCGTCATCATCATCATCATCATCATCATGAAACCTTTTCATATCACGCTGACACTTACGCAGAGACAAAATCAGAGCGCTTCTTCCATACCTGTCGTTCGCACGAAAGCAGAACTCTTGATTCAGAAGGAATGCAAGACAACAACGTACAGAAAAAAGGCTTTGGATGGGTAGAAGCATCTCACAAAGAAATCCAATTCTACCGTTAATGGTCAATGAACAAAAATGGTTCAACGTAGAAATAAGATGGAGGAATGGAGGCACTATATCACCTTACCTGCTTCTTTTATTTGAAGATATATATATATATAATTATTTGTGACTAGGAAAAAGAAAAGATACATTGCTTAAACGAACTTTGTATCAGCAAGGTAGAACACAGAACTTCTCTGTTTGCTGATGATATTCAAACAATGAATATGGGGAACGAGGCATGTTTTCAAACATCTATCCAGTTACTTGACAAATTTGGAAAAGCCTATGGACTGTATCAGTATCAGTATCAGTAGCTCAAGGAGGCGTCACTGCGTTCGGTCAAATCCATATATACGCTACATCACATCTGCCAAGCAGATGCCTGACCAGCAGCGTAACCCAACGCGCTTAGTCAGGCCTTGAGGGAAAAAAAAATACATACATAAAAAATTAAAAAAATAAATAAATAAATAAATAGAATAAAATAAATAAAAAATAACAATTAAAAAAAAAAAGAAATAAATAAATAAACAAATAAGAAATAAAATAAAATTAAATTAAAAAATAAAATAAAAATTTAGAAATATTTTTTTTTTTTTATGGACTATAACACACTACACAATAGAAAAAAATAACACACTACACAATAGAAAAAAATAACACACTACACAATAGAAAAAAACTCAACCAGTCTGGCTTGAAAGCAGAATGAATAAATGAAGGAATAAATGAAGAGATAAATAAACAAATAAATAAACTAAATTAAGAAAAAAAAAAAAAAATTTGACAAGCGATAAGCACATGCCCGAATTAACTAAACTTAGCGTGGACTCCAAAAGATTCTAAAATATTGGTTATCTGGTTCATGAGTGACTTAACGAAATGTGAACTGAAAAATTACTCTGAACACACACACACACAAAAAAAAGAAAAGAAAAGAAAAAAAGGAGTTCAAAATAGTATCTAAAATGTGGTCAAAGAGAAGCAATACACCTCTGGGAAGAAACCCCATTCTAACATTTCCATGAAGTATCTCACTGAAACCCCGTTCTAACATTTCCATGAAGTATCTCACTGAAACCCCGTTCTAACATTTCCATGAAGTATCTCACTGAAACCCCATTCTAACATTTCCATGAAGTATCTCACTGAAACCCCACTCTAACATTTCATGAAGTATCTCACTGAAACCCCGTTCTAACATTTCCATGAAGTATCTCACTGAAACCCCACTCTAACATTTCCATGAAGTATCTCACTGAAACCCCGTTCTAACATTTCCATGAAGTATCTCACTGAAACCCCGTTCTAACATTTCAATGAAGTATCTCACTGAAACCCCACTCTAACATTTCCATGAAGTATGTCACTGAAACCCCGTTCTAACATTTCCATGAAGTATCTCACTGAAACCCCACTCTAACATTTCCATGAAGTATCTCACTGAAACCCCGTTCTAACATTTCCATGAAGTATCTCACTGAAACCCCATTCTAACATTTCCATGAAGTATCTCACTGAAACCCCACTCTAACATTTCCATGAAGTATCTCACTGAAACCCCTTTCTAACATTTCAATGAAGTATCTCACTGAAACCCCGTTCTAACATTTCCATGAAGTATCTCACTGAAACCCCACTCTAACATTTCCATGAAGTATCTCACTGAAACCCCACTCTAACATTTCCATGAAGTATGTCACTGAAACCCTTTTCTAACATTTCCATGAAGTATCTCACTGAAACCCCATTCTAACATTTCCATGAAGTATCTCACTGAAACCCCACTCTAACATTTCCATGAAGTATGTCACTGAAACCCCGTTCTAACATTTCCATGAAGTATCTCACTGAAACCCCACTCTAACATTTCCATGAAGTATGTCACTGAAACCCCGTTCTAACATTTCCATGAAGTATCTCACTGAAACCCCATTCTAACATTTCAATGAAGTATCTCACTGAAACCTCACTCTAACATTTCCATGAAGTATGTCACTGAAACCCCGTTCTAACATTTCAATGAAGTATCTCACTGAAACCCCTTTCTAACATTTCAATGAAGTATCTCACTGAAACCCCGTTCTAACATTTCCATGAAGTATCTCACTGAAACCCCACTCTAATATTTCCATGAGGTATCTCACTAAAACCCCGTTCTAACATTTCAATGAAGTATCTCACTGAAACCCCGTTCTAAAATTTCAATGAAGTATCTCACTGAAACCCCGTTCTAACATTTCCGTGAGGTGTCTCACCTGATGTTTAAGCCGACCCCACCCGACAAACTGATTGAGAAAAATCCAAACTTTATACAACCAGTTTGTGTGGAACAACAACAAACGTGACAAGATAAAGCAGGAAAATAGCAAACCAAGAACATACATGTGTGTGTGTGTGTGTGTGTGTGTGTGTGTGTGTGTGTGTGTGTGTGTGTGTGTGTGTGTGTGTGTGTGTATTTTTTTTATATATGTCACTGAGTTTGAAGCAAGTCGATTTTAGCCAGCGTGATGTGAGATAGTCTGAAATATGTATTTTCAGCAAAATGTGAGATGTGAGACAGTATCTATTTATTTATTTATTTATTTTATTCTATTCAATTTCATTTCATTTTTATTTTATTTTATTTTTTATACATATATTTTTTTATGTCGATTAGTCTTAAATTTGTATATCTTATTGTAAAGCACGGTGAGCCCCATTTGTGATGGGGGCACGGCGCGATATAAGCCTGTATTTTATTATTATTATTATTATTATTATTATTATTATTATTATCAAACGATGGAGGGCTTGGAATTCCGAACTTGAAAAATGTATGTATCAGCTCTGAAACGTACAATGCTAAGAAGAAAATGCAAATTAAAAGCAGGAAAAAAATATCTGCTGGAGTAGTTATCCCAAGGAGCGAAACGTTACAATTATGTGTGCTAGTTTCAAATGAGTTTAACTCTCCCCACACGAACGGCGAAAGAGACGACGTTAACAGCGTTTCACCCCAATTACCATCATCAAAATACTGCAAGCGGAAGGCTCTTATACTGAAGACGTGAATGTTGACAAAGAATACCACAATTCTGACGACGTAAGCTAAAGGTTCCGTCATTCAGACACCCACTGGACATCCGAGGGGTCTGTATAGAGGAGAAGAGAGGACTGGCCGTACTGAGTGAGTTAATCCAAACTGCTTTTAAAATGGAAGGCAAATGATTACATAAAAAAAAAATTGCTTGGAAAAGAGATATTTTGGAAATGAAAAAAGAAAAAAAAAAAGAAAGAAAAAAAAAGATGTCAAATTAAAATGGCTCCAGGTTCATATACCGGACACTGGCAACAAACAAAGTTCTAACAGAAATGAAAATTCTTGAAGATGATAGATACACATTTTTGTCTTGATCAGAGATATTCAGCCAGGACACTGTCTTTTGGAGATGTGAATGTCAACAGCATTTCTTGTCGACATGACAGAGAAAACTTAATGAATAGTGTACCTTGTCCTCTCAATTTGGAATTAAAAAGAAAATGTTGCTATAGTTGGTACAGATTCGGAAGTTCAAACAGATACAACAATTGATTTTTTTTTTTTCATGCCTGCCCAGTCTTATATCTTTAGTTGTAAAACGAATCACATAAACCACATATATCCGCTCTCCAAAGGAAGTTGAAATACGTACATAAGATTGACGAACATAGTACAAAAATCAGTTGCGCCTGTACAAAATTTCCCAAAGACCTGTTCATATGTACTGCCTTTTCGGAACATTCTGAACCACCCCCATTAAAATTTTCCTTCACTTCATTATGATTTTCTTTATAGCAATTAATGCAGTTGTTGGTACGTGTTTGGTTCTGATTTCATTCTTATTGCGTGTAAGGCTCTGATTATTTTAGTTTAAAAAAAAAACAAAAACAACAAATACAGGACATTATATTGTAAATGTTCATGATTTGACGGCTCTTCTATAGTTATTTGATGCTCTCTATCTGTCTCTGTCAGTACCAGAGCTACGAAAATTCAAATCGTAGTTATTATTAGTGGTAGTGGTAGTAGTAGTACCAGAAGAAGAAGAAGAGAATAAAGTCAATGATCTATCTTACTTTATGGAACATTCTGAACCATCCCCATTAAAATTTTCTTTCACTTCATTATGATTTTCTTTATAGTAATTAATGCAGTTGTTGGTACGTATTTAGTTCTGATTTCATTCTTATTGCGTGTAAGTCTCTGATCATTTTAGTTAAAAAAAAAAAAAATTACAGGACATTATATTGTAAATGTTCATGATTTGACGGCTCTTGTATGGTTATTTGAAGCTCTCTGTCTGTCTTTGTATGCTTGTCTGTCAGTACCAGAGCTATGAAAATTCAAATCGTAGTTATTATTAGTGGTAGTGGTAGTGATAGTGGTAGTGGTAGTGGTAGTGGTAGTAGCAGCACAAGAAGAAGAAGAAGAAGAAGAGATTTTTTTTTAAAGTCCATGATCTATTTTACTAGATTTTTTCTCTCATGATTTATCCATATTTTTCATTTCTATTTTGGAGAATAAAATTTCTAAGAACTTTACACTTGTCTTCGTCTTGTTTATGTTCGAGAGACCGAGTGCAATAGCAACCGCACACACACACACACACACACACACACACACACACACACACACACACACACACACACACACACACACACACACACACTCACACACACACCGACCCATAGAAAAAAAAAAGTCTCCGTCTAATATCACTTACCAGTGAAAAGACGTTAAACTAAAGAAAGAAAAGAAAAAAAGGAAGAAAAAAGAAAGAAAAAAAAATCCATTAACCAACTGGTCTTACATGTACCGAAGGTCGAACAGTAAAACAACAAAAGAAAAGAAGAGAATTTAAGAAGAAGAAAAAAAACAAAAACAAAACAAAACAAAACAAACAGACCAAGCAGCAAATTAACAACAAAAACAGCAACAACAACAACAACAATAATAGTAAAGATAATGTTTTTGATGATAATAATAATCATGATAATGATGAAGAAGAAAAATGAAAAAAGGCAGGCGCTGTACTGCAATGATGCGCTCTCCCCGAATTTCACACAGAGAAATATGTTGTGGTAAAAAGCAATGTACAGTGTAGTAAAATACAATACAATACAGTGTAATACAGTACAGTACAGTACAGTACAGCTCAGTACAGTACAGTACAGTACAGCGCAATCTGTTGTGGTAAAAAGCAGTGTACAGTATAGTAAAATACAATACAATACAGTGTGATACAGTACAGTACAGTACAGCACAGTACAGTACAGTACAGCGCAATCTGTTGTGGTAAAAAGCAATGTACATTGTAGTAAAATACAATACAATACAGTGTGATACAGTACAGCACAGTACAGTACAGTACAGTACAGCGCAATCTGTTGTGGTAAAAAAGCAATGTACAGTATAGTAAAGTACCATACAATACAGTGTGATACAGTACAGTACAGCTCAGTACAGTACAGTACAGCGCAATCTGTTGTGGTAAAAAGTAATGTACAGTGTAGTAAAATACAATACAGTGTGATACAGTACAGTACAGTACAGTACAGCGCAATCTGTTGTGGTAAAAAACAATGTACAGTGTAGTAAAATACAATACAATACAGAGTGATACAGTACAGCACAGTACAGTACAGCGCAATCTGTTGTGGTAAAAAACAATGTACAGTGTAGTAAAATACAATACAATAGTGTGATACAGTACAGCACAATACAGTACAGTACAGTACAGCGCAATCTGTTGTGGTAAAAAACAATGTACAGTATAGTAAAGTACCATGCAATACAGTGTGATACAGTACAGTACAGCTCAGTACAGTACAGTACAATACAATACGAATTCAAAGCAGACATGCAAACAGAACAAACAGGAATGTGCTGTGCTCGTGTGTGCCGTGCGCATGTGTGTGTGTGTGTGTGTGTGTGTGTGTGTGTGTGTGCGTGCGTGCGTGTGTGTGTGTGTGTGTGTGTGTGCGTGCGTGCGTGCGTGCGTGCGTGCGTGCGTGTGTGTGTGTGTGTGTGTGTGTGTGTTTATCATTATTTCTTCTTCTTCTTTTTTTTCTTTTTTTTTTTTACATACTTGCATAAATGTGTGTGTGTGTGTGTGTGTGTGTGTGTGTGTGTGTGTGTGTGTGTGTGTGTGTGTGTGTGTGTGTGTGTGTCTGTGTGTACTGTCTGTCTGTCTGTCTGTGTGTGTCTGTATGGAAAAATGGAGAAGAAGAAGCGATGGACTGACACCATCGTGGAATGGACCGCACGGGAAACCCGTTCGCAGAGACCCAGGCTTTGACACACACAATGAACAGACCTGGGGGAATCTGATGAACAGTTCTGTGGGGTGACCCAGTGACTCTTCATAGAGCTAAGAAGAATAAGAACGAGAAGGAGGAGGAGAAGGAGGAAGAAGAAGAAGGAGAAGGAGGAGGAGGAGGAGAAGCAGAAGAAGAACAAGAAGAACAAGAAGAAGGAGGAGGAGGAGAAGGAGGAGGGAGGAGAAGGAGGAGGAGAAGAAGAAGAAGCAGAAGAAGAAGAAGAAGGAGAAGAAGAAGGAGAAGAAGAAGAAGGAGGAGGAGGAGAAGAAGAAGAAGAAGGAGGAGGAGAAGAAGAAGAAGAAGAAGAAGGAGAAGAAGGAGGAGGAGGAGAAGAAGAAGGAGGAGAAGTAGGAGGAGGAGGAGGGCACAACATACCGCAACAGAATACCCTACAGCACATCCCAATACAAACAGACTGCGGTTGCTAGCGATGTCGCTATTTGTATCTTTGTTGTTGCTGCTGTTGTTGTTGTTGTTTTGTTTTACTCGTGTACTATTTAATCGACTGAAATAAATATAGTCTTATGTTCTTTTAAAAGGAAATTTATTGTAAAACCCAGAACCGTGTTCTTCCATTTCTATTTTATCTTATAGAACTGGGTGGTTTTAAACACGAAACCACAGACAACAACAACAACAACAACAACAACCAAAGAAACCCCTGGCTCTTACTACTTACTATTCAAAATCGTATTGTTTTATTGTCTCGTTGTCATGGGGTCTTTTACGTGCGCCATTTGTCGTTCACCTTGTAAAAAAACAACAAACAAACAAACAAACAAAAAAAAATCTGGTTCAGTTCAGTGGTTTAATTTTCACGTCACCTCATCAGCAAACCATTTTCTTTTTCTCTGTGTGTGTGTGGGGGGGGGGGGGGGGGGGTGGTGGTGGTCGGGGGGGGGGGGGGGGGGGAATGGGGGTGTTAATGGTAATCTCTCTCTCTCTCTCTCTCTCTCTCTCTCTCTCTCTCTCTCACCCTCTCTCTTTCTCCCGTCCCTCTCTCTGTTCTAAAAGTAAGTTTTCACACACATACGTATTCGACACTAAAAAGAATCACTGTGCAAAAAAGAAAAGATTCAAGATTCAAATGGTTTTAATGACTTAAAGCAACATGCTCATATCACCAAGTGGGAAAACACGCTCCCCCTCCCCCCCCCCCCCCTCTCCTACTACACTTTTCACAACATTTTTTTCTGCTCTCCATAAGGGAATATAAAAACAATATCGAACGGTATGTATACGCACAATCTTCGTGGACTACTGATGAGGTTCATATTTAAGTAACCCGAGGCCCATCGACCCGATTTCGTAGTCAGAGAGAGAGAGAGAGAGAGAGAGAGAGAGAGAGAGAGAGAGAGAGAGAGAGAGAGAGAATATTCAAATACCATGTGTCAGTTTAACTATCTTCACAATGGATTAACATATATTTCCATCAACAAATCAATTAAACAAAACAAAACAAAAAACAACAACAAAAAAACAAAAACAATAACAAAAAAAAAAAAACAGAGAGAGAATTAGAAAGGGGGGGGGGGGATAAAAGAGAATAAGACCCCCCCCCTCACCTCCCAACCCCTCCCTACCCCCCCCCCCCCCCCCCCCCCCCAACCCCCCAGAAAAAAAACAAAAAAACAAAAACAAACAAACAAACAAACAAAAAACCCAGAAAGAATTAAAATTAATACAGCATCCCACATAACTCACAGTATTCGCAACCGCAACAAAAAAAAAACACGTGGGAAGTGCGAACGCCATTTCAGAGAGATTGTCACAGAGGCACCAGTGAACAGTGAAAAACAGGTCCATTCAAGAATCCTTCATATCCACACTAAAAACGTGAGCACAGAAAGCTGACTGTCTAGACCAGCGGCCTGTGACCGATGACAGCAATCAGGTGACGAAGAAGAGATAACGAAAAGTCATCAGTTAGAAAAAAAAAATGCACCCAGGTTCAGTCCATCATAACTCGGCTGAGTTCTTGACAGATAGACAGACAGACAGACAGACAAAACAAGGAGAGAGAGAAAGCGACGGAGACATAGACAGAGAGAGAGAGAGAGAGACAGACAGACAGACAGAGACAAGGATAGAGAAAGCGACGGAGACACAGACAGACAGACAGACAGACAGAGACAAGGAGAGAGAAAGCGACGGAGACACATAGACAACGAGAGAGAAAGTGTGTGTGTGTGTGTGTGTGTGTGTGTGAGAGAGAGAGAGAGAAAGTGTGTGAGGGGGAGAGAGAGAGAGAGAGTGAGACAGACAGACAGAGGCAGACAGACAGACAGACAGAGAGGCAGACAGACAGACAGAGAAGCAGACAGACAGACAGAAAGAGAGAGAGAGGCAGACAGACAGACAGAGAGGCAGACAGACAGAGACAAGGAGAGAGAAAGAGACAGACAGAGAGAGAGGGGGGGGGGCAGACAGACAGACAGACAGACAGAGAGAGGCAGACAGACAGACAGACAGAGACAGACAGACAGAGACACAGAGAGAGGCAGACAGACAGACAGAGACAGGCAGACAGACAGAGGCAGACAGACAGACAGAGACACAGAGAGAGGCAGACAGACAGACAGAGACAGGCAGACAGACAGAGGCAGACAGACAGGCAGAGACAAGGAGAGAGAAAGCGACAGAGACATAGACAAATAGACAGACAACGAGAGAGACAGACAGACAGACAAAGACAGACAGACAAAGACAGACAGACAGACAGACAGAGATAGACAGACAGACAGACAGACAGATAGACAGACAGGAAGGCAGGCAGGCAACCAGAAACAGATAAATGAGATAGACAGACACAGACAGACTAGAAACAGAGAAGGACAGAAGAACTCAGAACTGTTTTAATGTAAGGCCACAGACAGACAGACAGACAAAACAAGGACGGAGACATAAACAGACAGACAGACAGACAAAGAGAGAGAGAGAATGCACGTGTTACACACACACACACACACACACACACACACACACACACACACACACACACACACACACACACACACACACACACACACACACACACACACATTTGAAAACACAAACCTTGAGCTGGATGAACAACAAAAATGTTAGAAAGAATAAACTAATAATAGAAACTAAACTAAATAAAAAAAGCTAAGGATAACTGAGAAACATGTCTTCCGTCTAAGGCTGGGCGCTCTCTGCTCTCTGTTTTAATTAACGCGTAAAAAAAAAAACAACAACATTGCTACATCTCTTGACACAATGCAGAAAAGAGAGAGACAGAGACAGACAAATGACAATGACTCGGAATCTTCATGTCAGGGGGAGGGGGGGGGATGAGTTCTAAGAAAACATCAACGAGGGAAAACTGTAAAAGAAAAAAACACACACACACACACGCACGCACACACACAAACTCGAATGCGTCAGAGCATACTCGCCCACGAGTCTGACCGAAACGAGGAGCAATTTCAAACCAACCAAATCTTACCTCTTTCGGAAAGTTGCAACACAGTCTTTCACCACTCATTGTGTGTTTCACAAATTAATGTTCCTGAACCAATCAACCCAGCTTCCGTTTTCAAATGTAATACGTGTCTGCGATTCTTCTTTTTTTTTCTTCTTTTTTTCTTTTTCTTCTTCGTCTTTGGTTGTTTTTTTAAAATGACAAAATTGAATAATAGTAAATCCATAAATACAAGTTCATTTTTTGAAGAAGCACAAACATTCGGCCATGTACAAAAATATATTCTTCAGCACGCATACACACATGTGTAATATATATATATATATATATATATGTGTGTGTGTGTGTGTGTGTGTGTGTGTAATATACACAATTTAATATAAAGCATTAGAATATACCGACATGCATTAATTCCTATGTACATGCAGATGAATTATAAAGAAAAAAAAAAAAACCACACACACAAAAAAAAACACACGCACGCAACAAAACTACCTTTGATATTTGTAATAATGGCATGAGCTTCATTATATGTGCTGTATATATATGTGCTACTTTTTTTTCTTTTCTTGTTCATATGTTACACATGTTGTACTGTATGTCAAAAAAATAGAGAGAAAAAAAAACGGAATGGAAAAAAACAAACAAACAAACAAGAAACACACACACAACGGACGCACACAACAACAACAACAACAAAAAACCGGACACGGACACGGATAGTTTCCACCAATGCAATAAAAGCCAAACTGTGTGATCATTGACTTCGATACGTCTGTCACATGCAAACAAACGGGTGAGGAGACAGACTCTGTCCCTGCACTCCATGTGGACAGTCATGTCTTCACTCCGGTTAGATGGTCAGTTTTCGTTACGTCTGTCACATGCAAACAAACGGGTGAGGAGACAGACTCTGTCCCTGCACTCCATGTGGACAGTCATGTCTTCACTCCGGTTAGGTTAGATGGTCAGTTTTCGTTACGTCTGTCACATGCAAACACACCGGTGAGGAGACAGACTCTGTCCCTGCACTCCATGTGGACAGTCATGTCTTCACTCCGGTTAGGTTAGATGGTCAGTTTTCGTTACGTCTGTCACATGCAAACAAACCGGTGAGGAGACAGACTCTGTCACTGCACTCCATGTGGACAGTCATGTCTTCTCTCCGGTTAGATGGTCAGTTTTTGTTACGTCTGTCGCATGCAAACAAACCGGTGAGGAGACAGACTTTGTCCCTGCACTCCATGTGGACAGTCATGTTTTCACTCCGGTTAGATGGTCAGTTTTCGTTACGTCTGTCACATGCAAACACACCGGTGAGGAGACAGACTTTGTCCCTGCACTCCATGTGGACAGTCATGTATTCACTCCGGTTAGATGGTCAGTTTTCGTTACGTCTGTCACATGAAAACAAACGGGTGAGGAGACAGACTCTGTCCCTGCACTCCATGTGGACAGTCATGTCTTCGCTCCGGTTAGGTTAGATGGTCAGTTTTCGTTACGTCTGTCACATGCAAACAAACCGGTGAGGAGACAGACTTTGTCCCTGCATTCCATCTGGACAGTCATGTCTTCACTCCGGTTAGATGGTCAGTTTTCGTTACGTCTGTCACATGAAAACAAACGGGTGAGGAGACAGACTCTGTCCCTGCACTCCATGTGGACAGTCATGTCTTCACTCCGGTTAGATGGTCAGTTTTCGTTTCGCCAAGTCACAGTTTTGCCTGTCCGCGCAGTTGGTGTGTGTGTGTGTGTGTGTGTGTGTGTGTGTGTGTGTGTGTGTGTGTGTGTGTGTGTGTGTGTGTGTGATATGTGAGAGAAAGAAAGACAAACAGACTAACGGACAGAAACATAGATAGGCTCTGTGCGTGCTTGCGTGCGTGCGTGCGTGCATGTGTGTGCGTGCGTGCGTGTATGTGCGCGCGCGCGTATATGTGTGTGTGTGATATGCGAAGGAAAGCAAAAAACAAACAGACCAACACACAGACTAACACACAGACAGAAACACAGACAGGCTGAATAGGCGAAACGGGAACGCCGGGCGGGCGAAACGGGACATACACAGAGTCTATCTCTTCAAAAAAGGGACCTTGAGTGGCAGCACAATCAAGCAGTAGGCGAAACGAAAATAGGCGAATCAGCCCTGCAACCTTGCCTCGCGCAAGGATACCATCCCACACTGGATCCCTTTATAACGACCAAGCAGTCAGGGCAGCAAAAAGGGGAGCAAAGAATCATACAGATAGTATAAAAGTATATTGCCCATTGTCATACAAGGAGATAAGCAATATACTAGAAAGAGACTTTTATAGGTGCTTGAATTCAAGTCTAAAACCTCGTCAGTTGACTCTCTCAGACCTGGGTCCGATTCGCAGACCAATCCTGAGTTTAGCTCTCAGACTATTATCAGATTCATTACGGACCAAGTATTGTTCTAATGTCAAGTGCATACGCTTTAGTAACCTGACAATTAAGCATATAATTTTTGACTGTAGCTTGATGAAGCCTTATGTACACGAAAGTGTGTCTTCACAAGTGACTGAGAACGTTGATGTTTTTGACTTTTTGCATTCACTATCAGTTGTTTCGCTTGTCAGTTTAACGACTTCTCTTTGACGAAGTCCTTAAAGTAATTTCCTCTAATTGTATTTAGATTTTTTTTTTTTCAAATTTCACCCTCATTTCACCCTCATTTGCCCAGTTTCCCCCAACCCTCCATTTATTCACATCTCCCACCCCTTCTAACCGATGATATACTCAAATGTATTCATAGATACTTTAACAAAATGTCTTCAATCACTGATATGTGTGACGGGACATTAAACAAAATTCCTCCTTGCCTCGCGCCAGAGGACCCACCCACTCCCCGAAAACGATGACTGAAATCCGCTTCGACAACCCCATCGCTTGTAAACAGTGATAATGTGTCCATCCTTAATTGTGTGCATATATACTTGGGAGCAAAGCGTTTTTGTTGATGTTTAAAATGGTAAAAAAAAAGAAAAAAAAGTGCACTTGTGACTGCTGCTATCTTCAGTTGCTTTGAAGGCTCTACGAGTCGAAGTACTCAACTTCTCCTCTCCCAAGTGGGTTCATAATTTTTTCCTCTTGTTTTGTTTGTATCCTGTTTTGAAAGAACCCAGGCAGTCAACCCCCCCTTTTTATATACCCCATGGTAACAAAAATGGTTCAAAATCAAAGGTACCTTAAGATGAAGATAAAAAAACGACGTTTCGAGTCATAAACTCTTTGTCAAGTGAAGAGGTGGAGAAAAGGTCCGGCAGTCACCATTTGTTCATTTGTTGATGTTTGTTGTTGTTGTTGTTGTTGTTGTTGTTCTTGTTTTTCCATGTATTTTGTTGTTGTTGTTGTTGTTGTCTGTTTGCTTTGTTTTGTTTTTCTGTACCCTAAAGATGAATGAAAAATGTTTATGACAAAAAAAAAGTCCGCTTCGTGTACTTTCCTCCTCGTGCCGATAGGAAGTTCCATCATTTCAGCAAACCACAAGAGGATCAAACCACTGAACACAGCACACTGGACCATAACCGATAGGAAGTTCCATCATATCAGCAAACCACAAGAGGATCAAACCACTGAACACAGCACACTGGACCATAACCGATAGGAAGTTCCATCATATCACCAAACCACAAGAGGATCAAACCACTGAACACAGCACGCTGGACCATAACCGATAGGAAGTTCCATCATATCACCAAACCACAAGAGGATCAAACCACTGAACACAGCACACTGGACCATAACAATGATAATAATAACAAAGGCCTTCTGATAATCTGTATTTGTATTTCTCTCTTTTTTTTTGACACAATAGATTTCTCTGTGTGAAATCCGGGCTGCTCTCCCTCAGGGAGTGCGCGTCGCT
>NC_134909.1:12567860-12570360 GCF_041734735.1 Babylonia areolata | reverse complement strand
TCTTCTTCTTCTGCTGCTGCTGCGTTCGTGGGCTGCAACTCCCACGTTCACTCGTATATACTCGAGTGGGCTTTTTACGTGTATGACCGTTCTTACCCCGCCATATAGGCAGCCATACTCCGCTTTCGGGGGT
This sequence comes from Babylonia areolata, assembly GCF_041734735.1. Lineage (NCBI taxonomy): Eukaryota > Metazoa > Mollusca > Gastropoda > Neogastropoda > Buccinidae > Babylonia > Babylonia areolata. The sequence goes on along the minus strand of NC_134909.1, from coordinate 12,570,227 downwards.
GTGCATACTGTTTATGTTCTTGTTTCCATAACCCACCGAACGCCGAACATGGATTACAGGATCTTTAACGTGCGTATTTGATCTTCTGCTTGTTAATACACACGGAGGGGGGGTTCAGGCACTAGCAGGTCTGCACATATGTTGACCTGGGAGATCGTAAAAATCTCCACCCTTTACCCACCAGGCGCCGTGATTCGAAACCGGGACCCTCAGATTGACAGTCCAACGCTTTAACCACTCGGCTACTGCGCCCGTCGATTCAATCGGTCAAACAAAGCTTCGTTTTCATGCTTCCCGAATCTGTAAACGGCTCAGTTTTAGAACGCCAGCTGTACCAAGCTAGATTAACTCACTCAGTACGGCCAGTCCTCTCTTCTCCTCTACACAGACCCCTCGGATGTCCAGTGGGTGTCTGAATGACCCAACCTTTAGCTTCCGTCGTCAGAACTGTGGTAGTCTTTGTCAACATTCACGTCTTCAGTATAAGAGCCTTCCGCTTGCAATATTTTGATGATGGTAATTGGGGTGAAACGCTGTCAACGTCGTCTCTTTCGCCGTTCGTATGGAGAGAGTTAAATGAAGCCAGCCCAAGGGGCTTGGTGCACTATGGAGAAGGCGGACACAGAAAGGGGCCTCAGTCTGTCCGTCTGTCTGTCTGTCTCCCTTTGAGCTCTTTTTTTTCTCTCCTAGTGGATGTGGGTGTCTCGTGTATGGTAACAGCCAGCCAGCCAGACAGACAGACAGACAAAACAGGAACGTATGAACGTTAACAAATCCTTTATTTTTTTTAAATCGACTGATCCAATCATGGCGAAACGATAACTGTACTGTATCCCAGCCGCCCCCCCCCCCCCTCTTCCCCCCACCCCCCTCCTACTCGTCCCTCCCGCTCCTCACCCCCCCCCCCCAAAAAAAAAAGGCAGCCATACTCCGCTTTCGAGGGTGTGCATGCTGGGTATATTCATGTTTCAATAACCCACCAAACGCTGTCATGCATTGCAGGAACTTTAACGTGCGTATTTGATCTTTTGCTTGCCGTGTACACACACGAAGGGTGTTCGGGCACAAAGCAGGTCTGCACATAATTATGTTGACCTGGGAGATCGAAAAAAAAAAAAAAAAAAAAAATCTCCATTCTTTAACGGACACTAGGCGCCGTTACCAAGATTCGAACCCGGGACCCTCAGACCGTAAGTGCAACGTTTTAACCACTCGGCTATTGCGCCCGCCATTACTCTCCCCTTAGTCACAGTGAAAAGCAGTTCAGTTGCTCAAGAAGAAGAAGAAGAAGAAAAAAAAATGTCTTAGTGGAAAAAAACAAACAAAACAACACCAAACAAACAAACACGGTTTCACGGTTTCAGTAGCTCAAGGAGGCGTCACTGCGTTCGGACAAATCCATATACGCTACACCACATCTGCCAAGCAGATGCCTGACCAGCAGCGTAACCCAACGCGCTTAGTCAGGCCTTGAGAAAAAAAAAAAAGAAAGGTGAATTAATAATAGATAAGCTTACATAAATAAATAAATAAATAAATAAATAAAATGTGTTAGCAAAATCATCATGCACAACATTCACACTGTCGGGATCCCCGGGTTATCAACTGCTTACAAGTTCAACCAAAGGATCTTTCATCAGCCGTGAAATATGGTGAAACCCAAAGCTGTCTTATTGTTCTAGGATCTTCAGCAGGCAATCCTCCACAGTTGTGCTTGTTGGGCATCGTTTTAACTCACTCAGTACGGCCAGTCCTCTCTTCTCCTCTACACAGACCCCTCGGATGTCCAGTGGGTGTCTGAATGACCCAACCTTTAGTGTCCGTCGTCAGAATTGTGGTATTCTTTGTCAACATTCACGTCTTCAGCATAAGAGCCTTCCGCTTGCAATATTTTGATGATGGTAATTGGGGTGAAACGCTGTTAACGTCGTCTCTTTCGCCGTTCGTATGGAAAGAGTTAATCAAACAAACAAACAACAAGAAACAAACGTACAACAACAACAACAACAGCATCATTTCTAATCACCGACATCAGTCTGCGAAGTGTTGTTGTTGTTGTTGTTGTTGTTGTTGTTGTTGTTGTTTTGTAGTGTGTAAGGGTCAGTGTGCACACAGTTTTCAGTTTCAGTTTCAGTAGCTCAAGGAGGCGTCACTGCGTTCGGACATATCCATATACGCTACACCACATCTGCCAAGCAGATGTCTGACCAGCAGCGTAACCCAACGCTCTTAGTCAGGCCTTGAGAAAAAAAACAAAAACAAAAAAAACATACATACATAAAAAATAATAATAATAAATAAAATAAATGAAATAAAAAAAATAAAAAATAACAAAACAAAAAAAAAAGTTCAAATAAAATTTTATTT
>NC_134909.1:12560360-12562860 GCF_041734735.1 Babylonia areolata | reverse complement strand
AGTTATTGTCTTGTTGCTTTTTTTTTTTCCATGTTTCTTTTCATTAATCATTTATTTATTTATTTCTTCACTCACAGATTTGCTGTGATTTGCGAACTGTATATTCCCCCAGACACGTTCATGTATTTTTTCAATGACTTAGTTTTTATTTCATTACTCACAGAAGCGTATCTATTATATATATCTACCCCCCCCCCACCCCCCACCCCACCCCCCCCACCTCCACCACCACTCAGACAAAAAAAAAGACACTAAAAAAACATAGGATTAACGATACAAAGTCTCTAAAAATACTATAAATAAATAAAAAACAACAACAACGTTGCATCGCTCACAACACACACACACACACACACACACACACCTAGGTTACGAACTCCTATGACACTCTGATAAATAGACGCCCCCCCACCCCCCACCCCCCACCCCAATCCCCCTCCCCCTTTCTCTCTCTCCCCCCCCCTCCCCTCCCCCCATTTAACCTGACGGCATTGTACGGAGGAAAGGGGGGGATATATCGCCATGCTATCGACACGTCCCAGACAACCTTAGGGGGGGGAGAAACCACAGACCTAAACGTGCAACAGACCCAGACTCTGACCCTGTTTTTTAATTTTTTTTTAATATAACCAGGAACAAGCACTATACTGTGACGACGCGCGACAAGGGCTGAGTGCAAAATCTAGCTCTGTGGACCCGGTGTAACGCAACGCCTGTATGCGCGTTGTCCGTTATTGGGATTTTGCAACCCGGACAAAAACCAAAAAACCAAAAAAAAACCCCAAAAAACAACAACAACAAAAAAAAAAAAAAAGAAAAAAAGAGGAGACGAAGAAGAAACAAGAGAGGCAAGGCCTTCAAGACTCACTTGTGATACACTTAAAAAAATCAAAAAAATCTAATCGTTAAAATGTGTTCTGTATTTGTTATTATAAAGCTTCGGGTTAAAAAAGAAGTCCTAACCAGATTCGAAACCCGCGTATTCGGGTGAGAAAAAACTGTCTTACCCATTACACTATCGTGGCTCCTTAACTGACGTTCTAAATTTAAATATTTGAACATACTTTTTTTAAAGGGCGATAAATCAATTGCGGTATTCGCAGTGAGAACGCTGTTTAAATCATATTATTCTGGTGTATCTTGGGCATTCAAAAAATCTTTAAGGGCAATAAAAAAATTCTTTTTAAGACCGCGGTAAAGGAGACGTGGCTATCGCCGCAATCACACTGCAACATTTAGCCGTTTTCTCTAGATCTAGATAGATGTACAAGTTTAGTTACACCCGCCGGGAATGTAGTACGACACGGTCGATTCAATTTCTCTTTTATGTTCATTCTAGTTTTATAGTTTTAAAGTTGATATGAAAATTTAGTATTTTGTTAAACTAATAACATGTAGAGCCAAGTACAAGTACTTCTAAACGTCGTAAGAAGTGAAAAGGACTTCATTTTGAGAAAAGTCAAGACTGGAATTTTTTTTTCGTTTCATCGTGATCAATTCAAGGGTATTAACTCGGATGGTTTACAGTTTTTAACTGTGAATTCCGACTGATTCTGTGGATATTTTTATGGCAGGTTTGGGGCATAATCCAGTAAGTGATGAGGCGTTCACAAATCTTTCTCTGAATAAATATTTAACAGTCTTCTTCTCCAACTTTCCATCACATGTCATCGTGTATTGTCCATTGAATATAGGATTGAACAGGCAGGTCAACAGCTTGAAACAAAATGGCGTCGTTCGCGTTCGCGAAGAATATGAGCACGCGCTTTGAATGAGTATAAATATGTGTACGCAATTGATTTTTGCCCATGACCTTCAGGGCTAAGCCAATAGATCTGTAAAGTCCACTCGTCGTACTGATTTTAGTATTTTCCGAAAAAGACCACTTGGGCGAATGAACATAGTGAAAGCCCTGTACACTGAGAGTAAAACACACAAGCTTTTTATGTATTGAGTATAACTTCAAAATGTAATGTTTAAGATGAGAAAGATCAGTTTAAAGCAAATTAAGTCCCCTAGCATTAATTACAGATTAATTTCCCTTTTTCACTATCTGCACCAAAACGTTTGCAAAATAAATAAAACTTCCATGCTTAGCAAAAGAAGTTCCTGTTTGAACAAAAAATGATAATAATGACTGCTCTAGTTGTTGTGTCAGAATATCAGATCAAAGTGCCAAGTTTAGAGAATACAAAAAATATAAACATAACAGTAAATGCAGTTTGCATATAATTTGGTTGCTTTATATTACTATTTTGTGTGCCCATCCCAGAGGTGCAATATTGTTTTAAACAAGATGACTAGAAAGAACTGAATTTTTCCTATTTTTATGCCTAATTTGGTGTCAACTGACAAAGTATTTGCAGAGAAAATGTCAATGTTAAAGTTTACCACGGACACACAGACACACACACACACACAGACACACACACACACACACACACACACACACAGACAACCGAACACCGGGTTAAAACATAGACTCACTTTGTTTACACAA
>NC_134909.1:12547860-12555360 GCF_041734735.1 Babylonia areolata | reverse complement strand
GATATATCAACTGTCGGCATATGATAGCGAGGTGGGGCCTCCATTTCTCTCCCCTTTTTTTTCCGCCGTTTTAATCTTCTTTTCCCAGCTCGAATTCAGGTCTCAGCTGCATTGCTTGGTTCTAACTTTTTGGACAGTTACACAGTGACAAAACTATGCCTATGTTGACCCCAACTACGCTGTTGGTCAGTTCCATACTACACACAGTTAGTAGCGGGTTAACTCACTCAGTACGGCCAGTCCTCTCTTCTCCTCTACACAGACCCCTCGGATGTCCAGTGGGTGTCTGAATGACCCAACCTTTAGCTTCCGTCGTCAGAATTGTGGTATTCTTTGTCAACATTCACCTGTTCAGTATAAGAGCCTTCCGCTTGCAATATTTTGATGATGGTAACTGGGGTGAAACGCTGTTAACGTCGTCTCTTTCGCCGTTCGTGTGGAGAGAGTTAACTCACTCAGTACGGCCAGTCCTCTCTTCTCCTCTACACAGACCCCTCGGATGTCCAGTGGGTGTCTGAATGGCCTAACCTTTAGCTTCCGTCGTCAGAATTGTGGTATTCTTTGTCAACATTCACTTCTTCAGTATAAGAGCCTTCCGCTTGCAATATTTTGATGATGGTAATTGGGGTGAAACGCTGTTAACGTCGTCTCTTTCGCCGTTCGTGTGGAGAGAGTTAACTCACTCAGTACGGCCAGTACTCTCTTCTCCTCTACACAGACCCCTCGGATGTCCAGTGGGTGTCTGAATGACCCAACCTTTAGCTTCCGTCGTCAGAATTGTGGTATTCTTTGTCAACATTCACCTCTTCAGTATAAGAGCCTTCCGCGTGCAATATTTTGATGGTGATAATTGGGGTGAAACGCTGTTAACGTCGTCTCTTTCGCCGTTCGTGTGGAGAGAGTTAATCTTCTTCCCCAGCTCGAATTCAGGTCCCAGCTGCATTGCTTGGTTCTAACCTTTTTTGACAGTTACACAGTGACTAAATGCCTACGTTGACCCGAACTACGTCATTGGTCAGTTCCATACTACACACAGTTAGTAGCGGGTTAACGACCATACTAGGCTCTTCCGTCCGAGCAATGCAAACTGGCTTCCAGGCTGGCCAGGTGTCCACTCATACATGGGTGGAGGGAGAAAAACAACAACAACATAGGAGTATTATACAAATAATGAAGCAGGAGACGATATGATTAACAAACAGTAAAGAGTGGTAACTCTCTCCATTACACAAGGTACACAACTTCAAGTCAGTGATGCTTACGCTACCGATTCAGCTAGCACACAGGTAAATAAAAAGGTACATTGGAACAAACCCAGACACTTCCTCAAAAAGCTAGCTGAATCGGTAGCGTAAGCATCACTGACTTGAAGTTGTGTACCTTGTGTAATGGAGAGAGTTACCACTCTTTACTGTTTGTTAAACATAGGAGTGCATTACCTTTCCCCAGTGACAAAACACCGTACGGGGGGCCTCGAACCCCGATCACTGGGGAACACTGGACCAGGGGCCAGTTTGCATTGCTCGGACGGAAGGGCCTAGTATGGTCGTAACCCGCTACTAACTGTGTGTAGTATGGAACTGATCAATGACGTAGTTCGGGTCAACGTAGGCATTTAGTCACTGTGTAACTGTCAAAAAAGTTAGAACCAAGCAATGCAACTGGCTCAGAAGTCCAACGCCTAATAACCCACTCTGCTGAGGTGCCTTTCAAACTTTGATTAAAACCCTTTCACCGCCAAACTCGCATTTATGCACAGGCATGATAGAGGACCCAGGTCACTGAAAGGTGACCATTCATTGGTCTGTTATCCATGAACGTACTGCTCTTAATGTTCGGTGGTAGGATAGGCCATAGTTTCTTTTCATCGCAGGGAGAATCCGCAGCTATTCTTTGCCACTGTCTTTTGTGTGTTTGTACCACAAGGGAATTTTGTAGCCTAAACTGACTGGCGGTGAAAGGGTTAACTCAATATATAAAACACTGGAAGGAGGTATGTCCTGACATCTGAAGCAAAGAATCTTGGGTGTGCTTAGGTTGATGTGAGTTGTGTCCGGTGTGTGTGTGTGTGTGTGTGTGTGTGTGTGTGTGTGTGTGTGTTCTTCTGCTCCTTTTCTTACCTGTGTGAAGAGCCATTGGGGTGCCGCACACAAACTGTTCATCAGATTCCTCCAGGTCTGTCGGGTGTGTGCGTCATAGACTGGGTCTCTGCAAAATAATGGTATATATTACCTTTCATTGTGCAATGTTAAAAGTCCATCGGTTGTGTGTGTGTGTGTGTGTGTGTGTGTGTGCGTGTGTGTGTGTGTGTGTGTGTGTGTGTGTGTGTGTGTGTGTGTGTGTTAACAACCCCGTTTATCATTTTACGGCTTGGATTCTTCTTTCTAAATCCGCCTTGAGGGTCTATGTCTCTCATACACACACAGAGGATGACGGAATATACCAGTGCCCGCAGGGGCTTGACCTTGTGCTTCACAGAGATGTTGTTGTCCTTCCATAGCAGGTTTCAGCCTCCATGTCTCTCATACACACACAGGATGATTGATAGAATACACCAGTGCATGCAGTGTCCTGATCTTGTGTTTATAGAGATGTTGTCCTTCCACACAGGTTTCAGTCTCCATGTCTCTCATACACACACAGGATGATTGATGGAATATACCAGTGCATGCAGTGTCCTAATCTTGTGTTTATAGAGATGTTGTTGTTCTTCCACACAGGTTTCAGTCTCCATGTCTCTCATACACACACAGGATGATTGATAGAATATACCAGTGCATGCACGGGCCTGATATTGGTGTTTCACAGAAATGTTGTTGTCCTTCCATACAGGTTTCAGCCTGGACAGTGCTGATGCTGTCTTTGCTACCATTGAGAGGTTGTCTGGTTTGGACCCCTCATTGCTAATGACAGCTCTCAGGTAAGTGAACTGTTGAACAGCTTCAGTTCCTGGACAGATGTAACAGCAGTGATGGTGGCGTTGTGGCTGGCCATCATCAACTTGGTCTTCTGATTTCCACGTGCTATCCTATCGATGTTAGCATCCAGCACTTTAACTCACTCAGTACGGCCAGTCCTCTCTTCTCTACACAGATCCCTCGGATGTCCAGTGGGTGTCTGAATGACCCAACCTTTAGCTTCCGTCGTCAGAATTGTGGTATTCTTTGTCAACATTCACCTCTTCAGTATAAGAGCCTTCCGCTTGCAATATTTTGATGATTGTAATTGGGGTGAAACGCTGTTAACGTCGTCTCTTTCGCCGTTCGTATGCAAAGAGTTAACTCGCTTTCCAAGTTCTTGCTCATCGGCTGTCAGGCCATCGATGTCATCTGCCAAGCGAAGGTTCGTGAAACGAATTCCTGAAAAGTATTCATGCTATCTTGAATGAAATCCGATTGAGCAGCTTTTAGTTGAACCTACACAATTTCTATGTACATACCTCATGGTTTAAAGAGAAAGTTGAGCGCACTTTAAAAGATTAGTTTTTGAAAGACTGCTATAGATACGAAGATAACGATACGATGTATATTTATTACAGGTCGTTTGAGCGAAATTTTGGCCCAGGTGCTTATTTTACAGTGTTACCAAATAATTGTGTTAATGTGTTGCAAAGTTTCGAACAACCAATGATGTACTGCCAATGATAAACAGCGCCTCTTTAGTCTACCCAAAATGAAACAATCTGTGATAAATATTCCACAGATGACATTGTTGATGAGTTCATTATCTGTTTTGGTGCCCCTTTTTAACAGCATTGGGGAAAAATGTATATATATTATGGAATCCGACGAAACTCGATAACTCATAAAGCCTTCGTGTCGACACAACCTATTTCTGTTTAGCAGAACTTTTTGTATTGATACGGAAATAATCTTGTCTACTGAGAAGGAAATCTTCTTCTTCTTCTTCTTTGCCTCTTCACAGTGTCAGTCAGCCCAGCTAATGACAACATCTCCCTCTCCAAGTCCTGTCTGGAGCCATGGAGCTTGGTGTTCAGCAGGGAGGTATCAGCCACACAAAGTCACTGAGCCCTTTCAGCAGGGGACAGGTCTGGAGAATGTGTTCTGGTGTTCGGTCTTCAAGACCACAGGAGCAGGAAGGAGACAGTGCCAGCTTCAGCTTCATGAACCAGTGGGTACTAAGACGGCAATGGCCAGTTCGTAATCTCATGATCACCACCTGCTGTCAGCGTTCAAGGTGATATGCATCCCATGTGGTTCTCGGTCGCAGCGTTGCCTTCAGAAGGGTCTTCCTCTCTGCAAAGCCGACGCTGTTTTGTGGTTCACTTCCTTTTGCTCCGAGTCTGGCAAGCGTATCTACTGCTTCGTTGTCTGGGGTTTTTGCAACAGGGTACGGTGGCAGCCATTGGAGGACTATTCGTTTTCTCTTGGCAACTTCTTGGAGTGTTTTCATGAGGCGATGAAGTCTGTCTCCTGCAAGGACCTCCAGAACAGACAGCGCATCAGAGAGGAAGACAACTTGGGGAAGTCGCTCTCTGAGTCAAGTGATGGGAGCAGCGTTTCCCATTTGGTATCCCTGCTGTGGAGGTGCTGCCCTCAAGAGTTTTGATGAGTACGCCTACTTCTCCATCAGTCACAGCCTTGGTTTATGAGCCATCAGCGTACGCATGAATCCAGGATTCTTCTGGTTACTTCTCAGCAATCATAGCCAGTGTGAGAGAACGTTTGATGGCGACATCCTGGAAGTCTCCTGAAGCAACATGAAGAACTGTTGTGGAAAGGTGGTCTTCATTCCATGGCTGCGGCAGATCAGAGTGGTTCAGCTGGCCTGTGGTAAGTGGCAAGCCAGTCTAATGCACCCTGGCAAGTCTCTTGCTTTCATGGATGTAGCTACTGTGCTTCAGACGGTTCTTCGTCAGGTTCTGCATCCTCTTGTTTATCGGATATTGAGGCAGGCACTTGGATTTCTCTGCGTGAACTATGATTTTGCATCTCTCCTGGTGGAAGTAACTGGCAGTAATTACCTCCATGTCCTTGATTGATGTGGATCGCATGGATCCAGTAATGATCCAGAGAGCTTGGTTTTGGACCTTATCCAGGGATTGCTGGCGGGTCTTTGCTCATGTAGACCAGGCCGTTGAGCCATACTCAAGGTGGGGCCTGAATGCTTCCTGGTAGACGCACTTGAGTATCTCTTTGTTTGCTTCCCAGCTGGTTCCAGCTAGCACGAAGAAAAGACTTGTAAATGTGCATTTTGTTGCTTGCTTGTATGGGCGTTTTTGTGTTTGTTTACTTGTTGACATCAATTTTTGGTTCAAATGGTGTGCGTAAACGTTGCCCGTGTATGATGTTTCAATGCCCCCCCCCCCCCTCCCCAACCCCCTCTCCATTCCCCACCCCCCAGGGAGCACATGAAATGAACTTCCTGCCTCGCCTTGCCCTGGCTTGCAATGGTTCTTCCTCCCAAACTTACTGACACGATCTTCAAGGCGAAAGTCACGATGCATTCCAGGAATACACTGAACGGTGTGGGAGACAGAAGGAAGCTCTGACGGACTCCAACCGAAGTATAGAACAACTCTCCAATAGCACGCTGTGTGATTTCCGCACTTGTCAATTTTCAGTACAGTCGCTGGATGGTGTTGATACGTTTTTGCCTGGTGTTATTTTGTTCCACTGTGGCCCACAATGCCTCCCACCAGGCCAGACCTTGTCAAACGCCTTCTTGAAGTCGGTGCGGTAGTTGTGCCAGTGTTGGAGATTTCCTTTCTTGGGAAGGGTAACGACTGAGTAACTGGGTTCATGACATGGAGCATTCGCATGTGCGCCAGATTTTGTTGGAGATGGCAGTTAGGATATCAATCACTGCCTCTCCACCACGTATCACGAGTTCTGCATGGATGTTGTCAAATACTGGAGACTTGCTACGATTCGGCGACTTCACTGCTGCTGCAACCACCTCAGGCAGCATTGGGAAGTCATCCTCATTTGATGAGTCTTGCACTGTCAGCACACCTGGCTCTCCTTTGCTCTATTTGTTGGAAAGTTCAGAGCTGTACTCAGTCCACCGTTTTATGATTTCTTTTCTGTGTGTAAGACAGCTACCGTCTTCGTCCTGAGTGGTGCTGATTTGACTGTTTCTGTTTCATCAAGTCTTTTATAATCTTAAAAGCTTTCTTTGTTGTTGCTGTGAAGCTTTCTTCAATGTTTTCGCAATTTTGCTAAATTAAGCTTCCCTTTGTATTCTTCATTTCCCGACCGATCGTCTTGTTTAAAGAAACCGGAAAATTATCGTAATTTTGGTAGACAAAGAAATAACACGACTGTAGTTTTAAGTGGACACACACTCGAAAGAAACAAAGAAATATACAGATAAACACTAGAGCTAATTGATAAAAGCTGAAAACTGACAAAGCACAGGGGGGAAAAAGTAGATATTAAAAAGTTGAAAGTGGTCAAAAGCAAAAAAACTAGCGATCTCTCTCTGTCCCCCACCCCTCTCTCTCTCCCCTCTCTCTCTCCCTCACCCTTACCCTCCCTCCCTCTCTCTCTCTCTCCCTCTCTTTCTATCTTCCTCTCACCCCCTCTCCCTCTCTCTCTCCCTCTTTCTCTATCTCCCTATCTCCCCCCACCCCTCCATATAATAATGATAACAATAATAATGATAATGATAACGATAATACATCTGTACACAAAACGCTTGCTCGGCCCCCTCCCCCTCCTTCGTAATCCCTCTCCAATGGGCTCGCCCCCCCCTAAAAATCTATTTATAGCTAGGTTTCCAGTTGCTCCGCTGGCGTCGGAGGTCGATAAAAGCTAAAGAAGCAAAGCGCACGCGCGCTGATCACGCGGTGCAACGAGCGGTCAGGTCACATTGCTCTGATACACCGTGACCCGACCCACTCGCACACACGCACGTACACACACACACACACACACACACTCGCACGCACGCACGCACGCACACACACACACACACACTCATTGCAAAACACAAACTACAAGGATTTTGTGGGGGCCTCGACTGCTTTTCACACACACAGACGACAACGACTGGGACAGAATTCTAAGTCAGTGAATGAACATGGGCGTTTGGTGTGTGTGTGTCACTTCAACATTTTGCTACTTTTCTTTTCTTCTTATTTTATCATCGTTATATATATATATATATATTTTTTTTTAAATATAATTTTCATCGTCCGTTTCTTCTTCCTCCTTCACTTGCTTTCTCCCTCTCTCTCTCTCTCTCTCTCTCACACACACACACGCGCGCGCGTTCGCTCCTAATCCGTCAAAAGCTTGACAATAGCGTTTGATTTTGAACAAGTCGCTCAGGCAACAACACCTTCGCTGTTGGTTGAGAGAGAGAGAGAGAGAGAATTTAGAATTAACAGTGTCCGCCGCCATTTTCTGTTTGCACTCTAACTCTCTCTTTATCTCTCTCTCTCTCACACCACTGTGTCTGTGTCGTCGTCAGTTTTTCAAATCACCGTGGACCATAGGTCTTTACCGTTCTTCCTTCTTCGTCTTCTTCTTCTTC
>NC_134909.1:12517860-12537860 GCF_041734735.1 Babylonia areolata | reverse complement strand
AACAACCAGCAAACATGGTGATACATGAGAGACAGGGAGAGACAGACAGACAGACAGAGACAGACAGACAGACAGACAGACAGAGAGAGACACACAGTGACAAACTGAACAACCAGCAAACATGGTGATACATGAGAGACAGGGAGAGACAGACAGACAGAGACACTCAGACAGACAGACAGAGACACTCAGACAGACAGACAGACAGACAGACAGACAGACAGACAGACAGAGACACCCAGACAGACACAGACACACAGTGACAAATTTCACAACCACCAAACACGGCGATACATGACAGACATGAAGAGACCGACAGACCCAGACAGACAGACAGACAGACAGAGAGAGACACTCTGACAGACTGACAGCCAGACACAGACACACAGTGAAAAACTGAACAACCAGCAAACATGGTGATACATGAGACATGGAGAGACAGACAGACAGACAGAGACACTCAGACAGACAGACAGAGACACTCAGACAGACAGACAGAGACACAGTGACAAACTGAACAACCACAAAACATGGTGATACGTGAGAGACAGGGAGAGACAGACAGACAGACAGAGACACTCAGACAGACAGACAGACAGAGACACACAGTGACAAACTGAACAACCAGCAAACATGGTGATACATGAGAGACAGGGAGAGACAGACAGACAGAGACAGACACTCAGACAGACAGACAGACAGACAGACACAGACACACAGTGACAAACTGAACAACCACCAAACATGGTGATACATGAGAGACAGGGACAGACAGACAGACAGACAGACACACTCAGACAGACAGACAGACACAGACACACAGTGACAAACTGAACAACCAGCAAACATGGTGATACATGAGAGACAGGGAGAGACAGACAGACATCCAGACAGAGACAGACACACAGAGAGAAATTACACAACCACCAAACATGGCAAGGTACAAGAGGCAGGGGAGAAACAGACAGACAGACACACAGACTGACAGCCAGCCAGCCAGAGACAGACACACAGAGAGGGAGACAGAAAGACACTGAGGCCAAAACAGACAGTGAGAGAGAGAGAGAGAGAGAGAGAGAGAGAGAGGAAGACAGACAGACGAAGCCGAAACAGAGACACACAGACACAGACAACGACACACACACACACACACACACAGAACACGGTGACCTAAGAGATGCAGCAGCATGCTGCCAGCAGATGCCCCAACGACAAACAAGATTCCAACCACCTCACCCCTTCCACCCCCACCACAACCCCTCCCCTGCCCCCCCACTCCCCTCCCAACCTCCCCTCCCAAAAGATGCCAAAGCAGCGCAGCAGCCAAATGTAGGACAAATCGATAACATGGGTGACCCGACCCCCCATCCCTCCACCCCCCACACCTCTTCAAATCCACACCCCCCCCCCCTCCCCACCCCTCATTCCCCCTCCTGGAACTGAAGGCTATGTATGGCGTCCCAACAGCGTCGAAGAAGACGAAGATGGAGGAGGAGTTGAAACAGAAGAAGAAGAAGAAGAAGAAGAAAGCAAACCATTCGAAAATGTGCCAAAAAGTCAAAATGGAAGATGAAGAAATGTGTGTGTGTGTGTGTGTGTGTGTGTACAACTCAGAAGAAGAAGTAACACCTTCAACAGCACAGATGTCGTTAATGTTTGGCTATTATGATCGCTGTTGATGTATAAGTTGTTGTTGTTGTTGTTTTTTTTCCAAAGTCTTTAATAAAAAGTTCAGTGTGTTCATCGATACGAGTAGGAATTTTAAATATATATATAATTAAAAAAAAAAATTCCGTGGATGTATATTAATCATTAACTTTTAACATTTAAACCAGTCATTTCAAAGGCCAGTTAGTCACCAAGGTATGGTTCAGTTTCATTTTTTTAACAACTTATATATATTACGTTTGGTCTTGTCCAGTGTCACTTTTCGTGGATTGACATCAAACCTAATCGAATTTCAGTGCTTATTGCCCCGTCAGTTCTTAAAACCAGTCGAAGAGAATCCTCCCCTCCCCCGCACCCCCCCCCCCCCCCCAGCCCCCTCCCCTCGCGCCCCCCACCCCCCCCCCCCCCCCCCCCCCCCCCCCGAAAAAAAAGTCAACAGATTAATCAAAACAACGTTATGTAGACCACTTCGCTCACATCTCAGTTGACTTAAATTTTTTTTAAAAAGTCCTTAAAGAAAACTATTGAAAAAAAAACGTACAAAAGGCCAGTTTACCACGGCAATGTTCCCGTTCCCTCGCGTTCATCAGGACTGGCCCGAGACACCTTCCTGCAGGGAAACAGTGCAGGGAGCAAGGAGAAATGGCAGGTAGAGGAAGGACATGGGAGAAGAAACATCTCCTGAGAAGTGGACAGGTCTAACCCTGAGTGAGGCAGTCATTATCAGAAGAAGGGACAGCCAACCGCAAGGGGCCCGAGACACCTTCCTGCAGGGAAACAGTGCAGGGAGCAGGGAGAAATGGCAGGTAGAGGAAGGACATGGGAGAAGAAACATCTCCTGAGAAGTGGACAGGTCTAACCCTGAGTGAGGCAGTCATTATCAGAAGAAAGGACAGACAGCCACAAGGGGATGAGGAAGCTGGTTGCCAAATGTGTGTGTGTGTGTGTGTGTGTGTGTGTGTGGTGGTGCCTCCTACGGTCTACGAGACTACGGGACAGATAATAATAATAATAATAATAATAATAATGGATACTTATATAGCACACTATCCAGAAATCTGCTCTAGGTGTTTTACAAAAACACTTTTGTTAACATCAAACATTATATCTATGTTACATACACACACCAAAATGTGACTACACACACACACACACACACACACACACACACACACACACACACACGCACGCACGCACGCACACACACACACACACACACACACTGCATACACACACACACACACACAACACACACACACACACACACACACACAACACACACACACTGCATACATACATTTTAACATACTTGTGTATCTAACAGCTACCCTAACACATACGCACACATAGGCAGGCACAAACTTACATAAACACACACACACACACACAATACACATTCATATACATGCATGTATAGATAGATAGATAGATAGATTTACGTCCCCGTAAACCTTTTAACCAATTTTGAAAAAAAAAAAATACTGCTGAAAAAAAGTGACTAGGGAGGGGCGGGGAACGGGCACCCCGAAACAAGACCTTCATGGAGTTAGCTGTGAAGTGTGGAGTGATGGCCTAGAGGTAACGCGTCCGCGAGAGAATCTGAGCGGCGCTGGTTCCAAATCACGGCTCAGCCACCGATATATATTTTTTTTCTCCCCCTCCACTAGACCTTGAGCGGTGGTCTGGACGCTAGTCATTAGGATGAGACGATAAACCGAGGTCCCGTGTGCAGCATGCACTTTGCGCACGTAAAAGAACCCACGGCAACAAAAGGGTTGTTCCTGGCAAAATTCTGCAGAAAAATCCACTTCGATAGGAAAAACAAATAAAACTGCACTCAGGAATTTTTTTCAAATAAAATGGGTGGCGCTGTAGTGTAGCGACGCGCTCTCCCTGGGAGGAGCAGCCCGAATTTCACACAGAGAAATATGTTGTGATAAAAAAAGAAATACAAATAAAAATACAAATATTTGTGCCTGATATCTGACCGCACGATAAATCGAATACTATCCGTCGCGTGGACAGGGTGACTTGTAGTCGGCCGGACTTTACATACTTATATACATACAAACACTGCCATTCGATGGGGGTTAACCGCACATGATGATGGTAGCTGCGCGCAAAGTTGGCTAAGCGTGAAGAACTATCCTTTTTTTTTTTTGGAATTAGCGCAGACTGCCGGACAATGCTCTACAGCTAGCTAACAACATAACTTTAGCAGTTCTTTTCTGATCGCTCACCGCAACTAAAGCCATGTCGTGGAGAAGTGATCATAACGACTACGCCACTCACCTCCTTCCTCCTCCTCCCCCCCCCCCTCCCTCCCCCCCCCCAACGCCCCCCCCCCCCCCCCCCCCCCCCGTCTCTCTATCTCTCCCTTTCTTTCTCTCTGCGACAAATCCCATCCCAACTCTTGTTGTGTTTGCGCGGACGTGCGTATGCGCATGTGTGTGTGTGTGTGTGTGTGTGTGTGTGTGCGTGTGCGTGCATTCGTGCGTATGTGTGCATGCGTTCGTGTTTGCGCGTTTGCGTGCGTACGTGTGTGTGTGTGTGTGTGTGTGTGTGTGTGTGTGTGTGTGCGTGCGCGCGTGTGCGTGCATTCGTGCGTGTGTGTGCATGCGTTCGTGTTTGCGCGCGTGTGTTTGCGTGTGTGTGTGTTTGCGTGTGTGTGTGTTTGCGTGCGTGCGCGCGTGTGTGTGTGTGTGTGTGTGTGTGCTCTTGTGTGTCAACGCGCGCATGTCTGGAGCAGGTTTCGCCAGGGTCTTTTCAACAATATAAAGAGGAAAGAGGGGGAGGAGGGGGGGGGGGCAGAGATAGGTGGGGGTGGGTTGAGGGGGTGGGTGGGGGGGAGTGGAAGAAAGGACGTGGTTAAAGGAAGGCGTGGTGAGGTGGTGAGGGGGGCCGGGGGGGGGGGGGGAGGGGTCTGGGGGGGTTGAGGGTGAGGAGTGGTGTGATAGAGTGAGTGAGCAGTTAATGGGATAGAGATAGGGAGAGAGAGAGAGAGAGAGGGAAAGAGAGAGAGAGAGGGAGGTGGCTTGAAGAAGGAGAGAGGGGGGTGGGGGGGGGGGGGGGGAAGCAAAGCAAATCAATAGAGGTGTCCCTTTCTTTCCTCCAACACCCCTTCTCCTCCTCTCCCCTCTAACCCCCTCCCCCCCCCCTGCCCCCAAATCCCACTACCCCTCCATGTTCCTCCCTACCTCCCCCCCCACCCTCCCCCTTCCCCCCCGGCCCCCTCACCCCCCCCCCCCCCCCTTCCGTTCCGAAATAGACTGTGTCACTGTGTCAAGCCAACTTTTCTCTCACAATGCTTGTTGCAAAGCACAGCTGCTTTGGCTTGGCTGCCGCCAGCATTTCAACCCCCCCACCCTTTAAAAAAAAAGAAACAACAACAACAAAGAAACAAAAAAACACACACAAAAAAAACAAAAACAAAAAAAGACACTGAATAAATAAATGAAATAAAATTAAGGAAAAAAAGAGAATAAAATTATTTAAAAAAAAAAAATAAAGAAAAAAAATAGTGGAAAAAATAAATCTGATCATTCTCTCTCTCTCTCTCTCTCTCTCTCTCTCTCTCTCTCTCTCTCTCTCTCTAAGAGACAGAGAAAGAGAGAGAAAGGAGTTAGTTCCCTGTCTTAACTACATTTTTTTTTAATCCTTAAAATGGGGGGTGAAGATGGTTACAAACAAACAAACAAACAAAAAAAAAGAAGTGAAAACAAAATTTTACAGCTCAGAGACAAGAGACAGACGCAGACTGCATTCATGAACGTACGCACGCGCGCGCGTTCACGGACACACAGACACACACACACACACACATATATATATATATATAATGTGTGTGTGTGTGTGTGCAGAGAGAGAGAGAAGGGGAGTGGGGGGGGGGGGGGGTCTGAAAGGAAGAGTAGAGAAGTCTTAAACAGACAGACAATGAGAGAGACAGAGAGTGTAGGAACGAGAGAGGAACAGAGGGAGGGAAAGGGCATTTGAGGGGTGAGGTGGGTGACAGTTGGGGGTGGGTGGGGAGTGGGTGGGTGTGGAAGCTACAGGGGGACGGGTGGTGGATAAGGTGGGTGGGGGTGGGGAGAGGGGGACTAGGGGAGGGGGATGGGGTGGAGGTGGGGTGGGGTGTCTCAACGCCTTAACTGTCAAGAGAAGGTTCTTTTCAAGTGTCACCCCTTTACGACAGTGAAACGTGAGAAGTTCACGGTAGGGGTGGGGGTGGGGGGGGTAGGGTGGGGAGGTGGGGGGGGGGTCGTGGGGGTAGAGGGAAGGAGGTAGAGAGAGAGAGAGAGAGAGAGGGGAGGAGGGAGAGAGGGAGACAGACGGAGAAAAAGGTTGGTGGAAAGAGAGGGAGAAAAGAGAGAAAAAGACGAAGGGAGATATGGAGACAAAGAGATTGGGGTGGGGGTGGGAGTTAGAGAAGGAGACAGCGACACACACACACACACACACACACACACACACACACACACTCACACGCACACACACACACACACACACACACACACACACACACACACACACACACAGGGAAGGAGACAGACAGAGACAGAGACAAGGAAACAGTGAGAAGCAGAGAGAGAGAGAGAGAAAGGGAAAGGGGAGAGACAGAGAGAGAGAGAGGAAGAAACAGACAAAAGACAGGGAAGAGAGACAGACACACACAAAGAGAAAAAGACAGGAAGAGAGAGGGAGCGAGGAGAGAGAGAGAGAGAGAACACTGAACACTGAAATGTTTTAATATAAAAGCTCTGGTGACATAGTACGTACTAATCAGAACAAAATGTGTGAAATGGAGCAGGAAAGGGGGAAAGAGAGAGAGACAGAGACAGAGAGAATGAGAAAGAGAGAGAGAAACAGGGAGAGAGAGAGAGAGAGAGAGAGAGAGAGAGAGAATGAATGAGAGAGAATGTGAGACAGAGAGAAAGAGAGACAGACAGAGAGAGACACAGAGAGAGCGACAGAGAGGAGAGAGAGAGAGAGAGAGAGAGACGAAGTATCTGCATGGTACATTGGAACTTTAATTTGATGTTCGTGATGCTTCATCATTAAAAAAAATTAGCTATTGTATCGCGGTGTGTGTGATTCGTTTTCTGGGCAAGTGGTGGATGCGTGCTAATAACCCTAATGTAAAGTAAATGTTGAATACTTTTTGTGTGTCACATAACCAAAGATGGTAAAGTAATAAGGCTGGGGAAAGAAGCAAGAATGGGAGAGAGTACTGATTGATTTCGTTCTCAGGAAAATACTCGTACGATCCTATGCTAGGAAGGGAAAAAAAATGCGATAGGAAAAAAGAAGAAAAAAAAAGAAGAAGAAGAGCTGTTAATAGAAATCGTTCTTGAAAAAAACCCACAAAAAACCCCACACCACCAACAAACAAACAAACAAAAAACCAACAACAACCCAGGAGATACATCACTGTTAGAAGAAGAAAAAACAATTAAGAATAGTGTCCACGAGGGAAGAAACTAAACAAACAGGTGTTATATTAAGATCAAGGGCAAATTGGATCGCTGGGGGAGGGGGGGAGGTGCTGAGGGGGGGGGGGGGGGGGGGGGGGGGGGAGCCGCAAATTTGCAACCCCAAGGAAAAAAGGCACTGTAAGAATAAGAGCGTGACCAAATTGGTAGATCACAATAGAACATTAACTCACTCAGCACGGCCAGTCCTCTCTTCTCCTCTACACAGACCCCTCGGATGTCCAGTGGGTGTCTGAATGACCCAACCTTTAGCTTCCGTCGTCAGAATTGTGGTATTCTTTGTCAACATTCACGTCTTCAGTATAAGAGCCTTCCGCTTGCAATATTTTTGATGATGGTAATTGGAGTGAAACGCTGTTAACGTCGTCTCTTTCGCCGTTCGTATGGAGAGAGTTAACAGACAACCCGGAAAAAAAAAGAGATAAAGCACCAAGTCACTTCCTTTACCAGAAATGGACGCACAAAGAACACTGCTAATGATAATATACGTGAAATGTGGACTGGCTAACTATCAATGAGGGATTTAGTCAACGAACTGCCTAACTATCAAATGGTGAAACCGTTTTATTAGAAGGAGAAATAAGTTTGAAAGAAGCAAGTGTCACGTTAAAAAGAGAGAGAGAGAGAGAGAGAGAGAGATGACTTTTGGGTCAGATGGGACTGGAGCACAATATTTTAAAATATTTTGCGAGAAACTAAGCCCACTTATGGTTCGTACTCTTAAAAAAACCCAATGAAAGACAGGGAGCATTCGACCACTCAAAAAGAAGGAATCGTAACTTGCATCCCCAAACCAGAGATACGGAAAGAATACATATTAAAAAAAAAAAAAAAAAAAAAATGGAGACCTTCCTCATTGTTACCCGTTTCATACTAAACTGAGTCCGCGTGTATTGCAAACAGAATAAAGAAAAGGCTTGTTCAAAAATAATTATTAGTGGGAGAGGATATGCTGGAGACAATATGAGTCATTTATGAATCAGTTACGTGCTCAGAATCAAGACATTTACCTTGACTTTGACTTTCCTCACACCTTTTGAGAAAGCTTTTGACTCCCTTAACTTTTTTTTTTTAATTTTAATTTTTACTTTAAGAGCATAAGGCTTTGGTGACAATATAAGCTCATGAGTACAAACATCAAAATTTTACAAAAACATTAAATTGACTGTTGCAGGCAACTGTCAAACTACAGATGAAAAAAAGAAAAGAAATAGCAAGTTGTATACAGGATGTGAATGGTGGAAAGATTCATAAAGAACACAAAATATCGCAATTTGCTGATGGTGCGTAGTTGATGAATAATGGGGGATGTCATATCCTTTGAAAGATCCGTTCAACAATGAGATTAATTTGGCTAAGTTTTCAGCACTTTTCATGAAGGCACAGAAAACGCAAGTTGGGAAATAAAAAGGTTATAGTATAGTAAAACCAAATACATGCAAAACGTAGATATCTAAAGGAATCCAGAATGATTGAAGTTACTGAGAATAATTATGGTTTTCGAATGATGTTTTAGATTGTGAAAAAAACAAATTATGGAGAGGAGTTTTCTGTACTGAAGACTTTATTCAAAATATGGATCAAAAGAAACATTGCACCTTTAGGACGTATCGCTGTATCTTGAACAAACTAATTCACCAACGGAGTTTACTTCCAAATCCCCTGATTTTTTTTTTCTCCATAAACAATTGTCAGGAAACGTGTTTACGATTCGTTTGGAATAGTAAGAAACCAAAAAGTAGATAGACAGCAACTAAAAGCATTAAGGATGTAATTTTAGACATTCTAGATATAAGGGAATACACTCTGAGGCACAAAAACTATAAAACACAAATGGAAAAATACTGCAACTGAAATAGTCCAATTTTAATGGTATATAAAGATTTTGATCTGTTTCTGCAATATGCAAAAGTGACAATAAGTTATTTTGAAAACACATTTCTATGGCATACAGGGGGTCCCTTTGTCAACGGAAACCCAAATCGGATACATATATTTTAGTCAGAACCAGTTTTCTATCACGTTCAATTAAACTGGGAATAGTTAGAATGATCATGGACGATGAATGTTTAGGTTGGGATTTATTTTGCTTCACACGTTTTGGAAAAAAAAGGAAGATTCTCAATTGTTTACCCCCAAATAAATTTACCAGAAAGCTGAAATGAATGTACATTATTCGGCCTACAATGGTTTGCCTGGGCCGATAACGGTTGCTTGAGAGTAATTATAATAAAATAAATAAAAAAGACAACAGGCAGAAGTTCATGTACCAACAATGCACAGTACACATGATGTACTGCTGGCACTAAAAGAAACAGACATCGTAGGGATCATGACCATACTATCATGTTTTGACATCTGGGGACACCCTTCATTATTCTTGTCACGAGTGGTCTGAGAAATTTGGAACAAAACTTTGTTGGTAAAAGGCTTTCGGTCAGATAAAAACGACAACAACCGAAAACCAACAACAAGGGACAGAACTAAGGTGGCTGCAAATTCGCAAACAAATGAGAATCATTGGAACAAATAGTAAGTTTAAAAGAAATGGGAATAGTAAGTAAGTAACAATAATTGTAACTTTTGTTAGAAGTTAGACGGGCGCAACAGCTGAGTGTCCCAGGTTCGAATCTCGGTGACGGCGCCTGGCGGGTAAAGGGTAGAGATTTTTTTCCGATCTCCCGGGTCAAGATATGTACAGACCTGCTAGTGCCTGAACCCCCTTTGTGTGTAATCACAAGCAGAAGATCAAACACGCACGTTTAAAGATCCTGTAATCTATGTCACCGTTCGGTGGGTTCTGGAAACGAGAACATACCCAGCATGCACACCCCCGAAAACGGAGTATGACTGCCTACATGGCGGGGTAAAATCGGTAATACACGTGAAAGCCTACTCGTGTACATACGAGTGAACCTGGGAGTTGCAGCCCACGAACGAAGAAGAATAAGTTAAAGGTTGTATATCGATCAAATTTTCCGACGGGGCGATCACTCTAAATGATTTTCGTTAAGCCTTGATTTTCCAAAACCAAAATGTACAGTTTGTAAGAATTTCAGATTCAGTGCACATTTATAATACTTTCTGGTTTTCACACTGATATCATCAATGACCATGTTTTTGATTTCCCAATCCTCCTTGGGGGTAAAAATACGCGTGTACACGTGTGTGTGTGTGTGTGTGTGTGTGTGTGTCTGTGTCTGTGTCTGTGTGTGTGTGTCTGTGTACGCGTGAATGACGTATGTACCTCCTAAATATTCACTCATTTGAAAATTCGTATTAAAAAAAAAAGAGAAGTATTTAATGCAATAGTCGCGTGTGAAGTGTACAACATCAAGAGAAAATGGTACCCATACTTACATTTGAATGGAAGTAACACATATAACATGTCTTAACAGTAAAATCTACTCATATCATAGAATCTAAGTCTTATGACTCCAGGACGTTTTTGCGTGAAATAACTTGGTGCAAATTTTAACAGACTCAAACTCAAGACCAGTGTATTGTGTATGCAGAAATATAGAAATTCATTGTTCGACATGTGCAAAACGAAAGATACAACTTTACTAAAACAGACAGTATATATTTCAACTTGTAATAAATTCCTCAAATGACACATTTTGGGTGGAATGGATGTTTTGTCTTTTATTTTAATAACTTATTCCAATAATTTGTTTTTTCCCCAGCTGGTTTCCTTAGAATGATAAAATGATATACATACATGCATACATATTTTTTTTGTTTCCTTTTTTTTGTTTCGTCTGTTTTATACCATTTTCATTTCTTATATAACTCATGTACATGTGTCAACTATTTGTTATCAAAAATGGAAATGAAGAATGTAGAAAAACATTGGGTGAGAGGATACAAAAAAAAAAAAAAAAAAAAAAGGAAAAAATTATGAACCCACTTGGGAGAGGAGAAGTTGAGTACTTCGACTCGTAGAGTCTTCAAAGCAACTGAAGAATAGCAGCAGTCACAAGTGCAGTTTTCTGGCTGTTGAATAAAATTCACTTGTCTTGAGAACAGTTCACTGCCGGTTGGAAAAGGTGGATGGGTGAAGGAAGTGAGAGAGAATCTAGACAGTGAGAGATGGGTGAAGGAAGTGAGAGAGAATCTAGACAGTGAGAGATGGGTGAAGGAAGGAGAGAGAATCTAGACAGTGAGAGATGGGTGAAGGAAGGAGAGAGAATCTAGACAGTGAGAGATGGGTGAAGGAAGTGAGAGAGAATCTATACAGTGAGAGATGGGTGAAGGAAGTGAGAGAGAATCTAGACAGTGAGAGATGGGTGAAGGAAGGAGAGAGAATCTAGACAGTGAGAGATGGGTGAAGGAAGGAGAGAGAATCTAGACAGTGAGAGATGGGTGAAGGAAGTGAGAGAGAATCTATACAGTGAGAGATGGGTGAAGGAAGTGAGAGAGAATCTAGACAGTGAGAGATGGGTGAAGGAAGGAGAGAGAATCTAGACAGTGAGAGATGGGTGAAGGAAGGAGAGAGAATCTAGACAGTGAGAGATGGGTGAAGGAAGGAGAGAGAATCTAGACAGTGAGAGATGGGTGAAGGAAGTGAGAGAGAATCTATACAGTGAGAGATGGGTGAAGGAAATGAGATAGAATCTAGACAGTGAGAGATGGGTGAAGGAAGGAGAGAGAATCTAGACAGTGAGAGATGGGTGAAGGAAGGAGAGAGAATCTAGACAGTGAGAGATGGGTGAAGGAAGTGAGAGAGAATCTAGACAGTGAGAGATGGGTGAAGAAAGTGAGAGAGAATCTAGACAGTGAGAGATGGGTGGAGGAAGTGAGAGAGAATCTAGACAGTGAGAGATGGGTGAAGGAAGTGAGAGAGAATCTAGACAGTGAGAGATGGGTGAAGGAAGTGAGAGAGAATCTAGACAGTGAGAGATGGGTGAAGGAAGGAGAGAGAATCTAGACAGTGAGAGATGGGTGAAGGAAGTGAGAGAGAATCTAGACAGTGAGAGATGGGTGAAGGAAGTGAGAGAGAATCTAGACAGTGAGAGATGGGTGAAGGAAGGAGAGAGAATCTAGACAGTGAGAGATGGGTGAAGGAAGTGAGAGAGAATCTAGACAGTGAGAGGAAAGGGGGATAGGGAAAGAGGATTTCAAGAACTTAGGGATGGCGCGGGCTCAGGATGAGTGGGGAATGAGGGGGGGGGGGGAGAATATGAGAGAGAGACAGAGAGAGAGAGAGAGACAGAGAGAGAGAGAGACAGAGACAGAGAAAGAGAGAGACAGAGAGAGAGAGAGACACACACACACACACGCACACACACACAAACACGTGTGTATATTTCGTCTAATATCACTTACAGTGAAAAGACGTTCAACTAAAGATTGAACGAACGAACGTGTGTATATGCATGTATATGTCTGGGACAGACGTGTGCAATTCTGTATTATTTAAGTATCACACCATTCTGGCTTCTTCTTTTTTCCATTTTGCTCACGTGAGCAAACAACGTGATATTTTGAAAGATAACCCTCTGTGTGTGTGTGTGTGTGTGTGTGGAGGGGGTGTGAGAGGGGGTGTGCATGTGGTAAACTTAAAGGAATTCATTTTTTTCTGGAAGCATTTTCTCAACACAAAATTAAGATTTTTGGAAATCGAATTTTTTTTATAATGACAGTGCATTACTGGGAAAGGTACAAACGTTGTAATCAATCATGAATAAATGAATAAATAATAATGATAGTTTTTCATATAATTCCACTCTTACTTTTGAAATAAATTCTTTTCGCAAAATGCTATCCTTTATTATTTTTTTTTAAGCGTTGACAGATTCATCAATAACAATCGTTTTTAACATCAAAATAGTACCAGTTTTTTCTTTGTACAAAGGTTACATTCATACATACATCTGGCATGATCAACAGAATTCTGTCAAGGCATTGGGAATAACTTTTTAAAATGTTTTTGTTTAAAAAAAAAAGGACTCAAATCGTAGAAATGCTAGGGAAAAAAAACACAAAGGAGTAAAGGTCTCTTGATTAACACTTAGCATGTGGTTTTAAATACCTCGGAGGTAAAGATAGCATTAAAGGTCTCTTGATTAACACTTAGCGTGTGGTTTTAAATACCTCAGAGGTAAAGATAGCATTAAAGGTCTCTTGATTAACACTTAGCATGTGGTTTTAAATACCTCGGAGGTAAAGATAGCATTAAAGGTCTCTTGATTAACACTTAGCATGTGGTTTAAAATACCTCGGAGGTAAAGATAGCATTAAAGGTCTCTTGATTAACACTTAGCATGTGGTTTAAAATACCTCGGAGGTAAAGATAGCATTAAAGGTCTCTTGATTAACACTTAGCATGTGGTTTTAAATACCTCGGAGGTAAAGATAGCATTAAAGGTCTCTTGATTAACACTTAGCATGTGGTTTAAAATACCTCGGAGGTAAAGATAGCATTAAAGGTCTCTTCATTAACACTTAGCATGTGGTTTTAAATACCTCGGAGGTAAAGATAGCATTAAAGGTCTCTTGATTAACACTTAACATGTGGTTTTAAATACCTCGGAGATAACATGTGGTTTTAAATACCTCGGAGGTAAAGATAGCATTAAAGGTCTCTTGATTAACACTTAACATGTAGTTTTAAATACCTCGGAGGTAAAGATAGCATTAAAGGTCTCTTGATTAACACTTAACATGTAGTTTTAAATACCTCGGAGATAACATGTGGTTTTAAATACCTCGGAGGTAAAGATAGCATTAAAGGTCTCTTGATTAACACTTAGCATGTGGTTTTAAATACCTCGGAGGTAAAGATAGCATTAAAGGTCTCTTGATTAACACTTAACATGTGGTTTTAAATACCTCGGAGGTAAAGATAGCATTAAAGGTCTCTTGATTAACACTTAACATGTCAGTGGTTTTAAATATCTCGGAGGTAAAGATAGCCTGTGTTGAGTGGAGCAGATCGTTTAAACCACGTTCCTTCTCGTAGAGGCATCTTCAAGTGTAAAAAAGCTGCTGTGTTTCACACTCAATGTGAAGGTCTTACACTGCTTACAGTAGCCTGATGGGTTGTTTGTCGACAGAGGCAGCGTGCTTGCTGACTGTAATCTTTTTCTTTTTCTTTTCTTTTTTTTCTTTCTTTCTTTCTTTTTCTTTCTTTTTTTAATTTTTTTTTAATAATAAACATTCCTTTGGCACATGTGGTACGTGATAATAATAATAATAATAATAATGATAATGATAATAATAATAATGGTATTTATATAGCGCTGAAACTTGTGCAGAGACAAATCAAAGCACTTTCGCACCAGTCATTCACACGCATGCATAACTGTAAAACTGGAGAAACTGAAGACAAGTGAGAGGCAGGGAAGGGAGGCTATTTTGGGAAGAGGTGGGTTTTTGAGGCCAGACTGGAAAGAGCTGAGTGTAGTGTAGAGACTTGACGAAGCGAAAGAGGAAGTTCATTCCAACTGCAAGGTCCAGAGACAGAAAAAGAACGGCGGCCAACTGTCGAGTGTTTGAAATCTGAGTAATGGGTAAACAGAGTGGATCCGAAGCCGATCGTGGAGAGTGAGATGGGGTGTAGAGGTGAAGGCAGCCATAAAGATAGGATGGGGCAGATTTGTGAATACAATTATAACATAGTGCTGATATGATTAACAGATAGTAAAGGGTGGTAACTCTCTCCATTACACAAGGCACACAACTTCAAGTTAGTGATGCTTACGCTACCGATTCAGCTAGCACACAGGTAAATAAAAGGTACATTGGAACAAACCCAGACACTTCCTAAAAAGCTAGCAGAATCGGTAGCGTAAGCCTGTCCTTATACCAATCATTTGACATGTGCACACAGCAGCAAAGACAGAAGAAATGTGCAAACACAAATTAGCTTTTATTCAAGACTGGCATAGCCTCTTTAATCCTGAACAAGCCACACAGAACACATGGACAATACAGAACAAATACATGAAGTTGTGTGCCTTGTGTAATGGAGAGAGTTACCACCCTTTACTATTTGTTAATAGAGTGCTGATCTTATACTTTAGTCTGTGTGAGACAGGGAGCCAGGGTCCCACGTAAAGGGATATTTCCGAATATCAGTGACAACGTGGCAGAACATATACCATAACAGTATCATCAATATTGATGTTTTACATGTTTGTTCTTCTTCTTCTGCGTTCACTCGTATGCACACAAGTAAGGCTTTTACGTGTATGACCGTTTTTACCCCGCCATGTAGGCAGCCATACTCCGTTTTCGGGGGTGTGCATGCTGGGTATGTTCTTGTTTCCGTAACCCACCGAACGCTGACATGGATTACAGGATCTTTAACGTGTGTATTTGATCTTCTGCTTGCATATACACACGAAGGGGGTTCAGGCACTAGCAGGTCTGCACATATGTTGACCTGGGAGATCGTAAAAATCTCCACCCTTTACCCACCAGGCGCCGTCACCGTGATTCGAACCCGGCACCCTCAGATCGAAAGTCCAACACTTTAACCATTCGGCTATGGCGCCCGTCACATGTTTGTTCAATATCTTAATTTAACTATCAAGTGTGCAATACAAGATTTATGATTTATCGTGATTGATAAGTGGCATGGTTTCTTATTCAGAAATCTTTTATATTGATCTACGTATAGCCCCGAAAACAGAGTATGGCTTCCTACATGGCGGGGTAAAAACGGTCATGCACGTAAAAGCCCACGAACAAAGAAGAAGAAGAATAATGTACCTATTATTTTAGAAAATATCTCTTCAACTGCATATTGCTTTTAATACTAAACCTGCCATTTAACAATTTATAATGATTTTATGAAAGCATTTCTTATTCTAAATCGTGTTTCTTAATATTCATGCTATTTTATGATGTGTGTGTGTGGGAGGTGCGGGTGAGGGGGCGGGGGGGGGAGTGTGTGTGTGTGGAGAGAGAGAGAGAGAGTATGGGGACTGTACCCGCTGTGTTGTATTACTTGCGTGTGTGCATTTAGTTGGTTTTGTGTGTGTGTGTGTGTGTGTGTGTGTGCGTGCGTGAGCGCGTACCTACGTGCACATTCACAGACGCATAGATCCACACATACTCCCCCCATCCACACACACACACACACACACACACACACACACACACACAAGCACACACAAGGAAGCCGCTGATTTAGTTTAATTCATTATTCAGTTGTTGTTGTTGTTTTTTTAACATAATGCTTGGTGCTAAAGCCTCCTATCACTTAGTGCATAATGTCCCAGGTTGACCATCTGAATCAACATATATATAGATCAACTTACATTAAAGCTCTGGAGTTCGTTACCGATCCGATCAATTCAGTACGCATTACGCATGCGTTTCTTATGTAGAATTTCCGCTTTGGGGTGCCATTTGAAAAAAAAACAAAAAAACCCCCAACTTTTGAATAGATTACGTACAAAAGAAATGAATAATCAAAACCAAATTTTAACCCATCGAACCCTATGTATCTACAGTCTCGGTAGGTTTCCATGCCATATTGATACGAAGGAAAAAAAGCAGAAAATGTGTTGAAATCAACCGGTTTTTCGTTCAAGTTGATATATATATATATACATATATATGTATACAAACACACACACACACACACACACACACACATATATATATATATATATATATATACGGACAGCCGGAAAAATACTGCAGAAGTTAGTTCCCTTTGCTTGTACGTCATGCACGATTGTGTAAGAGCTTGTACACCATTTTGATGAAACGAATTTTGACGCCAGAGCAAAAGCCCGGGCACACTATTGAACAAGTTAATTTATTGGGCACAGACACTTAACTCCCCCCCCCCCACACACACACACACCCCTAAAAAAAAAAAAAAGAAAAAAAAAAAAAGTCCCTTTACTGCCTCAGGAAACCACCCCTCCCACTACCTCCTTCCTCCCTCCCTTCAGAGAGGCGCGTGTCATCATCATGGAATATCAGTACACACAATCTTGACAATGGTCAAGACCAGGACTACAACCCCCCCCCCCCCACCCCCACACACCTCCCCCTCTCCCCCCCCCACCCCCTCCTCCCCCTCCCACCATCCCCAACAGGACCACAGGACCAACGCCTCGATGGTCCTCGCTGCAACCAAGCCGCCAAACAAACAGCCACACTGACCATGCTGTACAAAAATCAAGCATAATTATGTAAGCAATGGATTCACTGAAAGAAAAAAACTGGTATCACCATCACCACCACCACCACCACGGCAGCAATGCACCCACTCTGAGCAGCGTGAGCAAACCTTTCTGCAAAAACTAGATATAGGCAGGCTGGTTTCCTCCCACGTACCATCCGGGATTGGAACGCCTTGCCCCAGAGAGCTGCGTGGGGGCCAGCTCAGTCGACACCTTTTGTGTCGATGGTCTCCAGGATATAAATACCAGAATATACCCCCCCCCCACCCCACCCCCCACCCTTTTTTATATTTTTTTTTAAAGAAACCTATGTAGACCTAAATGTATCTTCCGCAGACCCCCTTTTATTGACTCACTTGTGTAAACAAAGTGAGTCTATGTTTTAACCCGGTGTTCGGTTGTGTGTGTGTGTGTGTGTGTGTGTGTGTGTGTGTGTGTGTGTGTGTCTGTGTGTCCGTGGTAAACTTTAACATTGACATTTTCTCTGCAAATACTTTGTCAGTTGACAACAAATTTGGCATAAATATAGGAAAAATTCAGTTCTTTCCATTCATCTTGTTTAAAACAATATTGCACCTCTGGGATGGGCACAAAAAATAAAAAATAAAAAAAGAAGCCTAATTATATGCAAACTGCATTTACTGTTATATTTATATTTTTTGTATTCTCTAAACTTGGCACTTTGACCTCTTATTCTGACACAACAACTAGAGGAGTCATTATCATCATTTTTTGTTCAAACAGGAACTTCTTTTGCTAAACATGGAATTTTTATTTATTCTGCAAACGTTTTGGTGCAGATAGTAAAAAAGGGAAATTACTCTGTAAATATTAATGCTAGGGGACGTAATTTATCACAAGTGAGTCTTGAAGGCCTTGCCTCTCTTGTTCAGTGATAGAATAGTCAGGTATTGACTGTGATCACTTCACGGAAGGAAGGAAAACCACACCACCCCTCACGGAAAAGACCACAGCCACGAACATCTTGACGTTAACTCACTCAGTACGGCCAGTCCTCTCTTCTCCTCTACACAGACCCCTTGGATGTCCAGTGGGTGTCTGAATGACCCAACCTTTAGCTTCCGTCGTCAGAATTGTTGTATTCTTCGTCAACATTCACCTCTTCAGTGTAAGAGCCTTCCGCTTGCAATATTTTGATGATGGTAATTGGGGTGAAACGCTGTTTACGTCGTCTCTTTCGCCGTTCGTATGGAGAGAGTTAAAGGGCGAAACGCCAATATGTTGTTACACTCAACCATACCGGTATTGTCAAGAATCAAGGCTGGTCTATTGTTTAGTAGCCGGGTACAGAAATTCACTGCTCAACGCGGGTGCCAACATTGAAATAAAATGGAAGAAAGTACGTGTACTACTACTACTACTACTACTGCTACGACGACGACGACTACTACTGCTACTAAATGATGGAGTCTCCCGTCGGACCGACGGATGAGTAGGCAGGCAGGCAGGCTTATCTGTCGGCGTGTGTCCTCATAATTATGGGAGAAGAGACCGATTCTGGATGCGCAGCACTTCCCACAGGTGTTGCAAGGGAAAACGTCTCCAAAAGTTGAGCCCTGCTTCCTTCGCTCAGGCTTCTCCTTAATGGCCAGCGTTCTCTTGTTTTTCAAATGTCTTTATACTACTAAATAATCCCTAACTAAACCGTCACTTTCGGTTTCTGATCGAGAGTAATGAGAGAGAGAGGCAATTTTCAACGATCACTTACAAATACGCAGGTTTTCCATCGTTCAGACAGTGAGCAGTTTTTTTATTTATTTATTTTTTTACCTAATGGTTCGTGTCGACCATATAGCGCTAAAAGATATTCAGTCTCGGATTTTACAATCAGTGACTTGACTTACAGAGAAGACTATTGTATATTGTATTGTATAACAGATTCTCTGTGTGAATTTCGGTCTGCTCTCGCTAGGGAGAGCACGTCGCTACACTGAGAGCGCCACCTTTTTTTTCTTCTCTTTTTTCGTTCCTGCAGTTTTTTTGTTTTTTTTTTGTTTTTTTGTTTTTCCTACCGAAGTGGATTTTTTTTCTATAGAATTTTGCCAGGGACAACCCTTTTGTTGCCGTGGGTTCTTTTACGTGCGCTAAGTGCATGCTGCACACGGGCCCTCGGTTTATCGTCTCATATGAATGACTAGCGTCCAGACCACCACTCAAGGTCTAGTGGAGGGGGAGAAAATACTGGCGACTGAGCCGGGATTCGAACCAACGCGCTCGGATTCTCTCGCTTCCTAGACGCGTTACCTGTAGACCATCACTCCACTCCATGATCGAAATGATCAAAAGCGTATCACGCGTCGAATCCGCCGTTCATGATTTTTGTCTGAAGAACTGGGCTGGGGGTGATTATTGTGTATAATTATATTTACCTATTTATTTATTAATTCGTATTCATCTATTGGTTTGTACACAGAATACGATACTGGCGTTATTTGTCATTTCGGGATTGGTCATATCTCATCAGTAGACATACTCACACACAAACGCTTATTTTTTATTCGTTTTCATAGTTTGTTTTTTTTTCCACCCAATAATCTAATTTCTCGTGATTTGCTTCTAATGACTGGTTTTCATGTGAATGAATGAACTTGATTCATATAGGGCGCGTAAAACTTTCCACATTTAGTGTGTTCACAGAGCGCCCCCTCGCCCCCCTCACCCCCCCCCCCCCACC
>NC_134909.1:12495360-12497860 GCF_041734735.1 Babylonia areolata | reverse complement strand
AACATAGATATGATGCATTATGTTAACAAAAGCGTTTTTGTAAAGCACCTAGAGCAGATTTCTCGATAGTGTGCTATATAAGTATCCATTATGATTATGATTATTATTATTATTATTAAATAGAATTGAATAACTAGCCAGCTAGCTAGATATGTATATATATAGAGAGAGATAAAGAAATAAGTAATTTTCGATCTATTAAAAAAACAAAAAAAAAAAAAAAAACAGAAAAGAAAATAAAGAAGAAGTGACAGTGTCTCGACGGAGGAATCTTGATTTATCATTATTTTTTAAAAAAATGTAAAGAAAAATAAAGAAAGAAATAAAAGGAAAAAGCTTTTTTATTTTATTTTTTATTTTTATTTTTTATATCATTCAGTTCAATGCTAACCATAATCATTATCCATAATCGTATTATTCCTTAGCGCCACATAATTCGAATGCATCGAATGCACAAAATATTCATATCACATTCAAGTTAATTTTATCCTTCACTTTGTGATGTGATGTGATGTGATGTGTGTGTGTGTGTGTGTGTGTGTGTGTGTGTGTGTGTGTGTGTGTGTGTGTGTGTGTGTGTGTGTGTGTGTCTGTCTGTCTGTCTGTCTGTCTGTGTGTCTGTGCGTTCTCTCTCTCTCTCCCTCTCCCTCTCTCTCTTAGACGACGACGACGATGAGGGGTTGAATGGAGGGGTTGAATTTTTCTTTTGTTGTTCTTTGCACGAGACAGTATTTTAATGTTACATGTCTGTCTGAGTACAGTGTATAATTATGTGCGCGTGCCTGAAATATGGCGAATGACACAAGAAACGAATGATGAGCGCCCAGTGGTGCAGCCATCAGTCGGCTGTACCTTGGTAGGCAGCCTGTAGTGCAAAATGACTGCGTTTGTAAAGTGCTCAGAGCTTGGTCTCCGATCGTGGACAGGCGCTATGTAGGTATCTACATCATGATGATGGTGATGAAAATGAAAATAATAATGATGATGGTAATAATGATAATAATGATGATAATAATAATAATGATGATGATGACAACAGCAACAACAATATCAATAATAATAATGATAGTAATGATATCAATGATAATAATAACAATTACAATAAAACGTAAAAAAAAAAGTATCATAATCAATTATATACACTGGTTCCTTGATAAGATGCTTTTGTTCCTCGTTCCTCCACTTATCTGTAACTGCTGTTGTTTGTTTGCTGTTGTTGTTTTTACTCTAAATCTAAAAAAAGAAAAGAAAAAAAGAAAGAGAAGGATTTTCATTTCTTCATTACGTTTCTAAGCGCGTTGGGTTACGCTGCTGGTCAGGCATCTGCTTGGCAGATGTGGTGTAGCGTATATGGTTTGTCCGAACGCAGTGACGCCTCCTTGAGCAACTGAAACTGAAACTGATCTTCGTTTACCTTTCTGTTTAATCCTTATTCGTTTCTATGATACATTTGTTTATTTTCTTGTCGGCAGAAGAAGAAGGACTTCTCGATTCTCAAATGATAAATAGGTTGTCAGATACAATATAGTATCTTTTTTTTTTCTTTTTCTTTTTTTTTCCCCCTTTTTTTTCATGTCAGTATCTGTCTTTTTCCATGTATTTTCTGGCTTTGTTTGTTGCTGTCTGGAATTGAAAATTTCTCCGTAATTAGACGAAGGGTTGTAAAAAGAAGAAAAAAAAAGGTGGGGAGATAAAAACAAAACCAAATAAAAAGAGAGAAAGAATGAATCACTAAATGCAACAACGAGCATAACTAATAGAGAAATAAACACACACGAACACACTAGAAAGAAACGCGAAAATGGCAGTTAATGAAAACACACACACACACACACACACACACACACACACACACACACACACACACACACAGGAAATTAAAGATTAAATGAACAAATCGAAATTAAGTAACAATAAATGCACACAGACTATAAACGCACATACAAAATCTGCTATAACATTCTATAAAATATACCATTCCCCACTCATTGCAAACAAACATGCTTTTTTATTTAAAAAAAAAGGGGGAAAAAAGAAATAGATAAATGAATGAATAAATGAAGAAAGGAAGAAAGGAAAGAAACAAAGAAACAAAGAAACAAACAACTAAAGTATGTTCATCCACTGCAAAAAAAAAAAAAAAATTCTCTGAAAGCAAGCCAGCCAGCTAGCTAAGACCTTCGAAATTAAGCTCGTTTCAAGTTACAAACACACACACACACACACACACACATCAAAATATCCATCATAGTTTTCTCTCGTGAACCGATGATGACGATGAGCTGTGCCATCATCAGCAGATACCATGGGCCCACACAGGTTCTTTCTTCGTTACCTTAAGCCCGCAACACACACATACAGAACTTTGCAAACTGGGCAACGAACGCCTGTAGGCAGGGTGTAAACGAATGAATGAGTAAACGAACGAACGAATGAATGAATGAATGAATAAGTAAGTGGCAATGAAGCCGCGCGTTTAAGTACACGTACTGTACTTACT
>NC_134909.1:12487860-12490360 GCF_041734735.1 Babylonia areolata | reverse complement strand
ACTCTGGAAGGTCATTATGGAACTTTTTTAGAATTTATTTTATTAAGCTTGATACTCTGAAACAAATTCATTATGGACCAAGTATTGTTCTAATGTCAAGTGCATATGCTTTAGTAACCTGAAAATTAAGCATATAATTTTTTTTTTTTACTGTAGCTTGATGAAGCCTTATGTACACGAAATTGTGTCCTCACGAGTGACTGAGAACGTTGATGTTTTTGACTTTTTGCATTCATTATCAGTTTTTTCGCTTGTCAGTTTAACGACTTCTCTTTTACGAAGTCCTTTAAGTAATTTCCTGTAATTGTATTTAGAAAGTTGGTTTTTTTTTCAAATTTCACCCTCATTTCACCCTCATTCGCCCAGTTTTCCCCCAACCTTCCATTCATTCACATCTCCCAGCCCTTCTAACCGATAATACTCAAATGTATTCATAAATACTTTAACAAAATGTCTTCAGTCACCGATATGTGTGAAGGGATATTAAACAAAATTCCTCCTCCTCTGAAACAAGTGACAACCCATACCTCTTTCAGACAAGTATATAATGAATATTGGATGTGTAGTGTAACCAAACAAACGTTACATGGAAAATGTAATTGATTGTAATTCGATTGTTGTGTTCCGCGATCTTCAAGAAATACATTGAAATATATTTTGTATTTGTGTATGTCTTATGTGTCACTGTATCTTCTTTCTCTGCATCTTACTCTGTCACTGTCTCTAAATATCTTTCTCCCCTGGTTTTAAGTTCATATGTTTGTATTTGCATGTTCCTAATGTGTCTGTATATTTTTCTTTCTCTGCGCCTCTCTCTCTGTCATTGTCTTTCAGTC
This sequence comes from Babylonia areolata, assembly GCF_041734735.1. Classification (NCBI taxonomy): domain Eukaryota; kingdom Metazoa; phylum Mollusca; class Gastropoda; order Neogastropoda; family Buccinidae; genus Babylonia; species Babylonia areolata. The sequence continues at coordinate 12,489,524 of NC_134909.1, read as the reverse complement.
TCTCTCTGTCTCTTTCTCTCTCCCCCCCACCCCCTCTGTTCAATCTCTCCCTCACACCCCTCCTTCATTAACATTCAAATTTTCGTTTTGACGTTTACTTACATTTACATATTTTTGAATGGTTAGTGTAAATAAATTTGGTTTTCTGCATGTTAGATACTAACTTTGTTTATTCTCCTCCTCCTCCTTCTCTCTCTCTCTCTCCCTCTCTCTCTCTATCCCCCTCTCTCCTTTCCCTTTATGATGACGACAACATGTAAAAAAGCCACACAGGATTATGTTTGACCCTCGTTAAAGAGTTTTACCTTGTCTTATCTCGCTAAAAAGCCGCAAAGGATTATGTTTGATCCAGGTTAAAGAGTTGTATCTTATCTCGTCAAAAATCCACAAAGGATTATATTTGACCCTCGTTAAAGAGTTTTTTTCTCATCTCGTCAATAATCCACAAAGGATTATTTTTTTACCCTCGTTAAAGAGTTTTATCTTGTCTTATCTCGTCAAAAAGCCACAAAGGACTATGTTTGACCCTCGTTAGTTTTGTCTTACCTTATCTCGCCAAGAAGACACAAAGGACTATGTTTGACCCTCGTTAAAGTGTTTTGTCTTGTCTTATCTTGTCAGAAAGCCACAAAGGATTATATCTGACCCTAGTTAAAGAGTTTTATCTTGTCTTATCTCGGCAAAAAGCCACACAGAATTATGTTCGACCCTTGTTAAAAAGTTGTGTCTTGTCTTATCTCGTCAAAAAGCCTCAACGGATTATATTTGACCCTCGTTAAAGAGTTTTGTCTTACCTCATTCCTCTCCATCTCTTCTTTCCTCGCGGTATTAATCATCAGCACGGTCGGAGCACAGCACAGTCTGACCAAAACTCCAGTGTCACTCAGAACGGCTCATCACCGCTAGCTGCTCTTTTTCAGCCCAGAACAAAGGGACATAACCCAAAGTTTGGTTTGCGCTTGCAAAAGAAACGGTGGTTGTCACGTGTCCTCGAATATTTGACCTCGGACACACACACACACACACAGGCACGCACGCACGCACGCGCGCGCGCGCGCGCGCACACACACACACACACACACACACACACACACACACACACACACACACGCATTAACAGGTTAGAGAGAGAGAGAGAGAGAAAGAGAAATGAAAATAAACAAAAAGGATAATTTTTAACGGGCATAATTATGGAAGAGCTTCATATTTATAATGTTTACTTCTGTGTGGAAAAAAAAAAAAAAAAAGCAATCATCTTGGTCACTCGGGTAATTGTGCGAAATGCTGTCACTTTGTCCACACTGATCTAATCTGCCACAGCATTTTTAAAACGTTCCTGTAGCATAAAATCGAAGTGTCAGGCAAATTTGCAAAACGGGGGGTGAGCGATTCTCTCGGTCCTGCTTACTTCGATGTCGTGTTTTTTTTGGGTTTTTTCGTGCAAACCAAAAAAAAACATGCCTTGGAAATCGAAAATTCATATAGATTTTGAGAGTCGTTGAACTCTTTTTTTTTTTAAATTTTTTTATTGGGTGTGTTTGGTCCATTGGTTCGCGTTCTCTTCGGATTGCGCGCATGTTTTGTCGCTTCAACACGAACACGCCGTCTTGTTTGGCTGGATAGTTGGCTACTAAAGGATTTCCAACCACCTCCGCAGGAAGTGT
>NC_134909.1:12482860-12485360 GCF_041734735.1 Babylonia areolata | reverse complement strand
AAAAAAAAAAACCCAACAACAACAACAACAACAAAAACTGACACACCCTTCACTTATCACCATGCACACATCAATTATTATGTAAAAAGAAAAACATGTGGGTAAGATACTATTGCATTATGATTCAGAGTGTAACAACTGTGTGTGTGTTGCGTGTGTGTCCGTGCGTGTGCATGCATCGTTTTGTGTGTGCGCGCGCGCGCACGCACGCGTGTGTGTGCCTGCGTGTTGAGCGATGTGCGCGCGTATGTAATAATAATAATAACAATGCTAGCAATAACAACAACAATACAATAGAGTAATGAAATGGACAAAGAGTGGTTTCAAGTGTTTATCATTATATATATGTCAAAAAGAATAACTTCTTAAGAAAATAAATTAAAACAGCCCTCCACCCCCAACTCCCACACGTGCACCGAAAACAACAACAACAACAAACACTAGCATATTGAATATAGTGAGCAGAAAGCAGAAAACGAAGGTGGTATATTAGGATATGCACATTTAGATAGATAGATAGATACATAGAATCTACCGGATGACTTTTATCGTATTTCTCAGTTCAACATATTTTGATGCATCTTTGAAATATTTTGTCTTTTTTTTTTGTCCTTTAAAAAAAAGAAAAAAAAGAACCTTGTCCTTAAAAAAAAAAAAAAAAAATGAACAGAAAACACTGATAACACCAAGACCTGTCACACAACACGAAACAGGACTTTACACAATACTTTACTAAGGTGTGCTGTGAAATGCCACAAAGGACAAAGTCAGAAACTGTGTGTGTGTGTGTGTGTGTGTGTGTGTGTGTGTGTGTGTGTGTGTGTGTGTGTGTGTGTGTGTGTGTTTCAAACTGGCGGTTTCTTGCTGTATATATACGACAACCACAAGTCAGTGTATATTCACTTTGCTATCATACATGTGGAACTACGCCACTTCCTGCTGTATTGCAGCGAGACGGAAGATCGTACTGTGTTACTTCCCCTTCATTAATTATCAAGTGATCACTGAAGTAATGACTGGCATGCTTGACTGTCATTCCTAGTGCGACTGGTCAGAGTTTTCAATAGAAATTTGTGCTTCCAGATTATATACCTGTTGTGCATCAGATTATACAGCTGATGTGTGTCAGGTTATACACCTTATGTGTGTCAGGTTATACACCTGATGTGTGTCAGGTTATACACCTGATGTGTGTCAGATTATATACCTGATGTGTGTCAGATTACATATCTGATGTGTGTCAGATTACATATCTGATGTGTGTCAGATAAAATAACTAACGTGTTTCAGATTACATACCTGATGTATGCCAGATTATATACCTGATGTATGTCAGATTATATACCTGATGTGTGTCAGGTTATATACCTGATGTGTGTCAGATTACATACCTGATGTGTGTCAGGTTATATACCTGATGTGTGTCAGATTACATACCTGATGTGTGTCAGATTATATACCTGATGTGCGTCAGATTATATACCTGATGTATGTCAGACTATATACCTGATGTATGTCAGACTATATACCTGATGTATGTCTGTCAGATTATATACCTTATGTGTGTCAGATTACATACCTGATGTGTGTCAGATAAACTAACTAACGTCTTTCAGATTACATGCCTGATGTGTGTCAGATTAAATAACGAACGTGTGTCAGATTACACACCTGATGTGTGTCAGATTATATACCTGATGTGTATCAGATTAAATAACTAACGTGTGTCAGATTATACACCTGATGTGTGTCAGGTTAAATAACGAACGTGTGTCAGATTACACACCTGATGTGTGTCAGCTTATATACCTGATGTGTGTCAGATTAAATAAGTAACGTTTTGTCAGATTACATGCCTGATGTGTGTCAGATTGTAAACCTGATGTGTGTCAGATTAGATAACTAACGTGTGTCTGATTATATACCTGATGTGTGTCAGTTTGTAAACCTGATGTGTGTCAGGTTATATACCTGATGTGTGTCATATTACAAACCTGATGTGTGTGTCAGATTATACACCTGATGTGTGTCAGATTATATACCTGATGTGTGTCAGATTATATAAATGATGTGTGTCAGATTATATACCTGATGTGTGTCAAGTTATACACCTGATGTGTGTCAGATTAAAGAACTAACGTGGGTCAGGTTATATACCTGATGTGTGTCAGATTATATACCTGGTGTGCGTCAGATTACACACCTGATATGTGTCAGATTATATACCTGATATGTGTCAGATTATATACCTGATGTGTGTCAGATTATATACCTGGTGTGCGTCAGATTACACACCTGATATGTGTCACATTATATACCTGATGTGTGTCTGATTATATACCTGTTGTGTGTCAGATTATGTACCTGATGTGTGCCAGATCTATTCCCACACAAAAAAAAATTGTTTAAAGTCTGGTTTTAAAAACTACCTCTTTCCAAAGCAACCCTCTTCCCCTCCCTCTTTCCATGCACAAATTTCTACAGCCTTCTACAGTCTACA
>NC_134909.1:12430360-12477860 GCF_041734735.1 Babylonia areolata | reverse complement strand
TTATTTATTTATTTATTTATTTATTCATTTATTTCTTGTCTCCCTCTGTCTTTTGGGCAGTTCATGATAATGAAAGACAGAGTCCAGAATATGCAATACGCATATGTCTTATAACAGATCTTTTTTTTATTTTTTTGACTCACTTGTGTAAACAAAGTGAGTCTATGTTTTAACCCGGTGTTCGGTTGTCTGTGTGTGTGTGTGTGTGTGTGTGTGTGTGTGTGTGTGTGTGTGTGTGTGTGTGTGTGTGTGTGTGTGTCCGTGGTAAACTTTAACATTGACATTTTCTCTGCAACTACTTTGTCAGTTGACACCAAATTTGGCATAAAAATATGAAAAATTCAGTTCTTTCCAGTCATCTTGTTTAAAACAATATTGCACCTCTGGGATGGGCACAAAAAAATAAAGAATGAAGCCTAATTATATGCAAACTGCATTTACTGTTATATTTACATTTTTTGTATTCTCTAAACTTGGCACTTTGATCTGATATTCTGACCCAACAACTAGAGCAGTCATTATTATCATTTTTTGTTCAAACAGGAACTTCTTTTGCTAAGCATGGAAGTTTTATTTATTCTGCAAACGTTTTGGTGCAGATAGTAAAAAAGGGAAATTACTCTGTAATTAATGCTAGGGGAGTTAATTTGCTTTAAACTGATCTTTCTCATCTTAAACATTACATGTTGAAATTATACTCAATACTTAAAAAGCTTGGATTTTTTTAAAAAGTGTATCACAAGTGAATCTTGAAGGCCTTGCCTCTCGTGTTTATCTATGCGTTCATTTAATATGATGTACTGTATCAGTATTGTTTAGTGCTAAGTTATGTGCATTAAAAAAAAACGAATAAATAAAAAACATTTTAAAAAATCATTCTTAGCCGTGCGATGTTCAACTATTCTCCGGGCGTCAATGGAATCCACAAATAATCAGGTGGAGTATATTATCCTTTGCGCGGTCTGAAGTACTAACCACTCGCGTGGAGTAGATCTGTGACGTGGACAAAAAGTACTCCCAGGAGAATTTCCATGGAGGGAAAGAGGCAGGGGAGAGGTGGGGAGGGGGGAGGGGAGAGGCGAATCACTGCATGACGTAACACACAACCTCTTGAAACCTCGCGGCTGTGATGGCAAATTGCCAAACCGCATGAACAGTTGTGTCTGCATGTATATAATACGCACAGTCGTTCATGAACACAGGCATGTACGCATACAGACAGTCACACACACACACACACACACACACACACAGAGTCATTGCATGATTGGTCAGTCGTGTTCGACTATGACCATCAGAACAGCAGAGGAGGTATCTGCTGTCCCGACTAACTGGGCTCTTCTTCTTCTGCGTTCACTCGTATGCACACGAGTGGGCTTTTACGTGTATGACCATTTGTAGGCAGCTGTACTCCGTTTTCGGGGGTGTGCATGCTGGGTATGTTCTTGTTTCCATAACCCACCGAACGCTGACATGGATTACAGGTTCTTTAACGTGCGTATTTCATCTTCTGCTTGCATATACACACGAAGGGGGTTCAGGCACTAGCAGGTCTGCACATATGTTGACCTGGGAGATCGTAAAAATCTCCACCCTTTACCCACCAGGCGCCGTCACCGTGATTCGAACCCGGGACCCTCAGATTGACAGTCCAACGCTTTAACCACTCGGCTATTGCGCCCGTCATACCTGGGCTCGAATTTTATTATCGTGGAGAGCGTCTTGCCCAAGTTACACCCCCACTCTCTCGGCCAAGAGGTGGTTTTAGGACAGTCGGCGTTTGGGGATGGTCCCCGGCCAGAGGCCAACTAGCCCCCCCAAGGCTGCAGCACTAAGAGCCAGTGCAATTTGGCCTCCGAGTTTGAGAGTCATAGTCCTTCACAAAAGACTAAGCTGTAAAGGACTTCCCATTGCACTGGAGAAACCATTGATACTTTGCTGTTGCACAGTCACTATCCATTACATATATATATATATATACGTACACTGTGTGTCTGTCTCTGTATGTGTCTACCTGGCAGACATGCGCGCGTGCAGACGCACTTACACAAAATTAATATACATGTTGATTCCAACTGCTTTTTTTTTTTTTTTTTTTTTTGGTTGTTGTTTGTTGTTGCTTTTTTCCCTATTCGTCAGAAGAAATAAAATTTAATGGGAAATCTTTAGAACTCTTGAGAATGATATATACTATTCAAATTTAATCAAGCGAGAGAGAAAGACAGAGAGAGAGAGAGAGAGAGAGAGAGAGAGAGATGTTCATTCATATAGGCCATTGCCCCTCATAAAAAGGGTGTCAGAAAAAAAAACACATTTGAGAAGAAGAACAAAAATGAATAAGCAAGACAAATATCACACTTTGTCAAGCGATACACACAAAGTATCAGTATCAGTATCAGTAGCTTAAGGAGGCGTTACTGCGTTCGGACAAATCCATATTCGCTTCACCACATCTGCCAAACAGATGCCTGACCAGCAGCGTAACCCAACGCGCTTAGGCCTTGAGAAAAAAAAGGAGAGAGAGAGAGAGAGGTAATTGAATATCTAAAAAAAAAAAATTTAAAAAGAAAATAATAATAATAATAATAACGATAATAATAAAAAGGCAATAATGATGATAAGCATATAAGCAAAGAAATGTAAAACATGCAGACGCACACACACACACACACACACACACACACACACACACACACACACACACATGCATAACAGATATGCACCTAACATGCAGTTTCACAGATATGAAAGCACAAACAAATACACATAAACGTACACGAGCCCCAGCACACACACACACACACACACACACACACACACACAAGCTCCCAAATAACCCTGCAACCCCCCCCCTCCCTCCCTCCTACACTAAACTATGTAGTACACAGCAGATAAATAACACACGCATATTTTACTCAACTCAGCAAAATTAAGAGTGTCCTCAGAAGTGGCGCAAGGTTAAATAAATGACTTTACGACCTAAGAGTGGATCGAACGCTTAAACGCTTTTGTACAGATAAATTGAGAAATTTCTCATAGTTTGTTCGTGTGTAGATACCATAAGTAGAGATAATCTAACCTGACTAGGGAACTTAAAAAAAAAAAATCAATGGTATGTATTGTACTCTTAAGCCATTCATGGCAGAACAGGATAGAACAAAGTGCGCTTCATCTTCCTTTCCTTTGGTACAAAGTGGACATAATATATCACATTCATTATGCACTCTGTAACGGTGACTACCATATGCAATTTCCGAAATGCCAAGTCTAAATCTAGTCATTGCAAACTTTATATGTTTATCTAGATTCATCAGTAAATAGGTTTTGACATCCGGTATAGTACAAAAGGGTTTATAGACATTAAATCTTTCATTGTTGTTCACATTGAAATCCCATTGTTGCCATCTGCAAACAATAAGTATTTCTTTAAAAATCCAAAGAAACTCATCAATGATCTCTACATCTTGATTAAACCATACATAACCAAATCCAAACATAAACAATTTACAGCGTATACCTGTAGCCGAGTTTCTTTTGCCACGTGCATCAAGATCAAATAACATTTTATAGACTTTGTGAAGTAGTCTAGACTCATGCATTCTCAGCAACTTTAACCAGTATTTAATATATTTCGTAACTGAATTTACACAGACAGGATGCCTGTTTGTTTCCCCGTATATCAAATCAAATAAATGCATCTTTTCACAGTGAAATGCAGCTTTATCGCGTCCCCATAATTCGGCACCATACTGGACTATCCGTTGAACCTGTGAGTCAAACAAATTTTAAATATGTATTTAAAGAACTACATTTCAGTTTCGATGATTTTTGCAAAGTATACAATAAAACGTTTTCCCCCCTACTGCTGAGATCGTTGCAGGCTGCCCCCAAACTCAACCTTGTAGAAATGTAAATTCCTAAGTATTTATATGCATTAATAAATGGCATTACAACACCATTATAAAACCATATTTCCCTTGCAGATAAATATCCTCCCTTCCTGAATACAACGATGTTGCTTTTATTCATGTTTACGTTTAAACGTAGAGCTGAAGCTGCATGATATAGAGTGTTAAGCTGTGTTTGTAAAACAGTTTCGGATAATAAAGAATCATCATCAGCTAATAACAGTATAAATAATTCAAAATCATCAGTTCGGAGCAGTTCGAGTGGTCGACATAATATCGTCTGAACACGGTCGCTGTATCTCACAGAGAGAGAGAGAGAGAGAGAGAGAGAGAGAGAGAGAGAGAGAGAGATTCTTTAAAAATCATGTCGGAGTGAGCGTGTATGTATGTGTGCGCGCATCTCTCTCTCTCTCTCTCTCTCTCTATATATATATATATATATATATGTGTGTGTGTGTGTGTGTGTGTGTGTGTGTGTGTGTTATAATCATAAATATATATTTGTGTGTTTAAATATATCTCTCTCTCTCTGTATGTACATATATATATATATATATATATATATATATATATATATATATATATATATATATGTGTGTGTGTGTGTGTGTGTGTGTGTGTGTGTGTGTGTACATTCACTCACACACACACACACACATAGATAGATAGATAGATAGATAGATTGATAGATAGATAGACAGATAGATATACGTACATACATGTACACGCATGTCTATGCGAATATACATGTGTGTATGAGACAGACGGACAGAATACAGACAGATGCAGACGAGAGATTTCAACATGATGGTCCTGAAGTTTGATCTCGAATGATTCCTTGTTGCCTCTGCTTTGCAACACGTCACTATTCGGGCCAGGTTGTGATGCGTTGTTCCGAGATGGGTGCTGACAATAACCTCCATAAGGGCCTTCCCTCCCCCCGCCCCTCACCCCCCCCCCCACACACACACACCATCTCTCAAATTACCCTGCACCCCTCTACCCCCCTCCCTTCCCCCTACACTAAGCTATGTAGTACACAGCAGATAAATAACACACGCATATTTGACTAAATTCAGCAAAGCTAAGAGTGTCATCAGAAGTGGCACAAGCTTAATCAAATGACTTTACGACGTAAGAGTGGATCGAAGCTTAAACGCTTTTGTACAGATAAATTGAGAAATTTCTCATAGTTTGTTCGTGTGTAGATACCATAAGTAGAGATAATCTAAACTGATTAGGGAACTTAAAAAGATTCAAAGGTGTGTTTTGTACTCTTAAGCGACACATGACAGGACAGGATAGAACAAAGTGCACTTCGCTTTCCTTTCCTTTATTACAATGATATACATAATATATACATATAATATTCATTATGCACTCTGTAACGGTGACTACCATATGCAATTTCCGAAATGCCAAGTCTAAATCTAGTCATTGCAAACTTTATGTTTATCTAGATTCATCAGTAAATAGGTTTTGACATCAGGTGAGGTACAAAACGTTTTATAGACATTAAATCTTTCACTGTTGTTCACATGGAAATCCCATTGTTGCCATTTGCATACAATAAGTCTTTCTTTAAAGATTCAAAGAAACTCGACAATGCTCTCTACACCTTGATTGAACCATACATAACCAAATCCAAACATAAACAATTTACAGCGTATACCTGTAGCCGAGTTTCTTTTGCCACGTGCATCAAGATCAAATAACATTTTATAGGCTTTGTGGAGTAGTGTAGACTCATGCATTCTCAGTAACTTTAACCAGTATTTAATGCATTTCGTAACTGAATTTACGCAGACAGGATGCCTGTTTGTTTCCCCGTATATCAAATCATTGGGAGTTCGCTCGTATACTCCAAAGAATCTCTTAAGTGCAAATAAATGCATCTTTTCACAGTGAAATGCAGCTTTATCGAGTCCCCATAATTCGGAACCATACTGGACTATCCGTTGAATCTGTGTGTCAAACAAACTTTAAATATGTATTTAAAGAATTACATTTCAGTTTCGATGATTTTTGCAAAGTATACAATAAAGCGTTTTTTCCCCCGACTGCTGAGATCGTTGCAGGCTGCCCCAAAACTCAACCTTCTGGAAATATAAATTACTAAGTATTTATATGCATTAATAAATGGCATTACAACACCATTATAAAACCATATTTCCCTTGCAGATAAATATCCTCCCTTCCTGAATACAACAATGTTGCTTTTATTCATGTTTATATTTAAACGTAGAGCTGAAGCTGCATGATATAGAGTGTTAAGCTGTGTTTGTAAAACAGTTTCGGATAATATAGAATCATCATCAGCTAATAACAGTATAAATAATTCAAAATAATCAGTTCGGAGCAGTTCGAGTGGTCGACATATCGTCTGAACACGGTCGCTGTACCTCAGAGAGAGAGAGAGAGAGAGAGAGAGAGAGAGTCTTTAAAAACCATGTCGGAGTGAGCGTGTATGGATGTGTGCACGCATCTGTCTCTCTATATCTGTCTCTCTACATAAATGTGTGTGTGTGTGTGTGTGTATGTGTGTGTGTGTGTGATTATAGAAATATATCTGTGTGTTTGAATATCTATTTCTGTCTCTCTCTGTATGTATATATATATATATATATATATATATATATATATATATATATATATATATATATATATATATATATACATATATACATACACACACACACACACACACATATATATATAAATATATACATATAATTATATATATATATATATATATTTGTGTGTGTGTGTGTGTGTGTGTGTGTGTGTGTGTGTGTGTGTGTGTGTGTGATTTATTGGGAGCCAAGTACATGTACCGCTTCCTAGGGGTGAAGAATATCTTTCAGCCTCCACACACGAATGTGATTGCGTTAACAAAAAAAAATTTTTTTTTCCAAGGCAATCTCCATCGTGCATCACTCCAAACGAATCGTCTTTGTTGTTCATACTAACCCATCCTTTTGTTCGTATTTCTTTCTTTGACTATCATGAAGGACAGTAAAAATAAATGAATAGATAAATGGATAAATGAAACAAATAAAAGCAAACAAATAAATAAGTAAATGTATATCCATAAAAAAAGAAACAAATACATACATATCTATGCGAATAACAACAGATAAATTGAACGAATGAATAAACGAATGGATAAATAAATACATAAACGAATAAAGCAAATAAAGACAGAGGAGAGGAAAGAAAGACAGACAGAAACAGTGACGACAGTTTCTATCGGCGACGATTAATTCCGTTTCTTAATCACATTTCCTCAGTTATCAATCCTTTCTGAAAGAAAGAACTGCTTACAATTGCCAAGAGAAATAAACATATCTGAAATTGAGTTTTCACCTTCACCAGCACTTTCTTTTTTTTTCTGAGGGGAAAATATAAACAAAACAAAAAAAAACCCCACCTGACTTTGATAAATCTTGAAAAGAAAAAGATATACGATATGCAATATTATTATTCTCTCAGTTCACCACGCAATTACATCTCTTTTCTTTTCTTTTCTTATATTCTGCCTTGCTGGTGTCTACACCAACAGTTTCATCGCAGATAGCTTCGATTAACGGGGTGTGGGGGGTATTTTCTGGACATGATAATTGGCCATCCTAACTACGTTGTATTCTTGTTTCGCGACTGAAATGTGTGAGGTGAGGTGCCCGTTGACGATTTTTTTTTTTTTTTTTTTTTGCGCGAGGGGCCGGGGGGCGGGAGGGGGCGGGGGGGACGGGGTGGGGGGAGGGGTTGCCTGGGATATACAATTTTGTTAATTATGATTTATATCTTTTTTATTTTATTTTATTTTTTTTTTTCCTTTTTGATAAGTATGAAAGATCAACGGGAACAGTCCACGTCAGATGAATGTCCTGAGTTTTATGTGCACACCAATGTGACTGCAATTTGCGCCTAATTTTCTTTTCAATATATATATATATTTTTTGGTTCGTTTGTTTGTTTGTACTTTTGTTTCAGGTTCCATAGGACCAAATATTTACAGTTTTCAGTCCTGATGTGGTCGGTTGGGGGTATTAGCAACAAACAGTAATAAAGTAAATGACATCCACGGTGTTTGAAAGATCGAATCTTTTTCTCTTTTTTTTTCTTTCTTTTTTTTTCGTCAACGCGTATGTACCTTGTGTGTGATATTACACGCCAGGTAGGGTTTTTTTTTTGTCGTAGAAATAATATTCACTGTGTTTTATGAGCTGCTGTACTGTATTGTCTTTCATGTTACGCTAAATATCTGAATATGACCTTTTTTCTTTTCTTCCTTTTTTTTAAAGGGTGTATCTTCTATACAGATCACAAGAGGTGACAATAGTATCAATCAAAGTCTTGATCTTGGACTGTCAATATCATTTGAATGAACGAACGAATGAATGAATGAATGAATAAAGGAGCGGTTGACCTTTCACTTCCTTCAAGACGTCAAAGAAAGCTGACTTTGCACTTGTGCTCCTTACTTGAACATCGTTTTCAGGCACTTGACAATGAAACTGGACAGACTTTCAGGTGAGTGGCAGCTCGAAATGAAACTTGGACTTCCGGTGACAAGTGTCGAATGGAAGCGGACTTCTGCTGACAGCTGTGGCATGAAACTTGGACTTCCGGTGGTAGCTGTGGAATGAAAGTGTACTTCCGGTGGTTGCTGTGGAATGAAACTTGGACTTCCGGTGGTAACTGTGGAATGAAACTTGGACTTCCGGTGGTAACTGTGGAATGAAACTTGGACTTCCCGTGGCAGGTATGGGTAGCTGTGGACGACCTTCCAGTCTGAAGGGCAGAGGTCCGCCACCCGCGAGGTAAATGGGGAAATGTATCGGTAAAGCTCGACAGTCTTCTTCTTTGTTCCTCCACCTCTCTCTCTCTCTCTCTCTCTCTCTCTCTCTTTCGCTGTCTTTAACACACACACACACACACACACACACACACACACACACACACACACACACACACACACACACACACACACACACACACACACACACACACACACAAACACACACACACACACACACACACACTGACCCGTACGTGCACGCGCCAGAGCATATCTGTACACACAGGCATCCCTCTATCTCTGTCCCTCTCTCTCTCAACACAGATGTTTTTAAATCACTTTCAAAGCTTGTCACCCAACCAATAAACCACAGAAAGAAAAAAGCTACCAGTGTGAATGAGCTATTTGTTTATGAATAGTGTTCGAAAGGCAATGTCATATCATCACAATACTTTTACACATATCCTCTGATAAAGTTTCGTTGCAGTAACCATAAACTGCAGATCGAAATAGCAAAAAAAAAAAAAAAAAAAAAAAAAAGAGAAGGCGAAAACAGAGAAAGCAGAATTTGCAAGGAATGTAATATGGGTACTGTTGGGGAGGAATTTCATTTTGTTTCAGAATGTCCCCAAAATACTGTAATTCGAAATAAACTGATACCACATAAATATAAATCACATATGTCAATGTTCGGTTAATGCAATTTATTCAGTGCTGGGAAGGAAACACAATCTAAGTAAATTCATAAAACGTGTAAAGGGTGTGTAACTTTTATTACATCTTCTCAGTATGTTTAAGTTTGATTTGTTTTGTTGCAAATCATTATCATTAGCGCGCGCGTGTGTGTATGCGTGCGTGGGTGTGCTTTTTTGCGTGTTTCGGAGACATCGTTGGACTGAAGTTGTGATTCAATGAGTATGTATTGTTATTGTATCCTTCACACCCCAGAAGGGGCAAAAGGATAAAAATTCTTTGAATCTTTGAATCTACCTGACAAATTACTATCGGCTGGTCATCTGTCATGTCATGTTTTATTTTCAAAGCGACTGCCGTCAACGATGCTTACGCTGAAGACAGAAAATAGATCTGACGCAGTTGACTTACATGTTTTGCTTTTCTTCGTTTGGTTTTATACTCATTTTCTTTTTCTTTTTTTTTCTTTTTCTTCTCTAATTTTTTTTCTTTTTCTTCTTCACACACACACACACACACACACACACACACACACACACACACACACACACACACACACACACACACACACACATACAGAGGCTTAAAAGCCAAATAAGCTATTGTCAAAACTGAATTTTCATTTTATTTCATTTCCGTTTTCTCTCTCTCGCACTCTCTCTCTCCTTGAAAGTACGTACACACGCACACAGGCATAACCCCCCCCCCCCCACCCCCCCACCCCCCTCCCTCTCTGCCCTCCACGAAAGCGAAAAGACTTTAACCTAAAGCATGATCGAACGCATGCACGTGTACATACACTCTAAATCTCCCTCCAACACACATACCCCTCGCCCTTCCCCAGACACACATGCGTTCATATATTTTTTCTCTTTGTGTCTCGTTTTCAAAGAAAGATACAACATACTCTTATCATTGCATAAAACGGGTATTGTCACAAGTGTGTCGCAGTTGAAGACAGTTATTATGTGACTAGCTTTGAACAGGTATGGTTAATTAGTTGTGAGACAGCAAGGCGGTTTTTGTTATGCACTGTGTCAGAAATTGTTTATTTCTACCTATCACCACCAGAGAAACCATACTAATGAGAGCAAAAAGTTGAATACTTTTTGGAGATTCAAAACACTTTTTTTTTTTTTTTTTTTTTTTTTTTTTTTTACTGAACTGTGTCAGAGATTGTTTATTTCTATCCATCACCGCCAGAGAAACCATACTAATGAGAGCAAAAAGTTGAATACTTTTTGGAGGTTCAAAACACTTTTTTTTTTTTTTTTGGACTGAACTGTGTCAGAGATTGTTTATTTCTATCTATCACCGCCAGAGAAACCATACTAATGAGAGCAAAAAGTTGAATACTTTTTGGAGATTCAAAACACTTGGTTTTTTTGGCCAGGGGAATGTATATCATGTCCATGGAAAGAGGCATATTATCTATCTGTAATAAGCATAACGTTTGCGAGCCTGTCTGTCTGCCTCTACCAAGGATAATGTTCGTCTGTTTGCCTCTACTAAAAGTAAGGTTTGTCTGTCTGCCTCTGGTTAGGGTAAGGTCTATCTGTCTGTCTATCTGCCTCTGCTAAGGGTAAGTTCAGTTTGCCTGTCTGGCTCGACTAAAGGTATGGTATGTGTATCTGTCTGTCTGTATTAAGGGCAACGTCTGTCTGTCTGTCTGCTTCTACAGAGGGTAAGTTCTGTCTATATATCTATCGGTAATAAAGGTGAGGTTTGATTACCTGTACTAATGGTAAGGTCTGTCAGTCTGTCTGCGCTAAGGGTAAAGTTGTTCTGTCTGTCTGTGCTAAGGGTAAAGTTTTTCTGTCCGGTCCGTCTGCACTAAGGATAAAGTTTGTATCTCCTGTACTGACGGTAAAGTCTGTATGTACTGATAGCTACTTTAGTATGTCTGTACTAAGGCTGAATCATATCTGTCTGTACTAAGGGTAAAGTTTGTTTGTCTTATCTGTTATGGGGGTAAAGTCTTTCTGTCTGTACTTAGGGTGCAGTCTTTCTGTCTGTCTGCACGAGGGATAAAGTTTTTCTATCTGTCTTGTCTGTAGCTGAATCATATCTGTTTGTACTAAGGGTAAAGTTTGTTTGTCTTATCTGTTATGAGGGTAAAGTCTTTCTGCCTGTACTTAGGGTGCAGTCTTTCTGTCTGTCTGCACGAGGGATAAAGTTTTTCTATCTGTCTTGTCTGTAGCTGAATCATATCTGTTTGTACTAAGGGTAAAGTTTGTTTGTCTTATCTGTTATGAGGGTAAAGTCTTTCTGCCTGTACTTAGGGTGCAGTCTTTCTGTCTGTCTGCACGAGGGATAAAGTTCGTCTATCTGTCTTGTCTGTACTAAGGGTAAAGTCTGTTTCTCTACACTAAATCAGTAAATGATTAAATCTTTCTATCTGTCTGTACGAAAGGCGACGTCTGCCTGTCTTGCCTGTACTGAGGATAAAGTCTTTCTAACTGTCTGTACTAAGGGCACAGTCTTTCTGTTTGTCTGTACTAAGGATAAAGTTTGTCTGTCTGTCTTGTCTGTACTAAGGGTAAATTCTGTATGTCTATACTAAGGGTAAAGTCCTTCTGTCTGTACTACGGGTAAAGTGTGTTTGTCTGTCTGCCCTGTATTTTTATTTTTATTTGTATTTGTTTGTTTGTTTTAATCACAACAGATTTTTCTGTGTGAAATTCGGGCTGCTTTCCCCAGGGAGAGCGCGTCGCTACACTACAGCGCCACCCTTTCTTTTTCCCCCCTGCGTGCAGATTTATTTGTTTTTCCTATCGAAGTAGATTTTTTCTGAAGAATTTTGCCAGGAACAACCATTTCGTTGCCGTGGGTTCTTTTACGTGCGCTAAGTGCATACTGTACACGGGACCTCGGTTTATCGTCTTATCCGAATGACTAGCGTCCAGACCACCACTCAAGGTCTAGAGGAGGGGGAGAAATTATCGGCGGCTGAGCCGTGATTTGAACCAGCGCGCTCAGATTCTCTCGCTTCCTAGGCTGACGCGTTACCTCTGGGCCACCACTGCACTTGTGTACTACGGGTAAAGTGTGTTTGTCTGTTTGTACTAAGGGTAAGGTCTGTCTGTCTGTCTGTCTGTCCTAAGGGTAAGGTCTGCCTTTCTTGTCTGTACTAAGGGTAGATTTGCTTGTCTTGTATGTACTATGGTTAAAGGTTGTCTGTCTGTCCGTATTAAAGGCAAGGTCTGTCTATTTGTACAAAGAGTAAAGTCCGTCAGTCTGTCTTGTCTGTACAAAGGATCAGTCAGTCAGTCTGTCTGTCTGTGTCTGTACTAATGGTAACGTCTATCTGCTTTGTATGTACTATGGGTAAGATTTCTCCGTCTGTCTATATTAAAGGCAAGGTCTGTCTATCTGTACTAAGTGTAAAGTCCGTCAGTCTGTCTTGTCTATACAAAGGATAAGTCAGTCAGTCTGTCTGTCTGTCTGTGTCTGTGCTAATGGTAACGTCTGTCTGTCTGTAACTAAAGGTAAAGTTTGTATTGTTTGTACTACGGGTAAGGTCTGTCTGTCTTGTCTGTACTAATTGTAAAGTGTGTTTGTACTGATGGTGAGGTATGTCTTTCTTGTCTGTACTTAGGGCAAAATCTGTTTGTCTGTACTAAGGATAAAGTTTGTATTAAAGGCAAGGTCTATCTATCTGTGCTAAGAGTAAAGTCCGTCAGTCTGTCTTGTCTGTACAAAGGATAAGTCAGTCAGCCTGTCTGTCTGTGTCTGTACTAATGGTAACGTCTATCTGTCTTGTATGTACTATGGGTAAGGTTTGTCCGTCTGTCTATATTAAAGGCAAGGTCTGTCTTGTCTGTACTAAGAGTAAAGTCCGTCAGTCTGTCTTGTCTATACAAAGGATAAGTCAGTCAGTCTGTCTGTCTGTCTGTGTCTGTGCTAATGGTAACGTCTGTCTGTCTGTAACTAAAGGTAAAGTTTGTCTTGTTTGTACTACGGGTAAGGTCTGTCTGTCTTGTCTGTACTAATTGTAAAGTGTGTTTGTACTGATGGTGAGGTCTGTCTTTCTTGTCTGTACGAAGGGCAAAATCTGTCTGTCTGTCATTATTAAAGGCAAGGTCTATCTGTACTAAGAGTAAAGTCCGTCAGTCTGTCTTGTCTGTACAAAGGATACGTCAGTCAGCCTGTCTGTCTGTGTCTGTGCTAATGGTAACGTCTATCTGTCTTGTATGTACTATGGGTAAGGTTTGTCCGTCTGTCTATATTAAAGGCAAGGTCTGTCTATCTGTACAAAGAGTAAAGTCCGTCAGTCTGTCTTGTCTGTACAAAGGATAAGTCAGTCAGTCAGCCAGTCTGTGTCTGTGTCTGTGCTAATGGTAACGTTTGTCTGTCTGTAACTAAAGGTAAAGTTTGTCTTGTTTGTACTACGGGTAAGGTCTGTCTGTCTTGTCTGTACTAATTGTAAAGAGTGTTTGTACTGATGGTGAGGTCTATCTTTCTTGTCTGTACTTAGGGCAAAATCTGTCTGTCTGTACTAAGGATAACGTTTGTATTAAAGGCAAGGTCTGTCTATCTGTACTAAGAGTAAAGTCCGTCAGTCTGTCTTGTCTGTACAAAGGATACGTCAGTCAGCCTGTCTGTCTGTCTGTGTCTGTACTAATGGTAACGTCTATCTGTCCTGTATGTACTATGGGTAAGTTTTGTCCGTCTGTTTATATTAAAGGTAAGGTCTGTCTATGTGTACAAAGAGTAAAGTCCGTCAGTCTGTCTTGTCTGTACAAAGGATACGTCAGTCAGCCAGTCTGTCTGTCTGTGTCTGTACTAATGGTAACGTCTGTCTGTCTGTAACTAAAGGTAAAGTTTGTCTTGTTTGTACTACGGGTAAGGTCTGTCTGTCTTGTCTGTACTAATTGTAAAGTGTGTTTGTACTGATGGTGAGGTCTTTCTTGTCTGTATTAAGGGCAAAATCTGTCTGTTCGTACTAAAGATAAAGTTTGTCTGCATTAAAGGCAAGGTCTGTCTATCTGTACAAAGAGTAAAGTCCGTCAGTCTGTCTTGTCTGTACAAAGGATACGTCAGTCAGCCAGTCTGTCTGTCTGTGTCTGTACTAATGGTAACGTCTATCTGTCTTGTATGTACTGTGGGTAAGGTTTCTCCGTCTGTCTATATTAAAGGCAAGGTCTGTCTATCTGTACTAAGTGTAAAGTCCGTCAGTCTGTCTTGTCTATACAAAGGATACGTCAGTCAGCCAGTCTGTCTGTCTGTGTCTGTGCTAATGGTAACGTCTGTCTGTCTGTAACTAAAGGTAAAGTTTGTCTTGTTTGTACTACGGGTAAGGTCTGTCTGTCTTGTCTGTACTAATTGTAAAGTGTGTTTGTACTGATGGTGAGGTCTGTCTTTCTTGTCTGTACGAAGGGCAAAATCTGTCTGTCTGTCTGTACTAAGGATAAAGTTTGTCTGTATTAAAGGCAAGGTCTGTCTATCTGTACTAAGAGTAAAGTCCGTCAGTCTGTCTTGTCTGTACAAAGGATACGTCAGTCAGCCTGTCTGTCTGTGTCTGTACTAATGGTAACGTCTATCTGTCTTGTATGTACTGTGGGTAAGATTTGTCCGTCTGTCTATATTAAAGGCAAGGTCTGTCTATCTGTACTAAGTGTAAAGTCCGTCAGTCTGTCTTGTCTATACAAAGGATAAGTCAGTCAGCCAGTCTGTCTGTCTGTCTGTGTCTGTGCTAATGGTAACGTCTGTCTGTCTGTAACTAAAGGTAAAGTTTGTCTTGTTTGTACTAAGGGTAAGGTCGGTCTGTCTTGTCTGTACTAATGGTAAAGTCTGTCTGTCTTGTCTGCACTAATTGTAAAGTGTGTTTGTCTGTACTAAGGGTAAGGTCTGTCTTTCTTGTCTGTACTAAGGGCAATGTCTGTCTGTCTGTCTGTCTGTCTGTCTGTACAAAAGATAAAGTTTGTCTGTCTGTATTAGAGGTAGGGTCTGTCTGTCTGTACTGGGAGTAAAGTCCGTCAATCTGTCTTGTCTATACAAAGGATAAGTCAGTCACTCTGTCAGTCAGCCTGTCTGTCTGTCTGTGTCTGTACTAATGGTAACATCTGTCTCTCTTTACTAAGGGTAAGGTCTGTTTGTCTGTCTGTCTGTCCTTGTGGTAAAGTCTATCTGTCTGTCTCCTCTCCTTAGGGTAAGGTGTATCTGTCTGTCTGCCTCTCCTTACAATACAATACAATACAATACAATACAATACAATACAATACAATACATCTCTATTCATCCATTTGGAAATTAAATTGTGCATCCACAGGCTCGTCACTCCCATTCACAATATTTCAGCCAACAGCCAAGTCCAGCACACTCGCAACATGACAAATGTTCGACGAAAGATAAAACAGCAATGCATAAAGCTAGATACACACAAGCAAGTAACATAACACAGCGGGCACATTTCCCCCCCCCCCCCAAAGTCCCCTTACCACCCCCCAATCCCCCCCCCACACACACACACACACACGCACACACTTTGCTAAATAACATGAAAAAAACATGAAAAGAAAAGAATAAGAAATGCTTCTTCAAAATCATTATAAATTGTTAAAACACTGGTCAAGTATGGCGATAAAAAAAAAGGGGGGGGGGGAGCTTAGGGTAAGGTGTCTCTGTCTACCTCTGCTTAGGGTAAGGTCTATCTGTCTGTCTACCTCTGCTTAGGGTAAGGTGTCTCTGTCTGTCTACCTCTGCTTAGGGTAAGGTCTATCTGTCTGTCTACCTCTGCTTAGGGTAAGGTGTCTCTGTCTGTCTACCTCTGCTTAGGGTAAGGTCTATCTGTCTGTCTACCTCTGCTTAGGGTAAGGTCTATCTGTCTGTCTGCCTCTGCTTAGGGTAAGGTGTATCTGTCTGTCTGCCTCTGCTTAGGGTAAGGTGTATCTGTCTGTCTTCCTCTGCTTAGGGTAAGGTCTATCTGTCTGTCTACCTCTGCTTAGGGTAAGGTCTATCTGTCTGTCTACCTCTGCTTAGGGTAAGGTCTATCTGTCTGTCTACCTCTGCTTAGGGTAAGGTGTCTCTGTCTGTCTCCCTCTGCTTAGGGTAAGGTCTATCTGTCTGTCTACCTCTGCTTAGGGTAAGGTGTCTCTGTCTGTCTACCTCTGCTTAGGGTAAGGTGTCTCTGTCTGTCCACCTCTGCTTAGGGTAAGGTCTATTTGTCTGTCTCCCTCTGCTTAGGGTAAGGTCTATCTGTCTGTCTACCTCTGCTTAGGGTAAGGTCTATTTGTCTGTCTCCCTCTGCTTAGGGTAAGGTCTATCTGTCTGTCTACCTCTGCTTAGGGTGAGGTCTATCTATATGTCTACCTCTGCTTAGGGTAAGGTGTCTCTGTCTGTCTACCTCTGCTTAGGGTAAGGTCTATCTGTCTGTCTACCTCTGCTTAGGGTAAGGTGTCTCTGTCTGTCTACCTCTGCTTAGGGTAAGGTGTCTCTGTCTGTCCACCTCTGCTTAGGGTAAGGTCTATTTGTCTGTCTCCCTCTGCTTAGGGTAAGGTCTATCTGTCTGTCTACCTCTGCTTAGGGTGAGGTCTATCTATATGTCTACCTCTGCTTAGGGTAAGGTGTCTCTGTCTGTCTACCTCTGCTTAGGGTAAGGTCTATCTGTCTGTCTACCTCTGCTTAGGGTAAGGTCTATCTGTCTGTCTCCCTCTGCTTAGGGTAAGGTGTCTCTGTCTCTCTACCTCTGCTTAGGGTAAGGTCTATTTGTCTGTCTACCTCTGCTTAGGGTAAGGTGTCTCTGTCTGTCTCCCTCTGCTTAGGGTAAGGTCTATCTGTCTGTCTACCTCTGCTTAGGGTAAGGTCTATCTGTATGTCTACCTCTGCTTAGGGTAAGGTGTCTCTGTCTGTCTACCTCTGCTTAGGGTAAGGTCTATTTGTCTGTCTACCTCTGCTTAGGGTAAGGTCTATCTGTCTGTCTCCCTCTGCTTAGGGTAAGGTGTCTCTGTCTGTCTACCTCTGCTTAGGGTAAGGTCTATCTGTCTGTCTACCTCTGCTTAAGGTAAGGTGTCTCTGTCTGTCTACCTCTGCTTAGGGTAAGGTCTATTTGTCTGTCTACCTCTGCTTAGGGTAAGGTGTCTCTGTCTGTCTCCCTCTGCTTAGGGTAAGGTCTATCTGTCTGTCTACCTCTGCTTAGGGTAAGGTGTCTCTGTCTGTCTACCTCTGCTTAGGGTAAGGTCTATCTGTCTGTCTACCTCTGCTTAGGGTAAGATGTCTCTGTCTGTCCACCTCTACTTAGGGTAAGGTGTCTCTGTCTGTCTGCCTCTGCTTAGGGTAAGGTCTATCTGTCTGTCTGCCTCTGCTTAGGGTAAGGTCTATCTGTCCGTCTACCACTGCTATGGGTAAGGTCTATCTGTCCGTCTACCTCTACTTAGGGTAAGGTCTATCTGTCCGTCTACCTCTGCTTAGGGTAAGGTCTATCTGTCTGCCTCTGCTTAGGGTAAGGTGTCTCTGTCTGTCTGCCTCTGCTTAGGGTAAGGTCTATCTGTCTGTCTACCTCTGCTTAGGGTAAGATGTCTCTGTCTGTCCACCTCTACTTAGGGTAAGGTGTCTCTGTCTGTCTGCCTCTGCTTAGGGTAAGGTCTATCTGTCTGTCTGCCTCTGCTTAGGGTAAGGTCTATCTGTCCGTCTACCACTGCTATGGGTAAGGTCTATCTGTCCGTCTACCTCTACTTAGGGTAAGGTCTATCTGTCCGTCTACCTCTGCTTAGGGTAAGGTCTATCTGTCTGCCTCTGCTTAGGGTAAGGTGTCTCTGTCTGTCCACCTCTGCTTAGGGTAAGGTGTCTCTGTCTGTCTACCTCTGCTTAGGGTAAGGTGTATCTGTCTGTCTGCCTCTGCTTAGGGTAAGGTCTATCTGTCTGTCTACCACTGCTTAGGGTAAGATGTCTCTGTCTGTCCACCTCTGCTTAGGGTAAGGTGTCTCTGTCTGTCTGCCTCTACTTAGGGTAAGGTCTATCTGTCTGTCTACCTCTGCTTAGGGTAAGGTCTATCTATCTGTCTACCTCTGCTTAGGGTAAGGTATATCTGTCTGTCTGCCTCTGCTTAGGGTAAGGTCTATCTGTCTGTCTACCTCTGCTTAGGTTAAGGTGTATCTGTCTGTCTGCCTCTGCTTAGGGTAAGGTGTCTCTGTCCGTCTACCTCTGCTTAGGGTAAGGTGCATCTGTCTGTCTGCCTCTGCTTAGGTTAAGGTCTATCTGTCTGTCTGCCTCTGCTTAGGGTAAGGTGTCTCTGTCTACCTCTGCTTAGGGTAAGGTGTATCTGTCTGTCTACCTCTGCTTAGGGTAAGGTGTATCTGTCTGTCTGTCTCTGCTTAGGGTAAGGTGTATCTGTCTGTCTACCTCTGCTTAGGGTAAGGTGTCTCTGTCTACCTCTGCTTAGGGTAAGGTCTATCTGTCTGTCTACCTCTGCTTAGGGTAAGGTGTATCTGTCTGTCTACCTCTGCTTAGGGTAAGGTGTATCTGTCTGTCTGTCTCTGCTTAGGGTAAGGTGTATCTGTCTGTCTACCTCTGCTTAGGGTAAGGTGTCTCTGTCTACCTCTGCTTAGGGTAAGGTCTATCTGTCTGTCTACCTCTGCTTAGGGTAAGGTGTATCTGTCTGTCTACCTCTGCTTAGGGTAAGGTGTATCTGTCTGTCTGTCTCTGCTTAGGGTAAGGTGTCTCTGTCTGTCTACCTCTGCTTAGGGTAAGGTCTATCTGTCTGTCTACCTCTGCTTAGGGTAAGGTGTCTCTGTCTGTCTACCTCTGCTTAGGGTAAGGTGTCTCTGTCTGTCCACCTCTGCTTAGGGTAAGGTCTATTTGTCTGTCTCCCTCTGCTTAGGGTAAGGTCTATCTGTCTGTCTACCTCTGCTTAGGGTGAGGTCTATCTATATGTCTACCTCTGCTTAGGGTAAGGTGTCTCTGTCTGTCTACCTCTGCTTAGGGTAAGGTCTATCTGTCTGTCTACCTCTGCTTAGGGTAAGGTCTATCTGTCTGTCTCCCTCTGCTTAGGGTAAGGTGTCTCTGTCTCTCTACCTCTGCTTAGGGTAAGGTCTATTTGTCTGTCTACCTCTGCTTAGGGTAAGGTGTCTCTGTCTGTCTCCCTCTGCTTAGGGTAAGGTCTATCTGTCTGTCTACCTCTGCTTAGGGTAAGGTCTATCTGTATGTCTACCTCTGCTTAGGGTAAGGTGTCTCTGTCTGTCTACCTCTGCTTAGGGTAAGGTCTATTTGTCTGTCTACCTCTGCTTAGGGTAAGGTCTATCTGTCTGTCTCCCTCTGCTTAGGGTAAGGTGTCTCTGTCTGTCTACCTCTGCTTAGGGTAAGGTCTATCTGTCTGTCTACCTCTGCTTAAGGTAAGGTGTCTCTGTCTGTCTACCTCTGCTTAGGGTAAGGTCTATTTGTCTGTCTACCTCTGCTTAGGGTAAGGTGTCTCTGTCTGTCTCCCTCTGCTTAGGGTAAGGTCTATCTGTCTGTCTACCTCTGCTTAGGGTAAGGTGTCTCTGTCTGTCTACCTCTGCTTAGGGTAAGGTCTATCTGTCTGTCTACCTCTGCTTAGGGTAAGATGTCTCTGTCTGTCCACCTCTACTTAGGGTAAGGTGTCTCTGTCTGTCTGCCTCTGCTTAGGGTAAGGTCTATCTGTCTGTCTGCCTCTGCTTAGGGTAAGGTCTATCTGTCCGTCTACCACTGCTATGGGTAAGGTCTATCTGTCCGTCTACCTCTACTTAGGGTAAGGTCTATCTGTCCGTCTACCTCTGCTTAGGGTAAGGTCTATCTGTCTGCCTCTGCTTAGGGTAAGGTGTCTCTGTCTGTCTGCCTCTGCTTAGGGTAAGGTCTATCTGTCTGTCTACCTCTGCTTAGGGTAAGATGTCTCTGTCTGTCCACCTCTACTTAGGGTAAGGTGTCTCTGTCTGTCTGCCTCTGCTTAGGGTAAGGTCTATCTGTCTGTCTGCCTCTGCTTAGGGTAAGGTCTATCTGTCCGTCTACCACTGCTATGGGTAAGGTCTATCTGTCCGTCTACCTCTACTTAGGGTAAGGTCTATCTGTCCGTCTACCTCTGCTTAGGGTAAGGTCTATCTGTCTGCCTCTGCTTAGGGTAAGGTGTCTCTGTCTGTCCACCTCTGCTTAGGGTAAGGTGTCTCTGTCTGTCTACCTCTGCTTAGGGTAAGGTGTATCTGTCTGTCTGCCTCTGCTTAGGGTAAGGTCTATCTGTCTGTCTACCACTGCTTAGGGTAAGATGTCTCTGTCTGTCCACCTCTGCTTAGGGTAAGGTGTCTCTGTCTGTCTGCCTCTACTTAGGGTAAGGTCTATCTGTCTGTCTACCTCTGCTTAGGGTAAGGTCTATCTATCTGTCTACCTCTGCTTAGGGTAAGGTATATCTGTCTGTCTGCCTCTGCTTAGGGTAAGGTCTATCTGTCTGTCTACCTCTGCTTAGGTTAAGGTGTATCTGTCTGTCTGCCTCTGCTTAGGGTAAGGTGTCTCTGTCCGTCTACCTCTGCTTAGGGTAAGGTGCATCTGTCTGTCTGCCTCTGCTTAGGTTAAGGTCTATCTGTCTGTCTGCCTCTGCTTAGGGTAAGGTGTCTCTGTCTACCTCTGCTTAGGGTAAGGTGTATCTGTCTGTCTACCTCTGCTTAGGGTAAGGTGTATCTGTCTGTCTGTCTCTGCTTAGGGTAAGGTGTATCTGTCTGTCTACCTCTGCTTAGGGTAAGGTGTCTCTGTCTACCTCTGCTTAGGGTAAGGTCTATCTGTCTGTCTACCTCTGCTTAGGGTAAGGTGTATCTGTCTGTCTACCTCTGCTTAGGGTAAGGTGTCTGTCTGTCTCCCTCTGCTTAGGGTAAGGTCTATCTGTCTGTCTACCTCTGCTTAGGGTAAGGTGTCTCTGTCCACCTCTGCTTAGGGTAAGGTCTATTTGTCTGTCCACCTCTGCTTAGGGTAAGGTGTATCTGTCTACCTCTGCTTAGGGTAAGGTCTATCTGTCTGTCTGTCTCTGCTTAGGGTAAGGTCTATCTGTCTGTCTGCCTCTGCTTAGGGTAAGGTTTATCTGTCTGCCTACCTCTGCTTTGGGTAAGGTTTATCTGTCTGTCTGTCTCTGCTTAGGGTAAGGTGTATCTGTCTGTCTGCCTCTGCTTTGGGTAAGGTCTATTTGTCTGTCCACCTCTGCTTAGGGTAAGGTCTATTTGTCTGTCTACCTCTGCTTAGGGTAAGGTGTCTGTCTGTCTCCCTCTGCTTAGGGTAAGGTCTATCTGTCTGTCTACCTCTGCTTAGGGTAAGGTCTATCTGTCTGTCTACCTCTGCTTAGGGTAAGGTGTCTCTGTCTACCTCTGCTTAGGGTAAGATGTCTCTGTCTGTCTCCCTCTGCTTAGGGTAAGGTCTATTTGTCTGTCTACCTCTGCTTAGGGTAAGGTGTATCTGTCTGTCTGCCTCTGCTTAGGGTAAGGCGTATCTGTCTGTCTACCTCTACGTAGGGTAAGGTGTCTCTGTCCGTCTACCTCTGCTTGGGGTAAGGTCTATCTCGACTGAACTAAGAGTAAATTCGGTCGGTTTTGTCTGTACTAAGCGCAAAGCCTTTCTGTATGTCTGTTCTAAGGGCAAAGTCTTTACATATGTCTGCAATACGGGTAAAGTCTTTCTGTCTGTCTGTGTCAAGGATAAAGTTTGTCTGTTTGTCTTTCCTGTACTAATGGTAAAGTCTGTATGTCTGCACTAAGGGTAAATTATATCTGTACCAAGGGTAAAATTTATCTGTCTTGTCTGTACTAACGGTAAAGCCTTTCTGTCTGTCTGTACTGAGGATAAAGTTTGTCTGTCTTGTCTGTACTAAGGGTAAAAATTTGTTTGTCTTGTCTGTACTAAGGATAAAAGTATGTCGGTCTGTCAATACTAAAGGTAAGGTTTGTCTGTGTTGTCTGTACTCATGTTAAGGTCTGTCTTTCTTATATGCACAAATGGTAACGTCTGTCTGTCTCTGTCTTGTCTGTACTAAGGGTAAAGTCTGTCTGCTTATCTGTCTTGTCTGTACTAAGAGTAAAGTCCATCTGTCTGTCTTGTCTATACTACGGGTAAAGTTTGTCTGTCTTGTCTGTAAAAAGCGTACGTCTGTCTGTCAGTCAGTCTGTCTTGTCTGTACGAAGCGTAAAGTCTGTCTGTATGCCTCGTCTGTTTTGTCTGTGGTAAGGTTAAGGTCGTGTCTGTCTGTACAAGGTGTAAAGTCTGTCTGTCTGTACTAAGGTTAAGGTATATCTGTACTATGGGTAAGATCTGTCTGTCTGCACAAGGTGTAAAGTCTGTCTGTATTAAGGGTAAGGTTTGTCTGTCTGTACTATGGGTCAGATCTGCTGTCTGTATTAAGGGTAAGGTCGGTCTGTCTGTACTAAGGGCAAGGTATATCTGTACTAGGGGTAAGATCTGTCTGTCTGCACAAGGTGCAAAGTCTGTCTGTCTGTATTAAGGGTAAGGTTTGTGTCTGTACCATGGGTCAGGTCTGTCTGTCTGTCTGTACTAAGGGTAAGGTATATCTGTACTAGAGGTAAGGTCTGTCTGTCTGTCTGCCTCTACTAGGGTAAAGTCTGTCTGTGCTATGGGTAAAATCTGTCTGTGCTGTGGGTAAAGTCTGTCTATACTATGGGTAAAGTCTGTCTGTGCTATGGGTAAAGTCTGTCTGTGCTATGGGTAAAGTCTGTCTGTGCTATGGGTAAAGTCTGTCTATACTATGGGTAAAGTCTGTCTGTGCTGTGGGTAAAGTCTGTCTATACTATGGGTAAAGTCTGTCTGTGCTATGGGTAAAGTCTGTCTATACTATGGGTAAAGTCTGTCTGTGCTATGGGTAAAGTCTGTCTGTGTAAAGTTTGTCTGTGCTATGGGTAAAGTCTGTCTGTGCTATGGGCAAGGTCTATCTCTCTGTCTCTACGAAGGGTAAGATCTGTCTGTATGTATTCAACGCATTCACAATCATGCAGTCCGGCTCGTGCTCTGTAAACCCAGGCATAGTAGTGCAAACATTACTGCTCAGAACACTCTGCTGGGTTCCTGTGAAGGCTACAGTTCAGTACAAAATTGCTTGTCTCTGCTTCCCCGTGTTCTATCTTCACAATGTGCCACCGTATCTGTCAGATCTCATCCGTCTGTATCATCCTCTCTGCTGACAGTTCCTCGGTTTTTTCCCCTGAAACCTTTGGTAAAATAAACAAATCTTTCTCTGTCTTTGATCCCACTATCCGGAACTCCCTACCTCGGTCGCTTAGAAAAATTCGGTCTTTCTTAACTTTTAATAACGAATTTGAAGATGCACCTTTTAAAAAAAAATTACCTCTCCTGCTCTCTCTCTCTCTTTCTCTCTCTCTCTCTCTCTCTCTCTCTCTCTCTCTCTGTGTGTGTGTGTGTGTGTGCATGGTTATATCTGGGTTTTTTTTTCCTGGGTATGTTGTTGAGGTGTTGTGTGAAGGCAGATGTGGTGTAGCGTATATGGATTTGTCCGAACGCAGTGACGCCTCCTTGAGCTACTGATACTGTATGAAGTGGTGAGGGGGTGCGAATGGTGTTTAAGTGTTGTGATTTGGGACATTGTGCACTGTTTGGGCATTGTGATGTGTGTGACTGGCTTTTAAGTGTTGTGGTTTGGGACACTGTACACTGTATTGTGATGTGTGTGACTGGCTTTTAAGTGTTGTGATTTGGGACACTGTACACTGTATTGTGATGTGTGTGACTGGCTTTTAAGTGTTGTGATTTGGGACACTGTACACTGTATTGTGATGTGTGTGACTGGCTTTTAAGTGTTGTGATTTGGGACACTGTGCACTGTATTGTGATGTGTGTGACTGGCTTCCAAGTGTTGTTGTGATTTGGGACACTGTACACTGTATTGTGATGTGTGTGACTGGCTTTTAAGTGTTGTTGTGATTTGGGACACTGTGCACTGTATTGTGATGTGTGTGACTGGCTTTTAAGTGTTGTTGTGATTTGGGACACTGTACACTGTATTGTGATGTGTGACTGGCTTTTAAGTGTTGTGATTTGGGACACTGTACACTGTATTGTGATGTGTGTGACTGGGTTTTAAGTGTTGTGATTTGGGATACTGTACACTGTATTGTGATGTGTGTGACTGGCTTTTAAGTGTTGTTGTGATTTGGGACACTGTACACTGTATTGTGATGTGTGACTGGCTTTTAAGTGTTGTGATTTGGGACACTGTACACTGTATTGTGATGTGTGTGACTGGCTTTTAAGTGTTGTGATTTGGGACACTGTACACTGTATTGTGATGTGTGTGACTGGCTTCTAAGTGTTGTGATTTGGGACACTGTGCGCTGGGCATTAAAAAACCCTTTCACCACCTGTCAATATAGACAAAATTCCCTTGTGGTATAAACACAGAAGACAGTTGCTAAGAATATCTGGGGATTCCCCCTGCGATGTATAGAAAATATGGCCTATCCTACCACCGAACATTAAAAGCAGTAGGTTCATGGATAACAGACCAATGAATGGTCACCTTTCAATTCAGTTACATGGGTCCTCTACTATGCCTGTGCATAAATGCAAGCTTGGCGGTGAAAGGAATAATTAATTAATGTGTGTGACTGGCTTTTAAGTATTGTGATTTGGGACACTGTACACTGTATTGTGATGTGTGTGACTGGCTTTTAAGTGTTGTGATTTGGGACACTGTACACTGTATTGTGATGTGTGTGACTGGCTTTTAAGTGTTGTGATTTGGGACACTGTACACTGTATTGTGATGTGTGTGACTGGCTTTTAAGTGTTGTGATTTGGGACACTGTACACTGTATTGTGATGTATATGACTGGCTTTTAAGTGTTGTGATTTGGGACACTGTGCACTGGGCATTAAAAAACCCTTTCACCACCAGTCAGTTTAGACAAAATTCCCTTGTGGTATAAACACAGAAAAGACAGTGGCTAAGAATATCTGGGGATTCCCCCTGCGATGTATAGAAAATATGGCCTATCCTACCACCGAACGTTAGGAGCAGTAGGTTCATGGATAACAGACCAATGAATGGTCACCTTTCAGTTACATGGGTCCTCTACTATGCCTGTGCATAAATGCGAGCTTGGCGGTGAAAGGAATAATTAATTAATATGTGTGACTGGCTTTTAAGTGTTGTGATTTGGGACACTGTACACTGTATTGTGATGTGTGTGACTGGCTTCTAAGTGTTGTGATTTGGGACACTGTACACTGTATTGTGATGTGTGTGACTGGCTTTTAAGTGTTGTGATTTGGGACACTGTACACTGTATTGTGATGTGTGTGACTGGCTTTTAAGTGTTGTGATTTGGGACACTGTACACTGCATTGTGATGTGTGTGACTGGCTTTTAAGTGTTGTGATTTGGGACACTGTACATGTACACTGTATTGTGATGTGTGTGACTGGCTTCTAAGTGTTGTGATTTGGGACACTCTGCACTGTATTGTGATGTGTGTGACTGACCTTTTTTTCATTTTTTTTTCAAGTGTTTTGATTGGTTTTTGAATAATTTGTGCATAATGTTGGGGTGTTGTTTGGGGAGGAGGCGAGACTGATTTTTTTAAATTTAAGTATTGTGATTTTAGAGGTCTATTAATTCGGCGTTATGATGTGTGACCGGTTTCAAGTATTGGGTGTTTGTTTGTTTGTTTTTTGTTGTTGTTTTTTTGTTTGTTTGTTTTTTTGTATTGTGATATTTCTTGTTAAGAAAGAAACAAAAAGAGTATTGTACTGATAGTGTTACGTATTGTGACATATCTGAAACGTGCAGTACTCAGGTACTGTGATGTATGATATGTATAAAAATAATAATGGGTGTGATGTTGCGTGCTGGGATCTTTGAGTGTGTGTCTGAACATAAGAAAAGATAAGAACAACTTTATCATCTCATTAAGAGAAATTACATCAGGTGCGGCAAATATATATATATATATTTCACGTAATCAAAATCTAATTAATTATTATTGTAAAAATATTGGAATACACCAAGGTTAACACTGCATGTATTATATTGCACATTAATTAAGATAAGAATATATATATTATACTTGAGTGTCTGGCTGGCTGTCAGTGCAGGGCTATAGATGGATATAAGATTTTCATTTCAGTGTTCAGATACATATGTTTTGCTTGTTGGTTTTTGCATTGTACTGCGTAGTTAAGCACGTTTTACATAGGAAGGCGCTGTATAAATTGTATTGTTATCATGTTTTTTGCTGTTGGTGTTGTTTTGTTGTTACTATTATTATTATGACGATGATGATGTACTAACGGTCTGTCTGTCTGTCTGTCTGTCTTGTCTCTAATAAGGGTAAAGTCTGTCTGTCTGCCTGTCTTCTCTGTTATAAGGATAAGGTCGGTCTCTCTGTACTCGGGGTAAGATCTGTCTGTATGCACTGAAGGTAAGATCCATCTGTCTGTCTGTACTAAGGGTCAGATCTGTCTGTACTAAAGGCCAGGTCTATCTGTATTGAGGGTTAGATCTGTCTGTACTAAAGTTCAGATTTGTCTGTCTGTACTAAGTTCAGATCTGTCTGTCTGTACTAAAGGTCAGATCTGTCTGTCTGTACAAAAGGTAGGATCTGTCTGTACTAAGGGTAAGATCTGTCTGTCTGTACTAAAGGTAGGATCTGTCTGTACTAAGGGTAAGATCTGTCTGTCTGTACTAAAGGTAAGATCTGCCTGTCTGTACTAAGAGTATGATCTGTCTGTCTGTACTAAGGGTAATATATATCTGTACTAAGGGTAATATCTGTCTGTCTGTACTAAAGGTCAGCTCTGTCTGTACTGAGGTTCAGATCTGTCTGTCTGTACTAAGGGTATGATCTGTCTGTCTGTACTAAAGGTAAGGTATGTATTTTTCTGTCTCTCCTGCTAGAGAAGTCCGTTTGTTCCACAGATAAGTTCTGTCTGTCTGTCTGTCTGATACTGATACTGTCTGACTAAATGTCTGTACTTGCTTCTCATAAAGCAGACTTCGTCTGTCCGTCTCTCCCTTTCTCGATACAAAAAGCACAAGCTAGTAAGTACGAAAATGTGTGTGTGTGTGTGTGTGTGTGTGTGTGTGTGTGTGTGTGTGTGTGCGTATGTGTGTGTGTGTGTGTGTGTGTGTGTGTGTTTGAGCGCGCACGCGTATGTATATGTGTACGTGTGTGCGTACGTATGTGTGAATAAGTGTGGGCGTCCGTGTGTGAGTGTATGTAGGAGGAGCGAGTGTTTGTAAGTGTGTGTGTGTGTGTGTGTGTGTGTGTGTGTGACTGAGAGAGAGAGAGAGAGAGAGAGAGAGAGAGTTCGTGTGTGCGTGTTTGTGTAAGTGACTCTCTCTCTCTCTCTCTCTCTCTCTCTCTCTCTCTCTCTCTAAAAGCTTTTACGTTTACTATTGAAAACTGTTGAATTTCACTGACAGTTACGGTGGTGCATTTCTTGTTAATTGCAGATGGGGCTATGGCCTTAAATGAATAATTCATCTGCGCCTGCGTCTCTCTCTGTCTTGATAGAATTATTTGTTTTGCTGTTTGCAGATGATACTGCTTTGCTGTCTGAAACTGTAGTGGGTTTGCAAAATCAGTAACATGATTTATAAACAGCAGCAAATAGATTACATCTTAATGCAAATATGGACAAAACAAATGTAGTTGTCTTTCGTATGGGTGGGTATTTAACTGCATGTGAAAGATGGCTTTTCGGTAATTGTCTGGTTTCTGTTGTGAATACCTTTCAGTTTCTGGGACTTTATATTTCCACAAAACTCAGCTTTACGTTTGCATGTCGAAATTTGTGTCAGGAAAGGAGAAACGAAGTGTCTTGAATATACTACCTTTGCTGTTTAAATTTGAAACTAATCATGTATATATTTCTTTTTAAACTGATGTACAAGTTCAGCTCTATATGGTGCCCAGGTTTGGGTGCTAAAGAAAGAACGTGAGAGAGAAAAACCGCATTTATTTGCTGTGTAGAGGCTTTTGCAGGTAGAACGCCATATGGTCTGATATACAGTCAGCTTGGCAGATTTGTATGCAAGATATATCATGTAGATTGCCTACCTTTCTTCGTTCGTGGGCTGCAACTCCCACGTTCACTCGTATGTGCACGAGTGGGCTTTTACGTGTATGACCGTCTTTACCCCGCGGCCATGAAGGCAGCCATACTCCGCTTTCGGGGGTAGACTGCCTACCAGATTTATAAATTGTTGTTTCAACTGGATGCTAGGGGTATGTAAGGTAACATGGGTAGCCATCATTAACCCTTTCACTGCAAAACTCGCATTTATGCAGCAGCTAGGAAGAGGACCCATGTCACTGAAGGGTGACCAGATCATGGGTCTGTTATCAGTAAACCTACTGCTCTTTATGTTCGATGGTAGGATAGGCCATATTTTCTACACATCAGAGGGGGAATCCCCAGCTATTCCTAGACACCATATTTCCGAGTTTATAGCACAAGGGAATTTTGCACTCTAAATTGACTGGCGCTGAAAGGGTTAAAGTACTGATGTGGTCATGGATTTGCGTTTGTTTGGCTAAACCAATGTGGTGGGTGTACTCGTAGTTTTCTGACTTGTTTTAATCATCGTGTAACTTATCGTGGATAACAAGACTGGAACCATCAAGTTCAAAATAGTGCAAGATTTTTCTTTTAGATTGTTCTAAACGAAGTATCTAATAGAAACGTTTTAGAAATGAATATGATACTGTTTCGTAACATGTTCCTTAATTAACTCTCTCCATACGAACGGCGAAAGAGACGACGTTAACAGCGTTTCACCCCAATTACCACCATCAAAATATTGCAAGAGGAAGGCTCTTATACTGAAGAGGTGAATGTTGACAAAGAATACCGCAATTCTGACGACGGAAGCTAAAGGTTGGGTCATTCAGACACCCACTGGACATCCGAGGGGTCTGTGTAGAGGAGAAGAGAGGACTGGCCGTACTGAGTGAGTTAACAAATTTTGTTTCAGTGTATCTGATGTTACTGTGCACAGTAAAAAGATGTAACACCTATACTGCAAACGATATGGTACGCCCCTTAGGTATATCTGCAATGGAAGGTGAAGTTCACTTTGTTTTATGTTGTCCTGTGTTAGATGATCTGTGATAAATATATTTGTATTTGTATTTCTTTTTATCACAACAGATTTCTCTGTGTGAAATTCGGGCTGCTCTCCCAAGGGAGAGCGCGTCGCTATACTACAGCGCCACCCTTTTTTCTTTTTTTCTTTTTCTTTTTAATATATTCCTTTGAATTATTACAGAAGACCAAATAATTCGTTGGTTTGTCAGACTTCAGTCTTCAACAAATGAAAACACCATTTCGAATCTTGTCATACATGTTTACAAATTAGTACAAAGATGTAGATTGATAATTGGTTAGCCAGGGAAGTTTTGTACATGTATATATGCAGTAAGATTATATGCTAAAATGTATCCATACAACAACAAAAAAAGAAAGAAAAAAAAAAGAGAGAAAGTAATGACCCCTTCAAATGAGGCCATGTCCTTCTTGAACAAACTATCGTTATCGTTATCGTTATCTCTCTCTCAACAGCACTGGTCCTTGCACTCATGGAAATCGTGTTCATCCAAAGTGCTCTTTGTCTTTGTCACACACACACACACACACACACACACACACACACACACACACAAGAAAGAGTAAGAGACAGACAGACACACACACGCACACACACACACACACACACACACACACACACACAGATATATTTACAAATACATCACATACGTGAACATAAATATACCACATGAATCCAACCGTCCTGTACTCCCCCCCCCCCTCCACTTCTCCCCCCACCTCTCTCTCTCTCTCTCTCTTTCTCTCTCTCTCTCTCTCTCTCCACGTCGTATGATGAAATAAACGAGACATCTTTTGAAGTAGGGGTAAATGAGAACGAAGAAGAAAAGGAAAACGAACGATCTTTTGTGTAAGCTTTGGATGTCGAACAAGATACGAGACTGGCTTTCATTCATTTATTTTTGATTAATTAAGAGGGAGGGCGGGAAGGAGCTGGTGGGGTGGGGGAGGGAGGAGGGGGGCGGGGGCGGGGGCGGGGGGGAAGACAGGTAGACAGACAGTAGACAGACAGAGACATCGACATGGTTGCATCGTGAAGGTGGCCGAGCCGTTTACATAAGGGAGAAGAAGGAGGGAATGCAATGAGGAAAATTCAACAACTTGCCGAAACAGAACACGAGTAAAACTGACACGTGGACAGACAGAAAGACACAGAGAGACAGACAGACTGTCCAGAGCACACATTATACAGATCCTGTATGCTTCTGGGAGCAGATAGACAGAGAGAGACAAACCGACAGACTGTCCAGAGCACACATTATACGGATCCTGTATGCTTCTGGGAGCTGATAGAAAGACACAGACAGACAGACTGTCGAGAGCACACATTATACAGATCCTGATTGCTTCTGGGAGCAGATAGACAGAGAGAGACAGACAGACAGACAGACTGTCCAGAGCACACATTATACAGATCCTGTATGCTTCTGGGAGCAGATAGACAGAACGACACAGACAGACAGACTGTCCAGAGCACACATTATACAGATCCTGTATGCTTCTGGGAGCAGATAGACAGAACGACACAGACAGACAGACTGTCCAGAGCACACATTATACAGATCCTGTATGCTTCTGGGAGCAGATAGACGAGCGACAAGGACAGACAGACAGACTGTCCAGAGCACACATTATACAGATCCTGTATGCTTCTGGGAGCAGATAGACAGAACGACACAGACAGACAGACTGTCCAGAGCACACATTATACAGATCCTGTATGCTTCTGGGAGCAGATAGACAGAACGACACAGACAGACAGACTGTCCAGAGCACACATTATACAAATCATGTATGCTTCTGGGAGCAGATAGACAGAAAGACACAGACAGACAGACTGTCCAGAGCACACATTATACGGATCCTGTATGCTTCTGAGAGCTGATAGACAGAAAGAGACAGAGAGACAGAGGCAGATGAAGAACAATAAATGAATACACGAATAAATGGAATTCAGCAGAGAAGAAGAACAATATATACAAGGAGACTAGTGGTTAGTAATCAGTGAAACTGACAGACAGACCGATAAACACACAGACTGAGAAATTTGGATATCTAGATATAAATAGATAGAAAGATGAATTAAATAATTAAAGGGTATATATATATATATATATATATATCTGTGTGTGTGTGTGTAGATGAATTAATGGGTACACACACACACACACACACACACACACACACACACATATATATATATATATAGAGAGAGAGAGAGAGAGAGAGAGAGAGAGAGAGACGGACAGACAGACAGAGAGAGAGAGAGAGAGAGAGAGAGACATAGACAGATATGTATGTATGTATAAATATATATAGTATATATAGAGAGAGAGAGACAGAGAGAGAGAGAGAGATGCGTGGACAGACGCACATACATACATATCATAGATAGATAGACATACAGACATACATAGATAGATAGAATGAATGAATGAATCTTTATTTTCCAACGGTGAAGATATTAGCACTTTGGCCGACTTACACATCTGCCGTTGTTCTAAGAGACACACAAACATATACGCATATAAATGTTGTTATGCTAAATACATGTATAATGTACAAGTATAACATAGCGTCAAACTGAGAGACGATAGATAGATAGGTAGATAGATAGACGATAGATAGATAGGTATAATGTAGGGACATACATACATGCATACATACATACAACAACAACCATCTACCGAAAGATCCAGTCATCAGCCCCATCCACATGTAATATGCAGCTTCTGTTCAAACGTGTGTGTGTGTGTGTGTGTGTGTGTGTGTGTGTGTGTGTGTGTGTGTGTGAGTGTGTGCAGTGCGTGCATGTGTGAATATGCACAAGTTTTTATAGTGATATGCACTTGTATGTATCCTAATTTCTACTGTATCTGTGTTTGTGTATGGTTTTCGATTTATGTTCGTATCTTGTTGTGTACTATCCCCCCCAATATTCCTTGTGACCCCGGTACACTTGGTAATAAAGACATATTCTATTCTATTCTACATACATATAGGTATCTTGTGAATATTGTAAAGAAACTTGTATAATGAATTAATTAAATAACAAACTGATTAAACTGGGCTGACCTGAAATCAGTTAGTTCATTTATACTTATGTGCTTGCTTTTTCTGTATTTAATTTCGTTCTTTTAAATTACTTTTTTCTCTCATTACCCAATCGTTAACAGTGTGATGAAATTAATGATTACATGATTGACTAATTAATTAATCAGTCGATATTTCTGTGCTTGTTTTGTTTATATGTCATGAAAAAACATCAACTTTTCTCCATAAATAGGTCCTAAGCCAGCCGGTGAGATAAATAAATAAATGAATAAATGGACAACTGAAAACAGTAAGAACCAAATTTTGAATTCATATAAGCGACGGGCGCAATAGCCGAGTGGTTAAAGCGTTGGACTGTCAATCTGAGGGTCCCGGGTTCCAATCACGGTGACGGCGCCTGGTGGGTAAAGGGTGGAGATTTTTACGATCTCCCAGGTCAACATATGTGCAGACCTGCTAGTCCCTGAACCCCCTTCGTGTGTATACGCACGCAGAAGATCAAATACGCACGTTAAAGATCCTGTAATCCATGTCAGCGTTCGGTGGGTTATGGAAACAAGAACATGCCCTGCATGCACACCCCCGAAAACGGAGTATGGCTGCCTACATGGCGGGGTAAAAACGGTCATACACGTAAAAGCCCACTCGTGTGCATACGAGTGAACGCAGAAGAAGAAGAAGAAGAAGAAGAATTCATATAAGTAAAATAATAATAATGATAATAATAATAAAAACCAACAAAAAACGAAAACAGAAATAAATTGGCTCATCGATAACCAAAAGGAACGTCAACAGGAAAACAAACCATACCCAAGCGAAGAAAGGTATGGTCACCACAAACGTAAGTAAATCAAAAGGCCTTTTCTTAAATAAAGAAGACAAGTCATATACGTTTGATTTAAATCCAACCACAGACTGATCCAATAACTGAACTAAAAGAACAAATGAACGAACGAATAAACGAGTGAATGAATGAAGCAACTAACAGACAACGAAAGAATGAATGAACGAACGAACAATTGAAGGAACGAATGAATGGATGAACAGACGAACGAACAAATTAATGAACGAACTAACGAACGAACGGACAAATGAATAAAAGAACTAAAGAAGGAACGAATGAATCAATAAATGAAGCAACTAACAGACAATGAACGAATGAATGAACGAACGAAAAAAAACACGAACAAACAAATGAGCGAACGAATTAATGAATAAATGAATAAATGAATGTACGAACAAACGAACGAATGAATGAACAGACGAATGAACTGACCAACCCAGTAATCCAACTGAATAACACCTCTTGTGCTTAATGTACACGTTTTCTCAAAGTATCTATTGCATTCAGCGTTTTCCCTGAACTTTGTCAATATATTCGACAAACGGATATATAGGCAGGTATATTTTTTTACTCTCCATTATCATGTTGCACGAAGTATATATATATATATAACATGTATTTCGCTCAGCCACGCAGAATAGCCTGTACCTACTTTTCATGAGTATATATATATATATATATATATATATATATATATATGTGTGTGTGTGTGTGTGTGTGTGTGTGTGTGTGTGTGTGTGTGTGTGTGTGCGTGTGCATGCAAACAAATAAACTAAAACGTTGCAAAGACTGCTTTAAGTGATTGAAACGATTCTGGTTTGTTCCTTAAACACTTGGACTTTTTGAAAACCATTATATCTTATTAGACATACAAATGTGATGAAAATAGGTATCTGATGCTTGCTGGTATTTAATTTTTTTTATTTTTAATCCATGATTCATTCATCTATATATTTATTTATTCGATTTTCCATGTACGTGTGATGAATGTGTCCTGTTGATGGTTCCTGGCATTTATTTATTTATTTTTTTCCATTCACTCAGTCAGTCATTTATTATCCATTTATTCACTTCACTTGCAGAGCAGTTTGATACAGTTACTCTGCAAGAGAGAAGCGCCGTTTTCTGAAACACACCACTTTTGTTTTTCGTTGTGAGCCAGAGGAACTTTGGAGAGAATTAAAGTATTTGTCCTGCATATGAATATGATATTTATTGTCTATTGAAGAGCGTGTTTATTTGGTGTTTTTTTGTTTTTGTTTTTTGTTTTTGTTTTTTTAAATCTGTTAAGCATTTGATTATCTAGCCATCCATTCATTCATTCATTCATTCATGTGTTTATCTGCATATTCACATTGCTCATTCAAGTTTTAATAATCACTCAACTCTTACAGTAGTAGCCTAGGGTGAAAGGGGGTCTGGAAATGAATACCTACAAACGTACATGCTCAACACCTGAAAATACCAATGCGCCAAAGCAAATTTCATTAAGTACCGACGTAAACCAAAAAGTAACATCAACATTTTCCCCAAAATTTCCTAACTTTGCTAATCATTCGAACTCGACGACATCACTGCTATTCGCATACATGGATGCGGACTTCGAGCAGGCTATTTAGAATTAAATTTAAAAAAAGAATATATATATATATATATATATATATATATATATATATATATAATAATAATAATAATAATGGATACTTATATAGCACACTATCCAGAAATCTGCTCTAGGTGCTTTACAAAAACGCTT
Organism: Babylonia areolata; assembly: GCF_041734735.1. Taxonomy (NCBI): domain Eukaryota; kingdom Metazoa; phylum Mollusca; class Gastropoda; order Neogastropoda; family Buccinidae; genus Babylonia; species Babylonia areolata. The sequence goes on along the minus strand of NC_134909.1, from coordinate 12,442,746 downwards.
TTGTTAACATAAAACATCATATCTATGTTACATACACACACCAAAATGTGACTACACACACACACACACACACACACACACACACACACACGCTGCATACATACATTTTAACATACATGTGTATCTAACAGCTACCCTAACACATACGCACACATAGGCAGGCACAAACTTACATAAACACACGCACACGCACACACAATACACATTCATATACATGCATGTAGTTATGTACACTAACAATTGTATACACACATAGTCAAGCACAGCTAACGCAAAGGAAGTGGACCTGCCACAATTGAACTTATTGGTGAGGGAAAAGGTGAGTTTTGAGACGAGATTTAAAAGACGCGAGGGAATCAGAATGACGGAGGTTATCAGGTTTTATATATATATAAAACAAAACAAAAACGGTTCGTGATTTACAAAAATGTCTTCCCATGTTGACTCACACTAAACAACGCGAAGAAGAAAAAAAGGAGCCATTTTCATTTGAATTAAATCACTGAATTTGATAAATCCAGATTCCATTATACATCTGAACACTATTTCGCCTCAAAGATATTTCAGAATCGGAGGGAAGAGTTCGGCGGGGGCTGGGGTCGTGGGGGGCAAGGGGGGAGTGGGGGGGGGAACCTCTTGTTTTCAAACAATACTTAAATAGTGTCGTTTCTTAAATTGTGGGTTTTTTTAATAATTAAAGGAAAGAAAATAACCGTTGAAAAATACTAAGAAAAAGCTAGTTTCTTCTTATCTGGAACGTTGAAAAAAAAAAAAAAAAAAAAAATCAGGCTTGCAAACAAGTACTGTTCTTGACAGTGTAGGATTATATCAATCAGTGATATAGATAGATCCATTCTAATATTTAGTTCCGAACTTTTGGGGTCTATGAAAATGAAAACAACGTGTTTTTTTTTTGAGAAGGTATAACAGAAATTTGTAAATAACAATTATTTTCTGGTTGTCGTTGTTATAAATACGAAGAAAGTTCCAACATATACAATAAATATATACGGCACCAGGCGATTTTTGTTGTTGTTCTGAACATTTTGTTCCGGACAGCAATATTGTGTAATATGTAATTTCAACCTGGATGCAAAAAGATGAACGGCATGGCGTTGTATCATTTCTATCATGTATTCCACTGCATTGTCGTGCAGCGTACTGTCTCGTATTGCTACGTAATTCATCGTGTCGTATCGTATCGTATCAAATCGTATGATGTCTTTTACTGTATAAAGAGGAGCAATCGCAAACGAATATTATAATTCTGGATCTTTTAGATTTCGCGGTTAAGAAAGTAAACAAAACAAAACAAACAAACCCCCCCCCCCCCAAAAAAAAACAACAACAAAAAACCGCGTTTCCTTTCAGCAGTCAACAGTGACGTGTGTATCCTTGACAGAAACAAATGCTGTACCGTTTTGAAAATAAGAGGAAGGAATGATTCCGTTTGTGAGAGAAAACGGATTCAACTTGACAGGAAAACGTTGATCCTGTTCGCCTGATGACTCATATATATATATATATATATATATATATATATATATATATATATATATATAATATCAACAACAGTAGGCTCTTCATGTCTTAAAACTTGTATTCTTAAAAAGCAGCAAATTTTCGCTGTAAAAACAGCTTCTTCAGGAAAGGGTCTACTCTTGTTGAAGAGCCTACTGTTGTTGATATTTTTTTGTATTTTACCGGTCTTGGTATTTACCTCAGTGCTTTCTGCAAGGAGCGGTGCCCAGGACACGAAGAGAGTGTGAACTAACCGTCTCTCTCTCTCTCTCTCTCTCTCTCTATATATATATATATATATATATATACAGATATATATATATATATATATATATATATACATATTCGTTCATTCATTCATTCATTGACTTCTTTCTTTCTTTCTTTCTTTATTTGTTTATTCATCCATTTCATTTTTGGATAGTACAGATCATAACAGATATATGCAGTACACTACATAGTTACCGTGTTTCATGTTTTAAAACAGTTGTAAAGACTGTCTCTGTCTGAAACAAACGGCCCGCTCAGATTATAAAAAAAAACAACCCAAAAAACAACTGAGCACAAAACATCACTGTGCACTGTTTAGATATTCTTCAATGAAGGATAGTAAAGTAACGCAATAGTTTGTGAATTTTAATCATCTCAGGCGCGATTTGTTTGTTTTACACTATTTCTGTTCACTGTTTCTCTCATGATTGTAATAAACCTGCATGAAAAAACGAACGAATCTCTATTCTGAAAAATAAAACAAAACACAAAAAACGAAAAACAACAAATAAACATTGGTATGTTACATAGCATATGTTTATTGCGTACAAACATTCCAGTTATGTATTTGTTGCTTTGTTTTTATTGTATTCTCTCTTTGTCTCTCTCTATCTCTCTCTGTCTCTTTGTATATAGATATATATATATATATATATATATATATATATATATATATATATATATATATTCTCGAAGCATTTTCTTCAAGACAAAATGAATAACAATAGTAGAATATATATATATATATATATATATATATATATATATAGAGAGAGAGAGAGAGAGAGAGAGAGAGAGAGAGAGAGAGATTGTCTACTATAAGCATTCATTTTGTTTAAACACACATAATTTATATACATCTATATATATATATATATATATATATATTCTGGAAGCATTTTCTTCAAGACAAAATGAATAACAATAGTAGAATATATATATATATATATATATATATATATATATATATATATATATATATATATACATATACATATATATATATATATACATATATATATATATACATATATATATATATATATATATATATATATATATAGAGAGAGAGAGAGAGAGAGAGAGAGAGAGAGAGAGAGATGAATACATACATACATACATACATGCATACATACATACATACATACATGCCACCCGAAATCCTGTTGTCACTTATTTACTTATTTATGAATTTATTCATGTATTCATTTATTTATCTATTTACGTATTTATTTGTTATGATACATACATACATACATACATACCACCCGAAATCCTGTTGTCATTTATTCATTTATCTATTTATTTATTTATTCATTTATTTACTCACTCACTCACTCACTTATTCACTTACTATAGAATAAAAAGTCGTGCATTGCTGAGCATACATAGCGGCTACCTAATTTCCGTTGTTGATTTTCGCACTGAATCGTTTATCCGTTTTCTTTATATTTTGGTTTACTCACTAACTTATTCCTTCATTATTTATCTGGGAGCTCGTATTATGTTTACTAGCTTTGCTTTTCGCTTGATTGTGTATTCATCTGCTCATTCGTTCGTATATATATTTTTTTTTTCATAACATTGGTTAACTTGCTTGCAAAGAAGTTCGATTTTTTGTGTTTTAAAAAAAAATTTTTTAAACAAGGTTCAAAGGAAATATTTTGTTTCTTACGCTTGCTAGTTCCTTTACTTGTTAAACTCATAGCGTTGTACCCACGAAGAAGTTGTTTATGCTCTGTATTTCCTTTGGTATTATATATTCAAATATATATCTAAGTATTGTGCGCAGGAGACATTGTCATTCATGGTTTGCCAGTTCCTTTACCAAGTCTTGTTGTGAGTGATGTACTTAGCAAACAGTTGTTAACTGATGATTGCTCGTTTATTTGACTGTTGAACTTAAAGTGTTGTAAACAGGAAACATTGTCATTCATGCTTACTGCTTCCTTTGTTATATTAAGTATTGTACAAAGGAAACACTTGTCATTCAAGTTTGTTCATTCCTGTTATATACAAAGTATAGTGCACAGGAATTACTGTCATTCATGCTTGCTAGTCACTTTGCTGTGACAAGTATTGTACAAGGGAAAGATTATCATTCATTCGTTGTAACAGGTACTGTACACACAGGGAACTTTATCATTCCTGCTTGCTGGTTCCTTTGTTATATTGAGTGTTGTATACAGGAAGCATTGCCACCTATGTTTTGCTAGTTCTTATGCTGTAGTTAAGTATTGTACAAATGAAACACTGTCAGTCATGGTTTCTAGCTCCTGTGTTATATAAAGTACAGTACACAGGAAAGATTGTCGTTCATGCTTGCTAGTTCCTTTCTAGGTACTGTGCGATGGAAAGATAGTCATTTTTACTTGCTAGTTCCTTGGTCATATCAAGTATTGTACAAAGGAACCATTTCATTCATGCTGGCTACTATCTTTGCCATACAGAATGTTGTAACAAGGATAGATTATCATTCATTTGCAATATATATATATATATATATATATATATATATATATATATAATCATTATATGAGTACTTATACAGCGCCTATCCTCGGCCGGAGACCAACCGCTAAGCGCTTTACAAACACGGAGTCATTTGCACAACAGGCTGCCTACCTGGGTAGAGGCCGACTGACAGTTGCCATGTATGCTCTCATCATTCGTTTCCTGTGTCATTCAATCACAGATTTCAGGCACACATACACATACACATTGATACAGACATGTAATAATTATTTTACGTGCATGACAGTTTTGTTCATTTACCCCGCCATGTAGGCAGCCATGCTCCGTTTTCGGGGGTCGGGGAGTGGAGGGAGGGCGTGTGGGGTAGGGGGGTGGGGTGGGGGGTGGGGGGTGCATGCTGGGTATATTCTTGTTTCCATAACCTACCGAACACCAACATGGATGACAGGATCTTTAACGTGCGTATTTGATTCTTCTGCGTGACTATACACACGAAGGGGGGGTTCAGGCCCTAACAGGTCTGCAGATATGTTGCCCTGAGAGATTAGAAAAAAAATCTCCACCCTTTACCCACCAGGTGCCATTACCGAGATTCGAACCCGGGACCCTCAGATTGAAAATCTGACGCTTTAAGCACTCGGCTATCAGTAGGCACTGTACACAGGAAACATTGTCATTCATGCTTGCTAGTTCCTTCGCTGTATTAAGTAATGTACACAGGAAGCATTGTCATTCATGCTTGCTAGTCCACTTGACATATAAAGTATCGTACACTGGAAAGATTGTCTTTCATGCCTTCTAGTTCCCTTGTTATAAGTATTTTACAAAGAAAAGATTGCCATTCATACTTACTAGTTTCTTTGCCATTTTAATATTGGTCACATGAAACTTGTCATTCCTGCTTGGTTTGTAATTTAGCTTGTTGTTGAAACGTTGTTGTTTATGTTTGCTGATCGCGTAGCTGTATCACGTGCTGTGCACAGCAAACATTTGTCATTCATGCTTGCTTGATAATGTGGTATAATTAAGTGTTGAGGTGGTTTTGATTGTGTACTGGAAACAGTGTCATTCATATCATGCTTGGTAGTTCCCTTGCAACGATAACTGTTGCGCACAGAGAAGCTTGTCATTCATTTGCAATGCTTGCTTGTTCCTTTGCTAAAATAAGTATTGCGAACAGGAAACATCGTTATTCAAGCTTGTCGGATCTCTTGCTAAAAATATGCAATGTACAAAGGAAATATTATCATTTACACTTGCAAGTGCCTTTGCTATATGAATTATTGTACATGGGAAACACTGTTGTTCGTGCTCGCTAATTCCCTTGTTATTATAAGCAATGTACCCATGAAAGATTGTCATTTATACTTGCTATTGCCTTTGCTGTGTTAATTGTTGTACATGGGGAAACACTGTTGTTTGTGCTTGCTTATTCCTTTTGCCCATTAAAGCTGTACATAACCAAGCATCGCTGTTCGTTCAGACTTCAATAACGTTTGCGTTTTGCGTGTTTGTTGGCTTGCTTTCTCATTTGTCAGTCTGTTTATGTTTAGGATAACCACACAACAAATGTCACGATGCCAAGAGGACACACACACACACACACACACACACACACACACACTCGTGCACACGCGTGCACGCACGCACGCACAAATACACACAGTCCCTCGCCCTCACACAAACACACAGTCCTTCAAACCCCCAACCCCCCCCCGCCCCCCACCAACCCTCTGCTTTGGCTTTCCAAAATCACGTATGGATGTAAACAAAACAATAAAACGTAACTTTATTCCAGCAACAGATGTGAAGACTGCATGGCGGAACCAACACACCACAAGACACGTCAAAAGCACGCACATGCACGCACGCACACGCACACACGTTTCATCATCATCATCATCATCATCATCGTTCTTCTTCTTCTTATGTGTGTGTATGTGTGTGTGTGTGTGTGTGCGCGCGCTCTCACGCCTACACATACAGGTAATATGGCACTCAATGAATCACTTATTGACACACAAAAAACGCCAAGTGAAATCTGATGGATTAAACATTTAATGATGATGATGGTACTAATGGCGATGGTAATGATTGTTATTCCTGCACCATACACAACAGTGACATGCAGGAGTTAACTCTCTCCATACGAACGGCGAAAGAGACGACTTTAACAGCGTTTCACCCCAATTACCATCATCAAAATATTGCAAGCGGAAGGCTCTTATACTGAAGAGGTGAATGTTGACAAAGAATACCACAAGTCTGACGACGGAAGCTAAAGGTAGGGTCATTCAAACACCCACTGGACATCCGAGGGGTCTGGGTAGAGGAGAAGAGAGGACTGGCCGTACTGAGTGAGTTAAGGGAAATGAGCGAGCTGACAGACTTGCTGGTAACGCAACACCAACGAGCGGCCTACATCTAGGAAAATCGGAAATCCTCAGAAAAGTCAAAGAATATCAAAAAGAACAGGTACAAGGCCATCACACCATCGATCGCCTCAAAGAAATAAAGGCACAGAGAGGGAGCGGCCGTAAGTCTAACATGAAAGGTAGAGCACGATGCTTTGCAAATCAAACAAATATCGGCATCATTTCCAAACCAACATTGCGCAAATTTCTTCAAAACGGAACAGTCTCTGTGGGCTTTTCCAAATACAACAGACTGAGCAGCACACTAGACGCCACGTTCTTGGCATCAGAGATCTTTTCCCATCCCTCTTGCGGCTAATCAGTGGCAGCCTCTGTGCGTGTGTGTATGTGTGTGTTTGTGTGTATGTGTGGGTCTGTGTTTTTGAGTGCGTTTGTGCATGCGTGAGAGTGTAAGTGTACACAAGTGTCAGGAGAGTTCTGTGCATGTGTGTGTGTGTGTGTGTGAGGGGGAGGTGGGTGTGCAGGGAGGAGATGAGGTAGAGAATGAGGTATGTGAGTGTATGCATGCCTACACGGTGGGAGCAACAGGATATTGGAACGTATATATTATATATATATATATATCTTTGTATATATGTGTGTGGGGTTGGGGGTGGGAGATATGGGCGTGTGTGTGTGTGTGCTTGTACAAGTAAGCGTTCATCTGTGTGTGTGTGTGCGTGTGTGTGCGTGCGTGTTTGTGTGTTTGTGTGTGTGTGCCGTGGAAGCTGCGATACATAAACTAGAAATGAGTGTGTGGAGGAGGGGGTACAGGAGGTGCAGGGTAATGTGTGTGTGTGTGTGTGTGTGTGTGTGTGTGTTGGAGCTCATGTACGTTTATATGTATTTGACTGTGCTTTCATATCTGTGAAACTGCGTGTTTGGTGCATATCTGTTATGCATGTGTGGGTGTATGTGTGAATGTGTGTCTTCATGTTTTAGATTTATTTGCTTATTTATCATCATTGTTGTCTTATTTATTTAATTATTTATTTATTATTATTATTATTTTATTATTATTTTCATTACTACTACCTTTTTTTAAATATCATAATTATTATTTATTTATTTATTTATGTAAGCTTATCTATATATTTTTTTTTCTCAAGGCCTGACTAAGCGCGTTGGGTTGTGCTGCTGGTCGGGCGTCTGCTTGGCAGATGTGGTGTAGCGTATATGGATTTATCCGAACGCAGTGACGCCTCCTTGAGCTACTGAAACTGAAACTGAAACAGACACAACAGTGAAGGAATTCTAATCTTAATATATATTACTAAAAATGAATCAATTATAAACTATACCACTGTTTTCATTCGTTCCTCTGCATATCAAAGCACTGTGCACATCCAGCATTTCATTCAATCTATCTATCTATCTATCTATCTATTTTGTTTCGATTGTGTAGTAATTGTCCACTTTTTTTTCTCTCGAGGCCTGACTAAGCGCGTTGGGTTACGCTGCTGGTCAGGCATCTGCTTGGCAGATGTGGTGTAGCGTATATGGATTTGACCGAACGCAGTGACGCCTCCTTGAGCTACTGATACTGATACTGATACTGTCCAGTTCCAGCAGCCATTTATTCATGACTTGTCCAGTTCATTGACTAATTCCATTCATCAGTTGTTCAGTTCATGCAGTCGTTTACACATTAGCTGTCTATGTCGTGTAGTCCTGTAGACGTTAGCTGACCAGTTCCAGCGGTCATTTATTCATTAGTTATCTATACCATGCAGATACTTGTTCATAGTTATCTGGTTAACACACTCATTTATTCATTAGTTGTCTAGTTCATGTAGTCATTGTCTGATTGGTTGCTTAGTTCGTGTGGTTATTTCTTCATGAGCTGTATTCACAGTTGTCTGGTTAACACACTCATTTATTCATTAGTTGTCTAGTTCATGTAGTCATTGTCTGATTGGTTGCTTAGTTCGTGTGGTTATTTCTTCATCAGCTGTATTCACAGTTGTCTGGTTAACACACTCATTTATTCATTAGTTGTCTAATTCATGTAATCATTGACTGATTAGTTGCTTAGTTCGTGCAGTCATTTTTTTTTTTTTTTTTTTTCATTAGCTGTTCAGTTAATGAAGTAATCTATTTATCAGTTATCTATTTGATGCAGTCGTTTATTTTAGTTGTCCAGTTCATGCAGTCGTGTATCAGTTTGGTTCGTGAATTGATTCACTCGGCTGTTTTGTGAAGTCAGTCATTTTCAATCAGTTGCCTGCTAATGCAATTATCTGCTCGTTAGTTGTCTAGTTTATGTCATCATTTACTCAAGGGGTTGTCTATCTTAAGCAAGTCTTTTATTCACGAGTTGTCAAGTTCATGTGTAATCAGTCCAAATTCTGAAGTTTTCATCAATAAATGAAAGTACTAACGTTCCTTGAAGAAAAAAAACTTAGATAAAAAGCTATCAGCATTCGTTTGTATGTCTGTACACCCTGTGTGCCATTCATTTATCTGTTAGTTAGTTAGTTAGTTAGTCATTATTTATTTGTTTGTTTACATCACGTATTTATTCGGTTATTTGCTCATTGAGTCATTTGCTTATTTTCCCAATGCTGTGGGTGATTCATTTGTTGGTCAAATTTATGCAGTCATTTACTCATTGGCTGTCTTGTTCGTGCAGTCATTTATATATTAGCAGTCTTGTTTTTGCAGTCATTTATCTATTGGTTGTCTGTTCCGTGCAGTCATTTACTCATTAGCTGGTCGGTTCACGCAGTTATCAATTCTTGAGTTGCCATAATTCGTTGTCCAGTTCATGTAGTCGTTTATTAATTCGTTGTCCAGTTCATGTAGTCGTTTATTAATTCGTTGTCCAGTTCATGTAGTCATTTATTAATTCGTTGTCCAGTTCATGCAGTCATTTATTAATTCGTTGTCCAGTTCATGCAGTCGTTTATTAATTCGTTGCCCAGTTCATGCAGTCATTTACTAATTCGTTGTCCAGTTCATGCAGTCGTTTATTAATTCGTTGCCCAGTTCATGCAGTCATTTACTAATTCGTTGTCCAGTTCATGCAGTCGTTTATTATTAATTCGTTGTCCAGTTCATGTAGTCGTTTAATGTCTGGTTTATGCAGTCGCTTACTCATGAGTTGTCTGGTTCAAGGAGTCCTTTTTTTCATCAGTGGTCAAGTTCAAGCAGTCTTCCTTTATTCATGAGTTGTCTGGTTCATGTAATCGCTCCCCATTCTAATGTTTTGATTAATAAATGAAAGTACTGAGTGCTCCGAAGCAAATCTGATAAAAAGTTATCCACATTCGTCAATGTTGGTAGACAATTTTGATCATTAATCTATTTATCTATTTGTCTATTTATTTGTTTGTTCGTTTATCTATTAGTCTATTTGAATATGTAACTGTTTCTTCGGTTATTTGTTAATGTATTCATTTACACATTAGTTGGTCGGTTCAGGCAGTTATCAATTCATTAGTTGTCAAGTTCATGCAGTCATTTACCCATGAGTGGTCTAGTTCATGTAGTCATTTATCATTTAGTTGTCTAATTCATGCAGTCATTTACTCATGAATTGTCTAGTTCATGCAATCATTTATCAATTAGTCGTCACGTTCATGCAGTCATTTGTCAGTTAGTTGTCTTGTTCATGCAGTCATTTACTCATGAATTGTCTAGTTCATGCAGTCATTTACTCATGAGTTGTGTGGTTCAAGCAGTCATTTACCCATGAGTTGTGTGGTTCAAGCAGTCATTTACCCATGAGTTGTGTGGTTCAAGCAGTCATTTACTCATGAGTTGTCTAGGTTAAGCAGTCATTTACTCATGAGTTGTGTGGTTGAAGCAGTCATTTACCCATGAGTTGTGTGGTTGAAGCAGTCATTTACCCATGAGTTGTGTGGTTGAAGCAGTCATTTACTCATGAGTTGTGTGGTTCAAGCAGTCATTCACTCATGAGTTGTGTGGTTGAAGCAGTCATTTACTCATGAGTTGTGTGGTTCAAGCAGTCATTCACTCATGAGTTGTGTGGTTCAAGTAGTCATTTACTCATGAGTTGTGTGGTTCATGTAGTCATTTACGCATGAGTTGTGTGGTTCATGTAGTCATTTACTCATGAGTTGTGTGGTTCAAGCAGTCATTTACCCATGAGTTGTGTGGTTCAAGCAGTCATTTACCCATGAGTTATGTGGTTCAAGCAGTCATTTATGTGGTTCAAGCAATCATTTACTCATGAGTTGTGTGGTTCAAGCAGTCATCTACCCATGAGTTGTGTGGTTCAAGCAGTCATTTACTCATGAGTTGTGTGGTTCAAGTAGTCATTTACTCATGAGTTGTGTGGTTCAAGCAGTCATTTACCCATGAGTTGTGTGGTTCAAGCAGTCATTTACTCATGAGTTGTGTGGTCCAAGCAGTCATTTACCCATGCGTTGTGTGGTTCAAGCAGTCATTTACTCATAAGTTGTGTGGTTCAAGCAGTCATTTACTCATGAGTTGTGTGGTCCAAGCAGTCATTTACCCATGAGTTGTGTGGTTCAAGCAGTCATTTACTCATGACTTGTCTAGTTCAAGCAGTCATTTACCCATGAGTTGTGTGGTTCAACTAGTCCTTTCATTAGTGGTCAAGTTCAGGCAGTCCTTTATTCATGAGTTGTCTAGTTCATGTAGTCGCTCCCCATTGTAAAGTTTTAATTGATGAATGAAAGTACTGAGTGCTCTGAAACAAATTCGATTAAAAAAAAACACCTCTCTCTCTCTCTCTCTCTCTCTCTCTCTCTATATATATATATATATATATATATATCCACATTCGTCAATGTTGGTGGACAATTTTTACCATCAATCCATTTATTTACCTATGCATTTGTCTGTTTATTTGTTTGTTTGTTCGTTCATTTATTAGTCTATTTATTTATTCATTCATCTTTAAAAAAAAAAAAATTATTTGAATATATTACTATTACTTTCGTCATTTGCTCATTTTATTCATTTGTCTATCTATTTTTCCGATGCCAATACTCATTCATTCCTTGTCCAGTTTGTTTAGTTGTTTGTTTGTTAATTGTAAGCATCCATCTCTTTACTTGTTGGGAGTTTTTTTTTCCGCTGCTAAAAGTCATTTAACTATTAGTTAATCTTCTGGCTACACAAATTTCTAATTTTGCCGATCAGAGCTTCGTTCGCTGTTTTCTGACTCAGAGATGCAATGCTTTTCATCTTGTTCATTTATCCATTCATTCATTTACCTACTCATTTATTTATTTGTTAAATCTAAGTACACATATATTTACATGTTTGTTTGTTGTTTTTTTTCTATTTAGTTATCTACCTGTTACTTTCAGTTTCTGGACGCACAAGTTGACAAGCTTTTAGCAGCTCAGACTTTTTTTTTTTCGTGGTTCTCTTCCATTCTGACATTCAGATACCGTGCTTTCATCATCACCACCATCTTTATTGTCATGGTAATTTGTAATGGTAGTTACATGGTATAATACAATACAATATGATACAATACAATACAATGCTTTTCATCATCAACATCTTTATTGTCATGGTAAATTGTACTTGTGGTACAACATTTATAATACAATACAATACAATATGATACAATACAATACAATGCTTTTCATCATCACCGTCTTTATTGTCATGGTAATTTTGTACTTGTGGTACAACATTTATAATACAATACAATACAATACAATACGATACAATACAATACAATGCTTTCCTCATCACCATCTT
>NC_134909.1:12417860-12422860 GCF_041734735.1 Babylonia areolata | reverse complement strand
ATGCGCACCCCCCCCCCTCCTCCCCCCCCACCCTACACACACACACACACACACACACACACACACACACACACCAGTACCTTCACACACAGAAACCCTATAACCCAAACCATCCATTGTATCACGTAGACAACTTGTCATGATGAACGACCCATACAGACCTGCGCCCTGGTATTGACTAACTTGGTCAAGTCGGTAAGGGCTGGCTGATGTCTCGGTTTTGGTGAAGGTTTCGTTGTTCGAAAGGAGTGGTAGGTTTCTTGCTTATATTTTAGCCTGAAACTTTGGGCGTATTGATTCGAAGACATGACACAGCAAATTCCGGGTCAAGCGTTATTTCTGCTTCCAGTATACGACACGTAAAAAGAACATCGCACAAAGCACACTAATGACGACAATAACACATGACGCAGAACAACTGACGCACACAAGTGACGACACTTACACAGGGCGGGTATTGAATTCGGTCTTTGGGAGGTAGATGCCCCAATAGGAATGACATGGCATCAAAGTTACACCTTCGGTCTTCATCAGATTATCTTTAAATCAAATATATTTACTCAGAGTTATATGATTTATGTTAAATATTGTATTGTATTGTATTGCATGCTTTTATTCTTTGTTACAACACATTGTTCTGTGTGAAGGTCGGGGCGCTCTCCAAGGGAAAGCGCGTCGCTACAGTGCAGAGACACTTTTTTTTCTGCCTGCAAGCGCAAGTTGTTTTTTTTTTTCCTATGATGTTTTTTTTTTCTTCTTCAGAATTCTGTCAGGGCTACATTTTTGACTCACTTGTGTAAACAAAGTGAGTCTATGTTTTAACCCGGTGTTCGGTTGTGTGTGTGTGTGTGTGTGTGTGTGTGTGTGTGTCCGTGGTAAACTTTAACATCAAGTTGACATTTTCTCTGCAAATACTTTGTCAGTTGACACCAAATTAGGCATAAAAATAGGAAAAATTCAGTTCTTTCCAGTCATCTTGTTTAAAATAATATTGCACCTCTGGGATGGGCACACAAAAAAAAGAAGAAAAAAAAAGAAGCCTAATTATATGCAAACTGCATTTACTGTTATATTTATATTTTTTGTATTCTCTAAACTTGGCACTTTGATCTGATATTCTGACTCAACAACAAGAGCAGTCATTATTATCATATTTTGTTCAAACAGGAACTTCTTTTGCTAAGCATGGAAGTTTTATTCATTTTGCAAATGTTTTGGTGCAGAAAGTAAAAAAGGGAAAGTACTCTGTAATTAATGCCAGGGGACTTAATTCGAGTCTGGTTAGGACTTTTTTTTCTTTTCTTTTTTTTTAACGCGAAGCTTTATAATAACAAATACAGAACACATTTTAACGATTAGATTTTTTTTTTTTTAAGTGTATCACAAGTGAGTCTTGAAGACCTTGCCTCTCTTGTTCGTTCAAGCTTTCAGTTTCAGTTTCTGAAGGAATCGTCACTGCGTTCAGACAAATCGGTACACGCTACACTACATCTGCAAGGCAGATGCCTAATATCGGTTTATCATCTCATGGGAATAAAACAGACGCTCGGATTAATTTTCCAGTCAAGCTTAGGAGAAAAAACCCAAACCGTTATGGCCACTGTTTTGGCAGATAAGCATCTCAACGCTTCTGCCACCTTCCTCCCTTGGTTTTGAATTGTTAATGATAAGAACCAGAATGCAACTCTTCTTGTACAATGTATCGATTCTAACACCAGCTACACGAAGGCAACAAATATAAATTACCGCTGCTATGCTTCGAACAACATTGCTTTAAGTGGTTTGGGGGATTCAGCGGTTTCACACGCTTGGTTGAGAATAAGGTAGATCACAGTTTAAAAGACCAGTGTACATAAAACTGGTTCTGTGTTGTAGGTAGGAAACAAAAAAAATTATAGCCTGTCAATGTTGCATTGTATAAGATTTGAAAATTATTTTAGAGTTCTGCCGGAAATACAAGATTGTACATATGCGAAGTTCAGGATGTTGAATAACAGACTCCCTATTAAAAAAAGGGGGGAATATTAAACATCCCTTATAAAGACCGACTCTGTACAGGGTGTGACCGTACATACGTTGGGGGATGAATCCCATTACCTTTTTGACAGTCCCACTTTGAAGAAACAAAGATATCACAATAGATCACAATACTCTTTTCAACCGTTTTCATCATACTTTTAGAATCTCTGGTACAGCTTTCGATTGGTTTTAATCTCACCCCTCCAATCGCACTACAAGTGTGTTCATCTCCAGTATTCATTCTGAATCCAGACCTCTTCCTGTTCGATATAGTGTTCCCCAAGGTTCAGTTCTTGGTCCAATATCTTTTTTTATTATTTAGTCTGTACACTCAAACACTGTCCTACATCATCAGACAACATCAATGCGATTTTCACAAGTTTGCAGATGATAACCATCTCACTAAAGCTTCTTCCTCAAATTCCTTGCTATCCTCCGCAAAAAAACATAGAGATGTGCATTGTTGCTGTGGAGTGGATGCTGACAAACAAGCTTAAACGTTATGACGTCAAGATAGAAGCCACACTTATAGGTTCTAAGTCTGCACTTAGTCATATTTCAGACCATATCTTGACTGTCTGCAATGCTGATATCAACTTTCAAACTCTGTCAGAAACCTGGGTGCATTTTTTGACTCAGCTCTGTCCATGCACGACCATGTCAGTAGTTTATGTAAAACGGCAAACTTCCAACTGCGGAAAATCTGTACCATTCGATCGTATCTCACCACTGAAGCAACCACTCAGCTTGTTTGTTCCTTGATCCTATGTCGCATTGACTGCTGGAATTCACTACTTGCTGGTCTGCCTTCTGATTTGTTGTCACGCCTTCAGATGATTTTGAAAAATGCTGCAAGAATCATTTTCAGTCAATCAAAAAAGGATCACGTTACCCCACTTTTGCGTCAACTTCATTGGTTACACATCCCGTACATATTTCAGTACAAAAATGCCATTTTGGCTTATCACCATTATGAAGAATCTCTCCCATCTTACTTATCTCCTTTATTCTTTACATCCCTTCCTGTTCTCTCAGGTCTTCTGATGAAAAGCTTCTTCGAGTCTCCCAAACCTCTTGGAAGACATCTGGCCAAAGGGCCTTTCAGTATTAAGCACCTTCTGTCTGGAATTCTCTTCTTCTGGATCTCCTTCACTTACCAGCGCTGTCCTCTTTCAAAACAAACTTGAAAATCCACCTGTTCGAACAGATCTTTGGGTGTGATGAAGCATAGCAAAATTGTCTGCATTCTGTCCATGCGACACTGTAGGCGGGACAAAGCCTGGTCCTTTGTCTTTCCCACCACTTGACCTCTGGTGACAGTGACCCCATTTACCTGCATACTGTTTATAAGTGTCAGTGCCTGACCCCCCTCCCCAACCGGCCCAGCCGACAACCAAAGGACCAATCAGCACTTCGCCTGCTTCTGCAGTGGACGGCTACGTTACAGGCCAGCTGGTTGGTTCCCTTGGCCAGGACACTGGGGTTAACGTCAGAGGTTGTAGGAATGTGGCTTCAGTGTCCCTTTCTGTGTTCGTGGGCTGCAACTCCCACGTTCAGTCCAATGTACAAAGCGGGCTTTCACGTAATATGACCGGTTTTCTTGATTTTTTGTTGTTGTTGTTTCTTTGATTGTTTTTGTTTTTGTTTTGTTTGTTTGTTTTCAAATCTGTTTTGTTTTTCTCGCCATGTAGACAGCCAAACTCCGTTTTTGGTGTGTGTATGCTGGGTATTTTCTAGTTTCCATAAACCACCGAACGCTGGCGTGGATTAATTACACGATTCTTGACGTTCCAGTTGGATCTTCTGCATTACATACACTAAGGGAGTTCAAGCAATAAGCAGGACTGTACATATATTGTCCTGGGAGATCGAAAAAATCTCCACCCTTAACCCATTAGGTGTGCCGAAACCTGGTATCGAACTCAGGAAATACTACGTCCATCGTCTGATATCACTTACCACTAAGACGTTAAACTAAAGAACGAACAATACTACGTCCAAAATTCAGCGTTCTGACCATTTCGGCCACAGCACCATTCTGGCTTAAGTTTCAAGGAGGCCTGCCTCTGAGAGCCGCTTGACAGGACACTGTGGTCAACGCGAGGAGTCCAAGGTGGTGGTGGTTTTGACTGATTAACTGGTGACCTTAAGGGCGTTACGCCGATAGGTCGTTAAACTCAACTCTACCACGTTCCGTAGCCTTTTGCAGAGACCCAGGATTTGACACACAACCGACGGACCTGGAGGAAATCTGGTGAACAGTTATTCTGTGCGGCGCCCCAACGACTCACTATAAAGATAAAAGTAAAAAGAAACACACACACACACATACACAGACACAAGAGCAGCCGTGAAAGGCTACGGGGATTTTAACCTGTGAACAGAACAAATAACGCAAAATATGACTACTCACACGATTACTGAGTACATATATATTTTTCAACCTTTCTTCTTAAAATAATAATAATAATAATGAAAAAAAAAAATAAATAAATAAAAGATAAAAAATAGAAAGCCACATGTTCGGGGTCGTTTTAACGTTAAACGAACCATTTCGTTGTTTTCATTAACTATCTTTTCATACAACACATTTTCCGCAATCATCATTTCTTTTAGAAAGCATAATCATATGTTACGTTCGCGCGCGCGCATGTGTGTGTGTGTGTGTGTGTGTGTGTGTGTGTGTGTGTGTTTCACGTCAGCAGTTTTGCTTGTTTACTTCCAAACAGTCATTTATTTAGTTTTTCTCAGTCATTTATTCATACATCCATCCCTTCTACCCATTTGGAGTACAAGTGTCTTTTAAAACCAAACGTCATTTCGCGCAAAACGTTAATTTCAGCACCATTGTGATCAGATGTCATTATGTATAAGGCCTATCGGTCGGTACGGGATGTTTGTCAGTTAGCAGGTAATTATTTGCATTTGTATTTCTTTTTATCACAACAAATTTCTCTGTGTGAATTTCGGGCTGCTCTCCC
>NC_134909.1:12387860-12412860 GCF_041734735.1 Babylonia areolata | reverse complement strand
TACATACTTGATCGATCCATTTATACGTTCGAAATTACAATAAAATACCAGGTTGGTAGGTCCATTTGTTATAAGTTAGTAACCAGTCTGGTGTGTTACTGGTATACCTAGTTGGAAAGTCCTTTGAATTTTTAAGTTTGTGATTAAGTGGATATATCGTTGAACTACCTGGTTTGGTCGATCTATCCGTAAGTCCAGTTTTACAGTTATGCATGCGTGTGAATGACTGGTGCGACAGCGCTTTGATTTGTCTCTGCACAAGATTCAGCGATATATAAATGCCCTTATTATTATTATTATTATTATTATTATTATTATTATTATTATAAGTCAATAATTAAGTGGGCATTTGCATAACATACCCGGTTGGTAAGTCAAATTTAAAAAGAAAAAAAAGAAAACGAAAACAGTGGGTATATTAATGAGATACTTAATTGGTAAGTCCAATTATAGGTTTTTAAAACGAGTTAAATTAGCATAGTGATAAAATACATAGTCGGTCGGTTCATTCTAAGTAATTAAGTGGGTATATCAATAAGATAAACAGTTGATCGGTCCATTTCTGATTTTTGTTAACAAAATTATTTTTTTTATTAAATCGGAATATGAAATAAGATAACTAACTGGTTGGTCCATTTATAAGTTAGAAATTAAGTGGATATGGCATTACGATACCTAGCTGGTCAGTCCATTTTGTATATATATATATTTTTTTAATTAATCAAGGGGTATAAAACTGGTATACCTGATTGTTCAGTCCATTTATGGATAGAAAATGAAGTGAGTTATTATTAATACGATACATAGCTGGTCGGCCCATTTACACGTCAATAATCAAGTGGGTACATGTATATAGTTAACTGGTCGGTCCATTCAAAAGTTAATAATTAAGTGGGATGATAGAATATATCATTGTGGCCATTCTCTTTATAAGTAAGAAGTTGATTGGGTACACGAATGAAATACCTAGATGGCTGGTCTATTTTATTGGGTTGTTTTTTTAACTCATGTTTCAATTACGCAAACAGAAAAAACAACAACACAATTGTTGACCGAATAATAACTTTCACGAGCAACATGCGTTATAAATATGACATACAAAATATCAATTCAAAAGTACTGATCGTAAAGACATCTAGCTTTAGTAAGTAGTAGTAGTGGTGGTAGTTAGCAGCAGCAGCAGTAGCAGTATTCATTTTTAAAAACATCAATGAAACCACATTTTGTGGACCAAACAATAGTTTTGACAATGTGCATCACCAATATATGAAATAACAAAATATCAACTCTAAACTCCAAGTTAACCCTTTCACCGCCAAGCTCGCATTTATGCACAGGCGTGGTAGAGGACCCATGTCACTGAAAGGCGACCATTCATTGGTCTGTCATCCATGAACCTACTGCTCTTAATGTTCGGTGGTAGTATAGGCAATATTGTCTATGCATCGCAGGGGGAATCCCCGGCTATTCTTAGCCACTGTCTTTTTTGTGTTTATACCACAAGGGAATTTTGTACTCTAAATTGACTGGCGGTGAAAGGGTTAATGCACTAAAATTGCACACATTTATATGTTAGCAGGGACAGGTGTGCATAACTCAGTGGGTATTTAACAAAACATACATAGTTAGTTGGTGAAGTTACAGCGCATATGTGATTCTCGCTCTCTTCCCCCTTCGCCCTCATCCCTCACGTCTGTGACCAGTCACTGGTGCGCAACACGGAAGAAATGTTCATCAAAGTTCTCCAGGTACCAGTTCCATTGCTTGGTTCTAATTTTTTTGAACGGTTACACAGTGGCTGAATGCCTACGTTGACCGAACTACAGCCATTGGTCAGTTCCATACAACACACGGTTAGTAGCGGGTTACGACCATACCAGGCTCTTCCGTCCGAGCAATGCAACTGGCTCCTGGTTTGTCGGTCGACTGAATATAATAATATCTTAAGTGGGTAAATGAATAGTTATTTGATCCATTTATAAACTGTAGGATAACCAAGTGGTTAAATCAGTGGTATTTATCAGTGGTCGATCCATATTTAAATTAAAAAAAAAAAGAGTGTAAATAACTGTGAATATTTCTAAAATATATTCCTGTTTGTGGGTGAATGAGTTGAGTCTTGTGCTTAGCGTTCTCAACCTGTCTGCAGCTTGCAAAGCAGTTAATTGACCATAATATATAAAATAAAAAAATAAAAAAAATTTAAACATACAGCGGAAGCAGCATGTGGAGGATCCATGAACAGAATCCGTGAAGCGCTGGGCTTCTGGTCTAGTGTTCACCAGTGATCAGGGTTCGAACCCCCCCCCCCCCCCCCCCCCCCCCCCCCCCCCGTTTCCGCAAGGTGTTGCGTCCTTTGGGAAAAAGCACTTTGCTCCAATGTCTTCATTCCACTTCACTTGACTTGACTTCACTCCACTTCACTTGACTCGAGTTCACTTCAGTTGGGGAAGGTTATTTCAACGGAAGGAGATAACTGGGTCTCCCGTCTTCTCATGCCGAGCTCCAGGCAGAGTGGATATGAATTTCAATTACCCGGTGGCAGTAAAATACCATGGGGTCTTAACCTTTCTTTTTTCTTCTTTTTTTCTCAAATGAAATGTAAATAGCAGTTAATGTTTATACGCATATTCCTACTTTATCCGCCTTGGAAGCGAGAGAATCTGACTGCGCTGGTTCGAATCACTGCTCAGCCGCTGACATTTTCTCCCCCTCCACTAGACCATGAGGGGTGGTCTGGACGCTAGTCATTCGGATGAGACGATAAGCCGAGGTCCCGTGTGCAGCATGCACTTAGCGCACGTAAAAGAACCCACGGCAACAAAAGGGTTGTTCCTGGCAAAATTCTGTAGAAAAATCCACTGCGATAGGAAAAACAAATAAAACTGCACGCAGGAAAGAAAAAAAAAATGGGTGGCGCTGTAGTGTAGCGACGCGCTCTCCCTGGGGAGAGCAGCCCGAATTTCACACAGAGAAATCTGTTGTGATAAAAAGAAATACAAATGCAAATATCAATATGGTTATTCGTGGGTTATTGAGATGGTCTAAAGTTTCCTTTTCTAATTTTCTGCTTACACGTATTCCTAAGTTTTGTCTTCTATCCACCTCCTCCTTAATCAGAGTGATGCGTGCGTGTGAACGACGGGTATGAAAGTGCTTTGATTTGTCTGTGCGAACCATTAAGTGCTAAATATTACTCTTTTTTTTGTTTTTTTTGTTTGTTTTGCTATCGTTGTTATCATCATTATCATCATCATTTCGTTATATAACTTAAAGCAGGCTGGCCAGTTCAGAGTTTCTGTGAACGCAGATTACTTTGTCAGTTACCCTCAGTGAACAGTATAGTATACATCAGTTCACTAGTTTGCCAGAAAAAAATTAATGTCCTATTTACTTCAACACAGAAAAATTCGTCAGTTTATCTGGCTTATACCTACAGATAATATATATTATATATAAATATCAATTCATTCCCTTGTTCATTTTTATCTGTCTGTGTGATTCCCAGAATACGTTTCCACAAGGAAAATAACTTTTCCATTTGTACATCTTACACTGTATTCCAATAAATATGCACACGTGTCAATTACCTGTACCTATTTCATTTCTTAATAAGTTGTTTTATCTTGTTTTAGTTTTGGGGGCAAAACGATTACCAATACGAAATATACCTTCGCATAATCAAACAACATGTAGCGGCTTAAACGTGGTGGGAGTACACAGTTGGTGCTTATGTCGAACATGATGACAGTATTAATTAATTGGTCCTTTGATTGGCTAGTTATATTGATTTACACACGATCAATGGTCACCGACACTGTTTTGTTTCTTCGTTTATTTCTGTTGATCTGGTGTATATATATATATATATATAATGTATATATATATATATATATATATATATATAAACAACAGTAGCCTCTGCATGTCTTCAAAATCCCTCAAACGTAATGGGAGTGATCATGGTGTGCAGGAGGGAGGTGGAAGTGTGTGGGGTGCGAGTTGAATTCCATTCTGTAATTGTTTTGCATGCAGCATGTTTTTTACCTGCCCAGTTTTTACCTGGTTTTTACCCACTGGTTGCTATTTAACCAGCCCGTAAAGCTTTCATTTCTGTACCCTTGCCTGAAGGAGCTGTTTCAACAGCGAAAGTTTGCTGGGTTTTTTTAAGAAAACAAGTTTTAAAGACATGGAGAGCTACTGTTGTTGATATATGTGCTTTCTGCGAGGAGCGGTGCCCAGGACACGAAGAAAGTGTGAACTATTTGTATATATATATATATATATATATATATATATATATATATATATATATATATATGTATGTATGTATGTATGTATGTATGTATGCTTACTTTATGCATCTAGAATGATTTTAAACAATAACTGTTCAATCGGTCATTCATACATTTGTTGAATTTTCTGTTTCTAAAATATCTATATCTATATATTATGCAATTTTCTCTTTCTGTCTTTATATATATATATATATAAATGACGAACACACAAAGGAATACACGCATGTATAAACCACCCATATGTACAAACATATGTCTAATAGTCAGTAAAACAATTACACTACGAAGGTAGCGCTGCATCATGGCAAGCAGTATGGGGCTGGGGGGAGGGTGCGGTTCCGGGGTGCGGGGGGTGGGGGGGGGGCGTTGAGAAAAAAAAAATCAATGTAAAATGCCTTTATCCAAGGACACAACCACCATGTCGAAACAGTATCACGAACACCCTATCACTGGTGAACCAAGGTTCAGAACCCCCAACACCTTACCGACTCTGTCATGGTGCCTCTTAATCATCACCAAACACGTTGAAATGAATAAAGAAAGAAAGAAAGAAAGAAATGATAAATACATAAATGACGTGGACTGATGGTCCAGAGGTAACGCGTCCGCCTAGGATGCGAGAGAATCTGAGCGCGCTGGTTCGAATCACGGCTCAGCCGACGATATTTTCTCCTCCTCCACTAGATCTTGAGTGGTGGTCTGGACGCTAGTCATTCGGATGAGGCGATAAACAGAGGTCCTTTGTGCAGAATGCACTTAGCGCACATAAAAGAACCCACGGCAACAAAAGGGTTGTTCCTGGCAAAATTCTGTAGAAAAAGAAATAAAACTGCACGCAGGAAAAAATACAAAAATAAAATGGGTGGCGCTGTAGTGTAGCGACGCGCTCTCCCTGAGGATCGAGAGCAGCCCGAATTTCCCACAGAGAAATCTGTTGTGATAAAAAGAAATACAAATACAAATGATAAATACACGCACATACAGACAGAAATAAATAAAAGAAAGAACAAAATCAAATCAAAAACAAAACTCACCAAAAAAACACACACACACACTCCACCGAGGAGACCTGCCCAGTTCCGTTCGCTGCATTCCAGTCTGGCCTACCTCCTCCCCACCCCCTCTCCCTCTCCCCCCCACACCCGCCCCACCCTCCCCGTACCTCAAGGCTGCTACCACCCATTCTCCCCTTTTAAAAACCGGTATATTTATGTCCACGTCGTCGCAGTTTCGACACTTTCGATACTCACCCCCTCCCCCTCCCTAGAACGAAGCAACAAACCTTCACCGTACTGAGACCGAAGCCCCGGAACAACCTGAGTGATCTGATGGGCGCGTCTGCCATTGGGTCACTGAAAAAAAACTCTAACCTACTTTCTACACGCCTGTCGCTTCAGTGCGGCTTTGGATGCCCCAGCGACCACAAACTCAGGGCTGTTATATAGTTCACTCACTCACTGAGTCAGCAAGAACCCAGCAACAACCGCAGACAAAATGGCTGCAATCTGTTGGCGCTCAAGCAAGTCACGTGACGTATGACGAAATATAAACCTAAGCTAAGCTTGGGGAAGAGGGGAGGGTCTGGGGGGGAGAGGAGGACGCAAATGTGCGCGAAAGGGCACCATTATTATGTGGTGGGTTTTATTCGTTTGCATGGCAGTGTTCTTGTTTCTTATTTCACCATTACTGTTTTGGATATACTCTTCGTGCATGTTTGTTCTGCACGGTCCTTATCCGTCAGTTTGTTGCTAAGGGGGGGGGGGTTGATTTATTTTGTTTTGGTGCTTTTTTTGCCCCCGGACAAAAGGTGTGCAACCACCATCTCTACTTTTCTTTCCTTTTTGTTTTTTTTCTTCTTATTTCCATTGTATTTTTTGTTGTGTATTGTTGTGCATTTTATTATATCGTAGTGCAGTGAGGTGCAGTGCTGTAGTGTAGTATAGTGTAGCGTTGTGTAGTGTTGTGTAGTGTAGTGTAACACACACATGCAGTGACATGGAGAGGGAAGGAGGGAGCAGAGGGGAGAGAGGCTGTTGGGGCGAGTCATTGCATGATGTTTGTTACACCACCTCTAAAACCACGCGGCTGTGATGGCAACTTTCCAAACCGCATGATGGTTATGTCTGCATGTTATAATGAGCACTGCCGCTCATGAACACATGCATGAAAACACACACACACACACACACACACACACACACACACACACACACACACACACACGTGGAAATGCATCATGCATGCATGACTCAAAGTTTGATGAACTGACGAAATAGTCAAACACTGGCACACACACACACACACACACACACACACACACACACACACACACACAAAGCCAACACCATGCCCGGCTTCCTGCGCCAGAACCAACGATAAAACTGTCCCAAGCACCACCACCGTGGTGACAGCTTAAATTATCGCCCTTGGTATGATCAGTCACAGAACATGGACGATAGTCCGGGACCCATCCCATCAAGGCTTCATTGAGAAGCTGGAAAGAGTTCTATGGAGCTCCCCCTTTCAATACGGGATTCGACAAAAAAAGAAAAAAAAAAAAAAAGTTCATTACTACATTGCTGGTAAAACTCTCTCTCTCTCTCTCTCTCTGCGTCTGTCTGTCTGTCTCTCTCATTTAGTTTTGCAGTGCTGAAAATAAATTTCAATAAATTATTCATGTACCCATGACTTATGATGTATATGCTGTTTCATATGATGTGTTGTTGTTTTCTTCTTTTTTCCCCCCTTATAGTTCTTCATGCTTGTTTTTCTTTTTCTTTCACCAGTTTTCCTCTCCAGGCATGTTAAAACATAATGATGAAATAAATGAAAACACGCATCGTTTTACTTAACTCTATCACCCCCAGAATCTCCATCCATCTCTATATCTCTCTCTCTCTGTCTCTGTCTCTCTCCGTTTTGTTGGTGTGTGTGTGTGTGTGTGTGTGTGTGTGTGTTAGTGTGTGCGTGTGTGTGCGTGTGTGCGTGTGTGTGTTACTCGCTTCCGTTCCGTACACATGTGAGTGATGTTGTGTCTCTCAGTTTGACGCTGTGTTATACTCGTACATTATACAAGTATTAAGTATTCAGTATAACTACATTTATATGCGTACATGTTCGTGTGTCTCTTAGAACAACAGCAGATTTGTAAGTCGGCCAAAGTGCTAATATCTTCACCGTTGGAAAATAAAGATTCATTCATTCATTCATTCATTCTCTCTGTGTCTCTGTCTCTCTCCGTTTTCTTTTGTCATGTATTATCCATTTTATTTCGTTTGTTATTATTGTGCTTGTTATGTGTATGCGTGTACAAGGGCATGGTGTGAAAGAAGCTTTCAGCTTATCCATTCTACTCTCAATAAAAACATTTGTCACTGACACTGTCATTCTGTGTGTGTGTGTGTGTGTGTGTGTGTGTGTGTGTGTGTGTGTGTGTGTGTGCCTCATAATATTTTCACACAAACACAGCCCAAGCGCAGCACAGTCTGAATAAAAAAAAAAAACATCTAGTTTAGTTCAGTTTAGTTTAACGTCTTTTCACTGTTTAGTGATATTAGACGGGTGCAAAAAAAAAAAAAAAAAAAAAAAAAAAAAAAAAAGTAAGTGCGCACAGGACATGACGCGTGGGGTACATGAGAAGAGGTGGTGGGATGACTGTAGTTCTTCTTCTTCTTCTTCTGCGTTCGTGGGCTGCAACTCCCACGTTCACTCGTATGCACACGAGTGGGCTTTTACGTGTATGACCGTTTTTACCCCACCATGTAGGCAGCCATACTCCGCTTTCGGGGGTGTGCATGCTGGGTATGTTCTTGTTTCCATAACCCACCGAACGCTGACATGGATTACAGGATCTTTAACGTGCGTATTTGATCTTCTGCTTGCATATACACACGAAGGGCGTTCAGGCACTAGCAGGTCTGCACATATGTTGACCTGGGAGATCGTAAAAATCTCCACCCTTTACCCACCAGGCGCCGTCACCGTGATTCGAACCCGGGACCCTCAGATTGACAGTCCAACGCTTTAACCACTCGGCTATTGCGCCCGTCGGATGACTGTAGTGAGTTGTGGAAAACGAAGAGCTACGAAGGAGTGTAGTGACTAACAATGAATTATAACATGAACTACAACAGTGAGTTAAATATCTACATAACATAAAAAACAAGAGAGGCAAGGCCTTCAAGACTCACTTGTGATACACTTAAATAAAAAAAATCCAAGCTTTTTATGTACTGAGTATAATTTCAAAATGTAATGTTTAAGATGAGAAAGATCAGTTTAAAGCAAATTAAGTTCCCTAGCATTAATTACAGAGTAATTTCCCGTTTTTACTATCTGCACCAAAACGTTTGCAAAATAAATAAAACTTCCATGCTGAGCAAAAGAAGTTCCTGTTTGAACAGAAAATGATAATAATGACTGCTCTTGTTGTTGGGTCAGAATATCAGATCAAAGTGCCAAGTTTAGAGAATACAAAAAATATAAATATAACAGTAAATGCAGTTTGCATATAATTAGGCTTCATTATTTTATTTTTTTTTGTGCCCATCCCAGAGGTGCAATATTGTTTTAAACAAGATGACTGGAAAAAACTGAATTTTTCCTATTTTTATGCCTAATTTGGTGTCAACTGCCAAAGTATTTGCAGAGAAAATGTCAATGTTAAAGTTTACCACGGACACACACACACACACACACACACACACACACACACACACACACAGAGACAACCGAACACCGGGTTAAAACATAAACTCACTTTGTTTACACAAGTGAGTAAAAAAAAAAAAAAGCACGCTAATGATAACAAAAACGTGATCAGTCAAAGGTAGATACCAACTGGACTTTGAATCAAACATTAAGACATTTTTTTGTTGTTGAAGTAATGAATAATTATTCAACACATCTCTTAAGGACAAATATGTGTTTGGTTGAAACTGGTCGGCTAGTTTTTGAAAGAACAGTTGTCTTGTTTTTGGACACTGGACAAGTATGTGGTAGACATTGACTTCTTTTCTGCACAGACACTGTATATTTTTTGCAAAATTTAGTTCGAAGGACGCTTCTTTTCTGCACAGACACTGTATAATTTTGCAAAATTTAGTTCGAAGGGCATTCAAACGGAATCGATGAATCAAACTTTAAACTGGTCTTGGCTGGGTGACGGATGAATCATTCAAGAAAGCCTTGGGGTTGCTTGCTGTAGCTTTCTGTGTTAATTTCACTTGAATCATTCATGTGTAGCATTCATGATAGGGTTTTGTTGTTGTTTTTCCCTTGGTATGTGTGTGATTGTGTGTGTGTGTGTGTGTGTGTGTGTGTGTGTGTGTGTGTGTTAGTGTGTGTGTGTATGTGCGTGTGTGTGTTACTCGCTTCCGTTCCGTACAGATGTGAGCGATGTTGTGTCTCGTACATTATACATGTATTAAGTATTCAGTATAACTACATTTATATGCGTACATGTTTGTGTGTCTCTTAGAACAACAGCAGATGTGTAAGTCGGCCAAAGTGCTAATATCTTCACCGTTGGAAAATAAATAAAGATTCATTCATTCATTCATTCATTTCTTCATACAGTGACGGTAATACTGGCAGTCTAAATCTTTTAGCCTATGTTTATGTCGATCACTTGACACTTTTTCTATACACCTGTAACATTCTTGTAGATCTAAGGGAATCCTGAGGAGGATTGAGCCTTCTCTGTTTCGCGCTGCCTTTCTGGCAGCCTGATCTGCCCTCTCATTTGCAAAAATTCCACAGTGAGAAGGCACCCAAAATTTTATTAATGAAAGTTACATGGATGCCTTTGATCGATAATTGATGTACAATGTGTTTTATTTCAATCATCATCTCAAGGCGTGATTTTTGATGGGCATATCTAAGTGCATTTAACACCAGTTTTGAATCTATGCAAAGTAGGATCTGATTATCCTTTTTCAGAAAATCCAGAATGTAGTTTATGGCCCTAAGTATGGCGACGAGCTCAGCAGGAAAGATAGAAAGATATTTGCCCAGGTGGTACATTTTCTCACGGTTCCATTCCGGTATCACAGGAGCTGCTCCCGCTCTGCCATCACCAAGAACCGAACCATCTAGTATCACTCAACACGAGCTGCTCTTTTTCAGCCCATAACAAAGGGACATAACCGAAAAATGCCTCGCACGAGCTAAGATGTAAACGATGGGAACTGTCAGGTGAGTTGGGAGAAACAGGATGGTGGAATCAGAGATGAACATTTGAAATAGATAGAAGTAAAGTAAAAGAAACTTATTTAAGGGACTTCCAAAAAAGGAAGTCGTTAATTTAATAAGAGTAACAATTCATTATTTTCCGTAAAAAAAAGAGAAAAATAAAGAAAGAAAAATAAAGATAAAATTAAAAGATTAATAAAAAAGACTTTCAACTGTCCCAGTGTACTGTTTCTGAAACACTTCACGTCAAAACTTATATGCTGAACGGTAACACTGTGACATTACTAAAAGAACTGCACTTTATGTTAAGGCAGTATTTTGTCCGTAGTGAATTACATAAAAGTCTGAAATCACTAAAAGAACTACACTTTATATTCAGCCAGTATTTTGTCCGTAGTGAATTACATAAAAGTCTGAAAACTAAACTTAGAAACAGGTCTTCGAATCTGACCAAAGTGTTTTAGAGTTCACTGACAATGTTTTAATTAAAGATGTAACAGAAAAATACAGATCAAGGGAAGTCTTTTTTTCTTCTTTCTTTTTATATCATCAAAATGATTTTACTGATGAAAATTACATCGATATATTACGAAGAAAGAAACGATATGGTCATCTCAACTTGGGCATCAGTATACCATATAGGCCTAGTTTGTTAGTTATTTTTTATTCTTTGCCGAATGTAGCACATGAAAGTGGGCTTTTATGTATTTTATTATCTATCTATTCTGTATATCGTTACTGGTTTACGTTATCTTTCAGTGTAATCTTTCTAACAGACATCTGCCATCTTTATAAAGTTTGAAATTAGCTCTTTTCTTGATAATGAAGACATCAGTCTTTAATGTTATATATATATATATATATATATATATATATATGTGTGTGTGTGTGTGTGTGTGTGTGTGTGTATGTGTGTGTGTGTGTGTGTGTGTGTGTGTGTGTGTGTCATGACCATGGACAAAGAAAGCATTAGGGAAAGCTGTTCTTGTCGTCATTACATAATGGGGTGATTCTGGCCTGACACCCCACCCCCACCCCTCACCCCTCACGCCTCCCCCCACCCCCCACACCCCCCACCCAAAATTCTTCTTTTCCTGGAAGCAGAGAAGAGGAGTGAAGTAATTTTGTCCTTATATCCATATATATATATATAGTGGAGTGATGACCTAGAGGTAACGCGTCCACCTTGGAAGCGAGAGAATCTGAATTACTACTCAGCCGCCGATATTTTCGCCCCCTCCACCACTAAACCTTGAAAGGTGGTCTGGACGCTAGTCATTCGGATGAGACGATAAACCGAGGTCCCGTGTGCAGCATGCACTTAGCGCACGTAAAAGAACCCACGGCAACAAAAGGGTTGTTCCTGGCAAAATTCTGTAGAAAAATCCACTTCAATAGGAAAAACAAATAAAACTGCACGCAGGAAAAAATACGAAAAAAAGGGTGGCGCTGTAGTGTAGCGACGCGCTCTCCCTGGGAAGAACAGCCCGAATTTCACACAGAGAAATCTGTTGTGATAAAAAGAATACAAATACAAATACAAATATAACCTCTCCTCCTAATGTTAAATTCACATAAGGAGCAAGGGTATGGGTGGGTGATTCTGGCCTTTTGTTCGTTTATACCCCCGCCCCCCAAAAAACCCCTCGCCCGCCATTTCTTTTAAGAAGTGGGGTAGGGGGAGGTGGGGGAGAAAGTGATTCTGGGCCAAGATCAAGAGAACCTGGAATGAAGTATAAATAGTCAGCGACAGAATAAAACTCTTTTCTATTAATTTCGAAATAAAACCCACTCGGAGAAAAGCAAAGATGTCATAAAAATGCACTAAAAACACTTCTGTACCACACGTTATGTATAATAGTTGTTGGTTTTTTGTTTGTTTGTTGCTGTTTTTTTCTTAACCAACGATGATGCATTTAAACAATTATACACAAACTCTCTCTCTCTCTCTCTCTCTCTCTCTCTCTCTCTCTCTCTCTCTCTCCGACGCAGACTCGCATGTGCGCGCGCCCGTTCGCACACACACAACACACACATACGCACACGCTCACACACGCACACACACCACACCACACACACGCACACACGATCACAGTATTCACACACATAGGCACAAGGACGCGCACGCAAACACACACACTGAAACATAGACACATAGAAATCAGCACACACCCACAATACAACACATAAACACGTCTGCACACACACACACACACACACACACACACACACACACACACACACACAAAAAAAAAAA
The DNA here is from genome assembly GCF_041734735.1 of Babylonia areolata. Classification (NCBI taxonomy): domain Eukaryota; kingdom Metazoa; phylum Mollusca; class Gastropoda; order Neogastropoda; family Buccinidae; genus Babylonia; species Babylonia areolata. The sequence goes on along the minus strand of NC_134909.1, from coordinate 12,400,113 downwards.
AAAAAAAACAAAAAACAAACAACAACAACAAAAAAACAAACAAACAACCACAGTCTGACAAGCAAAGAACTTTTTTAAACGACACGTTGGCACTCGCCGGTGTAGCATGCCAGAATACACCCCATCCAGAATAGGGCGAAGATGCTTTATACCCCGGCGTAAATAACGATTCCTCGTAATGGCTGAAACCTCAGAAGAAAGCTGTTTATGATTGTTACTTAAAACCAAAGAATGCAGAATCGTGAATACAAATAGCCTATATTGTCTTGGATTATGAGCACATACTCACTTCATGAATTTGATGCTTAAACCAAAGAATGAAGAACCGTGTTTGGACATAGCCTATATGATCATGTAATGTGAACACACTCATAATCACTTCATGAATTTGCTATTTTGATACCAAAGAATGGAGAATCGTGTTTAGACACAGCCTATATGATCATGTATTGTGAACACAATCATAATCACTTCATGAATTTGCTATTTTGATACCAAAGAATGAAGAATCGTGTTTACAAAAAGTCTACATAATCAGGCATCAAAAACTCTATATACGGTCTTTGGTTGTATCAAATTCATGAACTGATTATACTTTTTACACACGGCATCTGCTGGCTATTTGTAAACACCATGTTCTATTCTTTGGTATTAAGTATCAAATTCATGATGTGTTTACAATGGTAGCCTGCAAGTAGATTATATTTTGGCCCACAGGGGTATGAAAATAACCTAGGTTATTTTAAACCCGGGTACATTCCGGCCTGCGTCACCGGGTCTGCGAGACACATGACCAGCTGATTCTGCTAGGTGTTCAATGAGAGAGAAAAAAAAAACAAACAAAAAAACTCGCATGGCTGTACGTAAGAAGAAAAATTTTTTTCTCATTTTTTTTGTGGATTAAAAGGGTCACACCCAGATTGATGGCAGACAATATATGTCAAGACTTTCATTCCACCACGTACGACGAACTCTTGGGCAAAAAGGCGTGGTCTTCTGCATGGGCTGGCTGGATCGCAAGCTAGGTTTGTTGTGGGACACACGCCCGGGAATCTGTATAATAATAAATCATACACAGTGCGCGTGCTCGTGCTTGTCAAGGTTACGTTGGCGCGTGTGCGCGCGCGTCCTGGTCCGCGGTAAGAGTTGAGTTTAACGACCTAAATAATTACTGGCTGGTGCCTCTTAAGGTCAAGTTTTCCCTTTCTGGGTTGGGTTGCGTAAGCGATCTTTAGCAACGCTAAGTTTTTGCTTATTTGCGTTAAGAGTTTTCCCTAAGCCTGTGTTCATTACATAGACTTTGGGCAATTCTTGGCACTAAGCAAAACTTAAGTGCAAACACGATCACTCTTAAATGCAACCCACTTGTTGCTATTGTGGAGGTTTCATGTATCGAGGGGTTGGAGTCCCTGGATGTCTTGCTTGTCCAAGTGTGAGGTCCATCTGGCCTTCAGAGAGGAAGTCCTAGATGTTCTTCTGGCGTCCCAAGGAGGACATCTTTGCTGTGTGTGTAGCGGTGATGTCTTGGACGTGCCCGTCATCCTTTCAAATGTGGTATCGTGAATGGCAAACCATAGCGACCCGCTACAGAACAAGTGTCAACAACTACAACATCGACAGCAAAGGCTACAAAGAACGATCCCTACAAAACTACACCTACGACCTCACAATGAAACAACTTACGCAAAAACGACTCCATACGAAACTACTTGACCTTAAGGGCATTGTAAACAGGTCATCAAACTCCAACGAATCCATGGCAAACCCCTCAGGGGTTGCAGCCACGAACGATGAAGAATAAGAAGATACATCTCTAGCAGATAGATAGATAGATAGATAGATAGATAGATAGATAGATTAATTGACTGCCTGAATGACTGATTGAATGATAGACAAGACAGACAGATAGATTGGTTGATTGATTGAATCATTCATTAATAGACAAATAGATAGATAAATAGAGAGATAGATAACCAGACAGGTAGACAGATAGATAGATAGATAAGACAAAAGAAATCAAATCATGTTGCTTATTGCCCAGCCAACCGCAAACCAGCCATTTCAGGGCTACGAGATAGATCGACAGATCGATCAATAGCTAGCTAACTACACACACACACACACACACACACACACACACACACATATATATATATATATATATATATATAAAGAGAGACAGACAGTCAGATAGAGATAGACAGACAGGCTGCACGGTTCGGCCCAGTTTCTGTATATTATATCATGTATGGGCGTAACCCATCTACCCCCCCACCCCACCCCCAACACCCCGGCGCATTTTAATCACGGACAATTTCCTTCTTTCTAGCGTCTACATTTGTGGCAGGCGAGACTGTACTGGGTGTGGCTGTATAGGATAGACAGAGAGAGAAGAGGAGAGAGGGGGGTGGGGGAGAGAGAGAGAGAGAGAGAGAGAGAGGGGAGAGAGAGAGAGAGAGGGAGGGTTTGAAGGGTGATGAGTGTGGTGTTGGGGTGGGAGGGTAGTGTGGAGTAAATGCCGTCAGAACAGCATGGATGACGGGTCAGCAAAAAACAACAACCAACCAACCAACCAAATGGAACCAAACTAAAGACTCTGAACAAAACAAGAAAATCCAAGAAACAAAACAAGTACACACACACACACACACAAACAAGAACACATACACGCATACATATATATAGGAAACACACACACACATACACACAGACACAGACACACACACACACAGACACACACACACACACACCGTCTAAAATCACTTCAGGGAATAGACGTTAAAATTAATGACCAGCCAACCCACAGACACACACAGACACACAGACACACACACACACACACACACACACACACACACACACACAGACACACACACACACGCACACCCACACAAGCGCGCGCGCGAAAAGAAACCAAAGAAACCAAACCAAATGCGATTAAATAAATAAAAACCAAAACAAACATTGTCATAGGATGTGTCTGGGTTTGTTCCAATGTACCTTTTATTTACCCGTGTGCTAGCTGAATCGGTAGCGTAAGCATCACTGACTTGAAGTTGTGTACCTTGTGGAATGGAGAGAGTTACCACTCTTTGCTATTTGTTAAACATTGTCATACTTTCAGGACAAAACCAAGAAACGATTCAAAATCAGGCGAAGTTGATTTGGTTATCGTGCAACCAGAAAGTCAAAAACTATAGAGTCCGCCATAAAGACACTGAAACTTGGAAAGAATGCATCGAAGAAGATGGGAGAATATGAAAGGGGTAGAGAGAGAGAGAGAGGGGGGGGAGAGAGCGAGGAAGAGAGAGGTGGAGGAGGAAAAACAGGGAGGGGAGGGAAGAAGGGAAGGAGGGAGAGAGAGAGAGAGTGGGCGGGAGACTCAGAGGAGACAGAGGGGACAGACAGATACAGAGACAGACAGACAGACAGACAGACAGAGATTAAGAACAGTTTGTTCAGCAAAACACAGTTGTCCCTTTTGAAGGAGTGTGTCCAATCCTATTATAGTCTTTTTTTTTACAAAGAGAGAGAGAGGGAGAGAAGGAGAGAGAGAGGGGGGAGAGGGAGAGAGAGAGAGAGGGAGAGAGAGAGAGGGAGGTGTGGGGGGGGGGGGAGGGGGGGGGGAGAAGGACAGAGTGAGGCAGAGAGAAGAGACATGTTGTTCAATATTGATAATCGTTTGGTTTCTTTCGTTATGTTCGGGTTTTTCTTTTGGTTTTTCTCCTCAGTTTTGACTGATTTGTATGATGTTAATGGATGACTTTGTATCTTTGTTTTGTTTTCTAATCTTGGATGCAGCTCAATAATGCGTGGTTGACTTGTCACTACCCGAATGAGAAAAAAATAAATAAAAGGTCATTTCAACTTGACAGTCTGTATTTGTTCATGTATACGTGTGATACGTGTGTGTGTGTGTGTGTGTGTGTGTGTGTGTGTGTGTGTGTGTGTGTGTGTGTGTGTGTGTGTGTGTGTGTGTGTGTGTGTGTGTGTGTGTGTGTGTGTGTGAGTGTGTGTGTTGTGTATGTGTGTGTGTGTGTGTGACAAAATCGCATCCATAATCTCTCTCTCTCTCTCTCTCTTTCTTTGTGTTCACATACACATTATTATATAATATACAAATATATATATAGTTATATATATATGATTACATATAAATATATATATATATATATATATATATATATATAGATAGATAGATAGATAGATAGATAGATAACACGTCTGATCACGTCTAATTGTATGAGTGTATATTTCCCACTTCAAACGCCATGTATCGTAGATTATTCCGTTTACTCTACAGTATCGGCGTCTTTCATCCTAGTGAGTCGCGATAATAACAGTGGATCACTGCACAGAGACACAGAGTGGTAAAGGTCTGGACATCATCGCCATCATTACCATCGTCAATACTTTCACCAGCATCACTATCATATTATGGCAGTCACCGTTACCACTGTTCATTACAAATCATTGTTATCACCAGCACTAACAGAAACAAGAATTGTTGTCACCATCCTCATCACCACCACTACCACCACCGTCATCATCACCATCTTCACCATCATCATCATCACCATAACCTCTATAGAAAAAAAAGCTATTGTTTTACACACACACACACACACACACACACACACACACACACACACACACATATATATATATATATATATATATATACAAACACAGATACTCACGCACGGACACACACACACACACACACACACACACACACACTCTCTCTCTCTCTCTCTCTCTCTCTCTCTCTCTCTTATATCTCAATTTATCAATGTCACATCCACCGTTCCATGAAATAAAATCTTCTTGGCACTGAAAAAAAGAGACTATTCTTCCTTCTTCCTACGCTTCCATCTTGACTCCCTGAGCTTCCGCTTTCTTTTCCAACAATGTGCAAAACATTTCTACCAACTTGGAGTTGGACCCAACACCTTCCCTGCCAACTGCGAGTGGAGTGGTGGCCTAGAGGTAACGCGTCCGCCTAGGAAGCGAGAGAACCTGAGCGCGCTGGTTCGAATCACGGTTCAGCCGCCGAAATTTTCTCCCCCTCCACTAGACCTTGAGTGGTGGTCTGGACGCTAGTCATTCGGATGAGACGATAAACCGAGGTCCCGTGTGCAGCATGCACTTAACGCACGTAAAAGAACCCACGGCAACAAAAGGGTTGTTCCTGGCAAAATTCTGCAGAAAAATCCACTCCGATAGGAAAAACAAATAAAACTGCACGCAGGAAAAAATACAAAACAAAACGGGTGGCGCTGTAGTATAGTGACGCGCTCCCCCTGGGGAGAGCAGCCCGAATTTCACACAGAGAAATCTGTTGTGATAAAAAGAAATACAAATACAAATACAACTTCTGATTCCCACTTCTTCTTCTGTTTCTCCGTTTGTGGGCTGCAACTCCCACGTTCACTCGTGTGTACACGAGTGGGCTTTTAATGATAGTATTTAAAAAGCGCTGAATCTTGTGCAGAGACAACTCTGAGCGCTTTCACACCAGTCATCTACACGCATGCATAACTCTAAAACTGAAGAAACTGAAGACAAGGAAGAGGCAGGGGAGGGAGGCTGTCTTGTGAAGAGGTGGGTTTTAAGGCCAGACTTGAAAGAGCTGAGTGCAGAGACCTGACGAAGCGAAAGAGGAAGTTCATTCCAAATGCAAGGTCCAGAGACAGAGAAAGAAAGCTGTCCAACAGTGGAGTGTTTGAATCTGGGTGTGCGTAAACAGAGGGGATCCGAAGCCGATCGTAGAGAGCGAGATAGAGTGTAGAGGTGAAGGCAGACACAAAGATAGGAAGGGGCAGATTTGTGAATACATTTATAACACAGAGTGCTGATCTTATACTTCATTCTGTGTGAGACAGGGAGCCAATGGAGATGTTGCAAAATAGGAGTGATGTGCTCAGATCTTTTCTTTCTGAGGACAAGTCGGGCAGCAGAGTTTTGTGTGCGCTGAAGGGACTGAATGGATGAAGCAGGCAAACCAGACAATAGGGAGTTACAGTAGTCAACAGTGTATGACCGTTTTTACCCCGTCATGTTGGCAGCCATATTCCGTTTTCGGGGGTGTGCATGCTGGGTATGTTCTTGTTTCCATAACCCACCGAACGCTGACATGGATTACAGGATCTTTAACCTGCGTATTTTGATCTTGTGCTTGCGTATACACACAAAGGTGGTTCAGGCACAAGCACATCTGCACATATGTTGACCTGGGAGATCGGAAAAAAATCTCCACCCTTTACCCACCAGAAGCCGTTACCGAGATTCGAACCCGGGACCCTCAGATTGAAAGTCCAACGCTTTAACCACTCGGCTATTGCGCCCGTCATTCTCAGTTCAGAGGTACACCTCTCATAAAAAAAAGAAAGCAAGGCGAAACATGCACAGCTGTCTGTACATTTTCATTGTTTTTCATATTTTCATCTTAAGTATTTCCGGAAATAAAAAAAAAATAAAAAACAACAACCCAAAAACAACAACAACAAAAACCACCATCAGATTCATCTTGTATTTTTGAACTTCATCAGGTGTTTAAAGCTGTAATTAGTTCAGTTTACTATTTATTTTCAACAATTGTTCAGTTACTCAAGAAGGCGCCACTGCGGTCGGATGAATCCATATATGCTGCACCACATCTGCTAAAGGGATGCCTTACCAGCTGCGTAACCCAACGCGCTTAGCCAGGCCTTGAGGAAAAAAAACCCATAGTGATAATGACAGTGACGATAATAAAAGGTAAGTACATCAAAATATAGTGCAGGAAAAGATTAGTAGAAGGCAAAAGATAGAAATAAAAACATGAAAGTAAATGGGACACGCTCAATGAAACCCTATCATGTGTGTGCACGCACGAACACGCGCACACACGCACACACACACACACACACACACACACACACACACACATATGCAATAATTTGCAGTCTAACAGACATGTAAGCCATAAACAAATGTACACAGGCCCAACACCGCAAACAAAAGCACACGGGTCCCAACACATTAACTCTTGCACACATACACACACACACACACACACACACACACACACACACACACACACACACACACACACACACACACACACACACACACACTGGGTTCCACAAACGCAGGGATTTAAGTGACAAAGAGTCGAGGTCGCACATGCTGCTTGCTGCCTTTGTCTGAGTCGATCGCCTTCAAGATGGCCGCGGAACTCTCCCCGGCGGTCTATTCCCAGAAGATGGAGGATTATCTCAGATATCTCCGCAACTGACAGTGAACTATCCTGTCCTCCATGATACGTTCTCTACGGAAACAACTCACAATCTAGTGATGCTCACAAAAAGGGGGACGTGTCAGACTCTGCAAGAGGGGGAAAAAAAAACACAATCCAACGACTTCCCAATGTATGGTGAACTTATAAGCGAGTGTGTGTGTGTGTGTGTGTGTGTGTGTGTGTGTGTGTGTGTGTGTGTGCGTGCGTGCGTGCGTGCGTGTGTGTGTGTGTGTGTGTGTGTGTGTGTGTGTGTGTGTGTGTGTGCGTGGCTGTGCGTTTGTGTGCGTGTGTGCATACGTGTCTGCATGCGTGCGTGCTGTGAGTGTGTGTGAGTCAAAAAGAAATTTGTACCAACCAGTCAAATCAAATTTTTAAAAAAATAAATAAAGAAATCTTTAAACCGCCAAATCACCAGTCTTTCAACAACAGCAACAGCAATAATATATATATATATATATATATATATAAAGAAAAAACAACTTCGGCGGACACTACCTTCACAACAATGCACAGGAGAAAAAAAATCCACAACAATCCAGTACCAACCCCGCAGTCGAAGTCAAGTCACACCAAGTTTATCTAAGCATCACTCTCGCTCAGAAACAACCCGGTGTGATGTGGTGTCCATTTCCCACAAGCTGGCCATGCAATTCCCCCATGTACTTCAACATCAACATCAACATCAGCCCCTCATCTTGAAGGTCGTGGGGGGGCGGGGGGGGGGGGGGGGGGGGGTAGGGGACCTAAGGGCTGAAGAGAGACGACCTCCTCCACTGTAGCGTGTAGCTTCCTAGCAGTTCCTTCGCCAGCAGGCAACACGAAGGACGTAGTTCCTCACCGGCGCCGCCATCGTCACTCTGTGACCTGGGACGACGCCTGCCATTGGCTGGACCGTGTCACGTGAGCGCGTGGCGTCACCGACGAGGCCGGCCAATACAAAGCACGGAAGAAAAGAGACGCGTCGCCACGTGCTCTCTGCTTTGTTCCGGAGCGGGAGAGGGGGCAACTGAGGGCGGCACGGTAAGTTACACTGTTTTCTTTGTTCTCATCATACACCTTTGTTCATTGTTCTTTGTGGCTGTTGTAGTTGCGTTTAGTTTTAACGACTTTCTGGTTAGCGTCGTTAAGGTTAAGGTGCTCAGGGCTTACGTCTGGTATGTGGCTGTTGTTTTCTCCCCAAGCTTTCCATTACGAATCCTTCAGGGGTGAAGAACAGAAACGAGGAGTCTGTGCTGTGCAGACTGCATGCGGGGCACACTTTTTTTTTCCTTAAAAAAAAAAAAATCATTCTTACTTGTTGAAGGGGGAAGAGGCCCCTCGATGTATTCCCTGTGATGAGCCTCTCACCGTGAAACACATGCTCCTTGACTGTTGGGATCTGCATGACGTTGGACACAGACATTACACGGCAGTTTCTTTGAAGACCTTGTTTCGTGATGTCCCTCCGTGGGCGTTGATGGACTTCTTAAAAGAAGTGAACATTTTTAACCAGATTTGAAGGTTTTAAACGAGCCTAATTATATGCAAACTGCATTTACTGTTATATTTATATTTTTTGTATTCTCTAGACTTGGCACTTTGATCTGATATTCTGACCCAGCAACAAGAGCAGTCATTATTATCATTTTTTGTTCAAACAGGAACTTCTTTTCCTAAGCATGGAAGTTTTATTTATTTTGCAAACGTTTTGGTGCAGATAGTAAAAAAGGGAAATCACTCTGTAATTATGCTAGGGGACTTAATTTGCTTTAGACTGATCTTTCTCATCTTAAACATTACATTTTGAAATTATACTCAGTACATAAAAAGCTTGGATTTTTTAAAAAGTGTATCACAAGTGAGTCTTGAAGGCCTTGCCTCTCTTGTTTATTTTTTTTGTGCCCATCCCAGAGGTGCAATATTGTTTTAAACAAGATGACCGGAAAGAACTGAATTTTTCCTATTTTTATGCCTAATTTGGTGTCAACTGACAAAGTATTTGCAGAGAAAATGTCAATGTTAAAGTTTACCACGGACACACAGACACAGACACAACCCCCCCCCCCCCCCCCCCCCCCCCCCCCCACACACACACACACACACAGCCAACCAAACACCGGTTAAAACATAGACTCACTTTGTTTACACAACTGAGTCAAAAAACCCCACACACCTGAACTGAAACACAATTAAACATGACACACAATATCACATGCAATAAAAGGCATATGAAAACAAAAAAAATGCCAACATGCATCCTACACGCCCTAGCCGCCCGACAAGAAAGCCTCTCTAGAAGCCTAGAGGGAAAAATATATTCAATGCTTTATCATGGGAAACAAAATAGGTGAATGCGCCAGCACGGCTGTATATAATAAGGTAGAGACTACAGTGGGAGGGGGGGGGGGGGGGAGAGAGAAAAATCATAACAAGAAGAGCGACAGAAGAGGGGAAATCTCAAGGACGGAAGACAGGAATTCCTAGGTCGGGATACTATTTATTACTACATGAACTTAGGGCTCCCCCATTAGGGATATCAGTCCAGCCAAGCTCCAGGAGCCAGTTGCATTGCTCGGACGGAAGAGCCTAGTATGGTCGTAACCCGCTACTAAAACTGTGTGTAGTATGGAACTGACCAATGGCGTAGTTCGGTCAACGAAGGCATTCAGTCACGTGTAACTGTCAAAAGGTTAGAACCAAGCAATGCAGCTGGCTCCAGGTTCTTTACCATCTTCAGTAAATGCGCATTCTTCGACAATCAGCTGGTTCACGTATCGTGCATATTCTGCAAACCATTCCATTATTATTCTGCGTCTTGTCCACAAGAGCATGAGCGTGCATGCGTGTGTGTGCAACAATGCATGTGTGTGTGTGTGTGTGTGTGTGTGTGTGTGTGTGTTGTGTGTGCATATTGATATATACACATATTTGTTGGGGCATTGCTTGGTTCTAACTTTTTGACAGTTACACAGTGACTAAATGCCTTCGTTGACCGAACTACGCCATTGGTCAGTTCCATACTACACACAGTTAGTAGCGTGTTACGATCACACTAGGCTCTTCCGTCCGAGCAATGCAACTGGCTCCAGGCTCCTCCACGTATCTCGGGTGTGTGTCACACAACCTGGACGAGTTCATGGTGATACAATGATGCATACAATGACGTCGAGGCCGACAATTGTTGCCTGGGTTTGTGCGTGCAAAGACCGTCAGGTCTTGCGAGTGGGTGGTGGGTTCGATTGAGCCTAAAACAGATTTTATCCACGTGCTTTTTGGTTCCTCACACAACCTTCTCTCTCTCTCTCTCTCTCTCTCTCTCTCTGTGTGTGTGTGTGTGTGTGTGTCTGGAGGCCTGCTGCTTTTTCTCTGGATATGACAATAAGCCTGAGGTTCCGTCTGCATGCAATTCGTGAATATAAAAGAACCCACGGCAGCAAAGGGTTTACCCCTGGCAAAATTCTGTGGAAAAATCCTCTCAATGAAACAAAATTAATACACATGCAAACATTTTGTTTTACATTTTAATATTATATAGGCCACCCATGCATACGGCAACAGAAACAAAATCAATGACAACTGAACACCAGAACTGACTACAGCGGATCTGAAGACTTTAAATGTCCCCTAATTTGTGAACTGACCAGTCCAGAACTTCCCCTTTGGAATACCAGAAGAACAGTAAGGAATTCACCCCTTTACTGATACCAAGGGACATCCGCCTACCCCTCCTCCCCACCCCACCCCCTTGGAATGCCCGAAGTACAGCCAGGTCATCACCTCTTTACAGATAACCCCTCTGGGATACCCGATGAACAGTCAGGACTCCACCCCTCCACAGAGAGCCAGGCAGAACTTTTCCTTTTGGAATACCAGAAGAATCTGAACGTCTCCCCTCCACAGACAGCCAGAACTTTCCCTTTGGAATACCAGAAGAATCTGAGCGTCTCCCCTCCACAGACAGCCAGGACTTTCCCTTTGGAATACCAGAAGAATCTGAACGTCTCCCCTCCACAGACAGCCAGGACTTTCCCTTTGGAATACCAGAAGAATCTGAACGTCTCTCCTCTATGGACAGCCAGGACTTCCCCTTTGGAATACCAGAAGAATCTGAACGTCTCCCCTCTACAGACAGCCAGGACTCCCCTTTGGAATACCAGCAGAAGAATCTGAACGTCTCTCCTCTACAGACAGCCAGGACGTCCCCTTTGGAATACCAGCTGAAGAATCTGAACGTTCCCCTTCTATATACAACCAGGACTCCCCTTTGGAACGCCAGACAGAAGGGTCTCCTACCCGGGCAGACGAACACACAGGACTCCACCCCCTAGAGCAACAAAACTGTCAGCAAACTAAGACCCAAGCCCTGGACAACTGGACTTTTAAGGACGCTAATCAACAGGCCGTTTAACTCACTCAACTGATATGGTCACGCAGCCTCTTTTTCCGTAGCGAATTTCTTCGATTTTCGTGTCTCACAAGCAACTGAAAAGGGTACACAGTGTTGGCTGCTTTATACGCATAATGATTTTTATAAAAATGCGAATAACAAATGCATGTATGTATGATAGTCAGTCGTGTCCGACTATGACCACCAGAACAGCGAAGGAGGCATCTGCTGTCCTGACTATCTGGGCTAGAATTTGATTACTGCGGAGTAATGTCCTGCCCAAGTTGCATCCCCACTCTCTGGGCCAAGAGGGTTTTTGGACACTCGACGTTGGGATGGTTCCCAAAGGCCATCTAGCAGCCAAGGCTGCAGCACTAAGAGCCAGTGCAATCTTGCCCCCAAGTTTCAGTCATAGTCCCTCACAAAAGACTCAGCTGTAAATGACTTCCCATTGCAGTGGAAAAACCACTGATCATACAGCTCTCACTTTGCTCTTGGTCCAACTTTTAGCGTGTGTCAAATCTGTGATATAAGCCGAGCGTTATGACATCAAATACATCGTTACTTTTTGGGCTGATCTGAGTGTCCCGAGTTTCATATTCTTA
>NC_134909.1:12350360-12382860 GCF_041734735.1 Babylonia areolata | reverse complement strand
ATCATTATATATTTTTATTATCATCATCATCATCATTATTATTATTATTATTATTGTTGTTGTTGTTGCTATCATCATCATCATTATTATCATTATTATTGTAAGATAACCGAGCCATTTCTTTAAAACTAATTTCAATTTTTCTTTGGTTCGACCGAAGTTTTGAAATAAACGAGGCGAGATATTCATTAAATGATAAATAGCTAATTCAAATAATATACCCCCGAAAACGGAGCATGGCTGCCTTCATGGCGCGGTAAAAACGGTCATACACGTAAAAGCCCACACGTATACATATACAAGTGATTGTGATTGTGGAGAGTTGCAGCTCACGAACGCAGAAGAAGAAACAATATGAATATATATATATATCATAAGAAGAAAATACCATTCGGTGTGTACGGCGAAAGATTCTCGTGTTGTTGTGAACTGAACTGTATTGAGAAAATAGAATTTTCGTGGCACGGGGGGAAAATAACAACCGAAAATGAAAATGAAAAAGAAAAAGATTTTGTTTTTCCATGAGTCTTTTAACGTGGTTTTTGTTGTTGTTGTTGTTATTGTTTGCTTGTTTGTTTTTTGTTGTTGTTGTTTTTGTTGTTTATTGTTGTTGTCGGGTATTTTTGGTTTGTTTGTTTGTTTGTTTTGTCTTTCCTTCGGTGTTTATCCGTTTGTTTATTCATTTGCTTGCTTATTTGTTTGTTTATCTGTTTATTTGTTTCATTCTCTATTTATCCCTTTTTGACTCACTTGTGTAAACAAAGTGAGTCTGTGTTTTAACCTGGTGTTCGGTTATGTGTGTGTGTGTGTGTGTGTGTGTGTGTGTGTGTGTGTGTGTGTGTGTGTGTGTGTGTGTGTGTGTGTGTGTGTGTGTGCGAGCGCGCGCGCGCGCACAAGTGGCAAACTTTAACATTGCCATTTTCTCTGGAAATACTTTGTCCGCCAATACCATATTTGGCTTAAACATAGTATGAAAAAAATCTTCACAATCATACCAATCATAGGTTGTAAGTCTCCCGAATTAAGCCGTATTTTCGTGTCATTTATAGTTTTATTTCGTTAAGGTTCGTTCCGAAATCCGAAACTTAAAAAAAAAAAAAAATCGCTTCTCACTGACTTGCTGGAAGGTAGATTGTGTTTGGTGAGAAGACATGACCTCGTTTTTCATGTTCACAATTAAAAGGAAAGAAATATAAATTCTGGACAGAACACACACAGTGATACTGAATTATAGTTTGGAGATATCTTTGGTATTAATGTGTTTATTTATTTACCAATTAACCCGTAAGTTTATCTATTAACCACGTTTCTACAACTTTTTGTCCAAGTAAGAGAGAGAGAGAGAGAGAGAGAGAGAGAGAGTGAGAGAGAGAGAGAGAGGGAGAGAGAGAGAGAGAGAGAGAGAGGTAGAGATAGCAAGAGAGATAGTGTGTGTGTGTGTTTCAGAGAGAGAGAGAGAGAGAGAGAGAGACGCTTCAGACGCTTCAGACATTATTTATTGACATTGGCCTATCTACAGCCCTTATGTCAAGGGGACATAATTCTCAATTGCAGCGTCATGTATTGAACAAAAAAAACAAAAACAAAACAAAAACCAACTATGAACAGTAAATAAAACAATTCTTGTCAATAAGCTTTTCTAGAACAAGGTGTATAAATTGTTTATAGATGCATGTGCCCAATACAAGCACACATACATCATCTTCAACCACACTCTATCATCTCTATCATCAACCTCTACTATTTAGCCTAATGACAACCACAACAACAAATATCATAAACTGTTCATATTCAACTTGACCATCAAGTGCATACAAATGCAATATATTATTCATAGATATAACTACTACATATTCTAACTAACCAATTTTCTTTTTCCGGATGTTAATAGCCTCTGCAACATACCTGGCGAGCGAAATTAGAACTTCACCATTATCAGAGGATAACAAGCTCTGCACGGTTTGCCTTCTCTCGGCGGCCACATGTAAAAGTTGATTCTAAGCTTTGCAATGAAACAGGAAATGGTCTTCATCTTCTCTCACACCATCCATACACACCATGCACATTTCACTTTCACTTTCACTTTCTCAAGGAGGCGTCACTGCGTTCGGACAAATCCATACACGCTACACCACATCTGTTGAGCAGATGCCTGACCAGCAGCATAACCCAACGCGCTTAGTCAGGCCTTGAGTGCATGCTTACATATTTGTGTACCTATGAAAGTGGATTTCATTTTACGTAATTTCGCCAGAGGACAACACTCTCGTTGCCATGGGTTCTTTTTCAGTGCGCCAAGTGCGTGCTGCACACGGGACCTCGGTTTATCGTCTCATCCGAAAGACTAGACGCTCAGTTTGATTTTCCAGTCAAACTTAGGAGAAAGGGCGAGAGCGGGATTCGAACCCACACCCTCACGGACTCTCTGTATTGGCAGCTGAGCGTCTTAACCATTCTGCCACCTTCCTCCATGCACAAATTATCCCCAATACCTTCCGAATCAAACCATCTTCTATTTGCTTTTAAGCCTAATGTTCTATTTCTAAATCTTGCTAGCATATCCCTGTGCCGTTTATTAGTAACTATTATCAAAAATTTCTCTGGTTGTAATACACTTTTGAAGGAATGGAACCAAGAATACTTTATACTATCTTCCATCTTGGAGTGCCAGTTTTGTCTATAACAAGATACTAAACGATCTTTAAATTCCGAAATAAATCCTCTTTCATTCCCAACTCCCTGACTAAGCCATACAATACCAAACCCATTTACTGTAAGAACTTGCTTCACATTGCCCACCCAGTTATGGTTACCTAACTCAACTTGCTGGAGTAACATGTCATATGCCTGTCTACATAGTCTGTTCATAGGGAGCTGAATTAGCTTTAACCAGTATTTGATGCATTTCACAAAGGCTCGAGAGAGGGAGAGAGAGAGGGAGTGAGTGATAGAGAGCGAGAGACACTGAGAGAGAGAGGGAGAGAGAGTTGGTGGGAGAGAACGAGAGAGAGAGAGAAACACTGAACACTGAAATGTTTACCGTCATTATCTGTAAAAGCTCCAGTGACATAGCCGGTACTAATCAGAACGAAATGTTGCAAAACAGATAAAATGGAACAGAAAGGAAAAACAGAATTGAAACAAAATAAACTAATAAGAGATTTGCGACACTTTGGCACTTTGTCATTGGCTTACAGTACATGTGACAGGGGGGTAATATGCCCTTTTTTTTCAGTCGTTCGTCTCCAAGGTTTGGACAGTACACAGAAAACAAAGTAAATATAAATCATACAATACATATTTACGCATGTAACATCGACACACATCATATCAATACAAACACATACTAAAGTACATATAAATCGGGAAATAATTATCTATGCCTGAACATCAAAACCGAGAGAGAGAGAGGGGGGGCGAGGGAGAGAGCGAGAAAAAGAGAGAGTGAGAGAGAGAGAGAGAGAGAGAGAGAGAGAGAGAGCGTAGACACTGACCAGTTGACCCACACCAATTCATGTAAAATTTAGATACAGTTGATAAATAAGTTTTTTTTTATGTTATTTTTTGCACCTTCTCTGTGCGAATTTTACGTCCGTTAAGATTCATCTGTTCTGTTTCGCCCGTGCACGCACATGCGTGCGGACCATGTGTTAGCGTTATTATGATAATGATAATGATGATGATAATGATAATAATGATAATAATAATAATAAGAAGAAAATGATATAATAATAATATTATTATTGTTGTTATTATTATCATTATCGTTATTATTACTATTATGATTATTAAATGATAGCAATGATAATAATGATTATTATTATTTTGAAATTGTTATCATTATAACAATAACAATTATTATTATTATTATTATTATTATTGTTGTTGTTTTGTTGTTGTTGTTGTTGTTATCATTAGTATTATTATTATTAAATGATAGCAATGATAATAATGATTATTATTATTTTGAAATTGCTATCATTAACATCATCATTATCATTATTATCATTATAATTATATTTATAATTATGATTATAGTTATAATTATTATATTAAAGAATAGTCTCAAATGCTCTGTGCACCGAAAATACGTCAACAACCAGTGCTATTCCGGTTCCATTCTTGCCAGCAATTGTATCAAATCAAACCAAGTCCTGTTGCTAACAGCTTTGCCGATCGCAAAGGCACCATTCTAGGATTAATACCCCCACCCACTCCCGAAAACGGAGTGTGTCTGCCTACACGGTCGTACACGTAAAAGCCCACTCATATGTACGAATGAACGTGAGAGTCGTAGCCTGCAACGAGGAGGAAGAAGAAGAAGCTAAATACCCCTCAGTTTTTGAACCCACTCAGAGAAACCAAACTAATGTTTAAATAGTGGAGTGGTGGCCTAGCGGTAACGCGTCCGCCTAGGAAGCGAGAGAGAATGAGCGCGCTGGTTCGAAACATGGCTCAGTCGCCGATATTTTCTCCCCCTCCACGAGACCTTGAGTGATGGTCTGGACGCTAATTATTCGGATGAGACGATAAACCGAGGTCCCGTATGCAGCATGCACTTAGCGCACGTAAAAGAACCCACGGCAACAAAAGGGTTGTTCCTGGCAAAATTCTGTAGAAAAATCCACTTCGCTACGAAAAACAAATAAAACTGCACGCAGGAAAAATATTTTTAAGAATTGGTGGCGCTGTAGTATAGCGACGCGCTCTCCCTGGGGAGAGCAGCCCGAATTTCACACAGAGAAATATGTTGTGATAAAAAGAAATACAAATACAAAAAAACAACAAACAAATGGTCAATCCAAATAACGTTAAAAAGACCAATTCGCACATGTCTCAGTAGCCAGTCTCTGCCCATGATTATATAACAGTTACACTTTGGTGACTACTCTCAATCATTTTTCGTGGTTTTCACCCACGTGTTCCAAATATGTATGTCTGCATGCAGTCACAAATACGCAAAGCCCCGAGAACATTAACTTTCACTGCCTGTAATACTTTACAGCTTCACTGGACTTTTGGCTCACTTGCGTAAACAATGTATGTGATAACTCTGTGTGTGTGTGTGTGTGTGTGTGTGTGTGTGTGTGTGTGTGTGGTCAGCTTTAACAAATCCATTTTCTCTAGAATTTCGTAGACTGCCATCACGACATGTGGCTTAAAAATGGGATAATGTAAGTCCCTTCCATACACTCTATACTTAATGACAATGCACTTCTGGAAAGGAAAAAAAAAAAAAAAAGAGCCAAAATGTTTCCGTCGTCTGTTCCTGTTACTTTTTCATTTCTTATTTACGTAATTTGGCACGTTTATCTGCCATATTAACACACTGAGTAAGAGCAGTCATTTTATCTTTTTAGTTGAAATATGAACTTCTGCTCAGCATGAAAGTTACGTTGATGCCAAATGATGGTACATCAATCAGAATAATTATGGGATTTATTTCAAACCAGATCTCACTCATCTAAAGATTTGATTTTAAAATATGACTGGCGGTATAGAAAGGTTAATGCGTTTTACACACAGTGTGAAGGTTTCACACTATTTACATTTGCCCAGGTGGTCGTTTGTCGGTAAGCAGCGTAGTCCATGACTCCCTATTATGCATATCCTTTATCAGCACGCAGATTGCATCGATAGTTGGTGGTAACGCATTGTTGAAGGGAGGCAGAGGAGGCTGCTAAATTCTTTTCAGGGAATGAGTTGTGCGAAGGATTCATCACTTACAGCACAACATCCACCAACGACCATCTGAAGCAACAAATGTTCTTGATTTCCAGTCCAGAATCTGTCAGACTAAAATCTCACTAACCATGCGTATTTGAATACTTTTCCTGGTTACAGAAACACATACGAACTTCCGCCACTGGTTCAGGAAACTTATTCCTAATAGTTTTCGAAGTTGAGCATGCGTTTTCACGGATTCGGACAATGAGTGCCTTAAATTTTCTCTCTTTTTTTTTTCAATCTTATTTTAATTGTCGTCCTTGATCAGAGAGGCTGATGGTAACGGACCTTCAATCTGCACTGTTCGGAGTGGGAGAACGTGTCCGATCAGTCAATCATAATAAAAAATCAAAACAAAATGGGGTGTTGCAAGATGGTCGGTAGCAGGAACCAAATGACCAAAAAATCTCAGTTAAACGCATCATCCAGAAATCGGCGATTTCGATAAAGCTTCACGTAAAAATGATTTTTTAAAACACCCCAACTACCAACCCCACCCCACCCCACCCCAACCCTAGACAATCAAACACACAACTAAAAAAAACAAACAAAAAAAACAAAAACAAACAAACCCTTCCCAACCTCAAACAAACACACAACAACAACTATAAAAACACAACAATAACAACGCAAACATAAGAGCAAAAGAGCACGCATTTCACAAATAAGACAACCAATCATCTGCACGACTCTTTACCAGTCCAGCTTCTCTGATCGCACTGTCTCCCTCTCTCTCTCTCCTCTCTTCTCTCTCTCTTGGAATTTGTCTGTCTGCCGACAACGATGAACACAAGACAAGCCATATCCCATAGAACCACGATGCATAACATTATACTATCATTTTTTTTTCTCCTCCAAGGCCTGACTAAGCACTTTGGGTTACGCTGCTGGTCAGGCATCTGCTCAGCAGATGTGGTGCAGCGTGTATGGATTTGTCCGAACGCATTGACGCCTCCTTGAGTAACTCAACTGAACAAAACTGCACACTAGAATTTGACACGCAACCAGACAACAACAACAATACAACCAGCTCATCAAGGCCCAGCGGCACAGCCCCCAAACAAAGCCAGTCGCGCCGCCATCATGATCGTCCACGTCACACGGGCAATGCCAGTAAAATCTCCGAAAAAGGAAACGCCGGGATCGCGCTTAATTTTTACCACCACCACCACCCTTCCCCCCGCCCCCCCACCTCTGTTGCTCCCCCACAAACCCCTACCTTCCTCCTTCCGCCACCCCCACGCCCCTGTACCCCCCACAAAAAAACCAACAACAACAAAAAAAACCAACAAAAAACCAACAAACCCAAAACAACAGACAAAAAAACAATAACAACAAAACGAGCCATCCTTATCGCTGACGGGAAGTCCGTTATCACGTGACTGTGTTGTATGTAAATGAGAGCCAATGGGAAAGCAAGGTGTAGGTGAAGGGCGGGAGGGGGGGGAGGGGGAAGAGGGGGTGGGGATCATCATCCATCAAGGTCGCGACGGACGGCAAGTGCAGCCCATCGTCGTCGGGTCGCGCGCAGCGGCGAGGAGCCTTGTTCCGTGGTCGGAGACCGCCGGCGGAGTTTTGTACTGTTAACCGGCACACGGTGATTCAGAAAGTGTACAGAGAAATAAAGAGGATGGAGAGGTCTTCTTTCGTTCTCCTGCATGTCGCCGGCTTACAAAATTTTTTTTTGAAGTCTTGACTATTTTGTGAAGAACGGGTTTAACTCTTTCCATACGAACGGTGAAAGAGACGACATTAACAGCGTTTCACCCCAATTACCATCACCAAAATATTGCAAGCAGAAGGCTCTTATACTGAAGAGGTGAATGTTGACAAAGAATACCACAATTCTGACGACGGAAGCTAGAGGTTGGGTCATTCAGACACCCACAGGACATCCGAGGGGTATGTGTAGAGGAGAAGAGAGGACTGGCCGTACTGAGTGAGTTAACTTAAAGATCAACAAATAGTAAAGAGTGGTAACTCTCTCCATTCACAAGGTACACAACTTCAAGTCAGTGCTGCTTACGCTACAGATTCAGCTAGCACACAGGTAAATAAAAGGTACACTGGAACAAACCCAGACACTTCCTCAAAACTTAAAGATCTCTTGACGTCCAATTCTGATGGCGGAGCGATGACTAAGTGGCAATGCGTGCGTCGAGGAAACCGTGTGTCCATGGGTTTGAGTCTGACAGACTGGACCGGGCTTTTACCCCCCCCCACCCCCCACGACCTCCCCCCCCCCCCCCCCCCCCACACACCATCACGTTCCCTCTCCACTTCCACTAGACATAGAGTAGTGGTCTGGGGGCTAATCTTTCGGATAAGGCGATATAAACCGAGCTCCTTTTTGCTGCATACACTTAACACACGTAAAAGAACCAACGGCAACAAAACGGTTGTCCCCAGCAAAACCACGTAGAAAAATCCATTTAGGTAGTTAAACAGATGTACTTACAACAAACAGATTTTTTTTTTGTTTGCGAGTGTATGTGTTTTTACAACAACAAAAATGATGTGGTTGGTTGTTTTTTTTTTTTAGTGTTTTTTGTTGTTGTTTTTTTTGTTGTTGTTTTTTTACTGCAGAATATTTTACCAGGGACATCCTTTTTGTTGCCGCCAGCTCTTTTATATGCACTAAGTGCATATTGCATCGAAAGTCTAGCACCCAGACCACCACTTAAGGTACAGTGGAAAGTGTGGGCTGAGGGGAGGGTTGGGGGGGGGGGGGGATGGAGAGCCAAAATCCTGGTCCCTACATGGGACTGGAACGCGTGGACGCTCACGTCCTAGGTCATGCCCTGCCGCGCACCACCACAGAGCCATTTGGAATGACCATTACCTCCCCTTCCTCTTCTTTCCCCATCCCCCCGCCCCTCCCACAACCCCGCATCCCACTACTAGGTCATCGTTCCACCAGTCCTCCGAAGAGCAGCGTTGCAGCTCTCTCGAAAAAGGCCGGTTTTGGAGGAAAAAAAGACTTGCAGAAAAACAACAACACACACACATAAAATAAAATAAAATAAAATAAAATAAAATAAACACTCCCAGCACACCTGTAGCGCCTATAAAGGACTCCAAGCGTCCTTCTGATTCCGCTGGAGACAGCCCAGAAATACTCCCTTTGGAGTTACTGCAGGGTAGGCTTTTTGGGTTTTTTTCTTTTTCTACTCAAGCCCCTGTACCTCATATTAACTCCAACCCTCAATTTCCATAGGAACATCTTTATTTTACAACAACAACAACACAACAACAACAACAACAAAACAACAACCCTCGTGTTGTTTCTTTTGAAATAAAGACAATTCTTGAGGGTATCGTTTTGGGGGCAGAACTAGAATGAACCCATCCAGTGTCACAACAACCACACCACGGGAGGTTATTTGGGATCCGGTTGTACTGCCCCGTGTGGAGATACTTTGGATTGGCGCCAAATGCACTCCATTCGTGTTCGTGTGGACGTAGTCTGGTGTTGTATTTGTATTTGTATTTCTTGTTTTTTTTACTTTTTTTTTTTTTTATCACAACAGATTTCTCTGTGTGAAATTCGGGCTGCTCTCCCCAGGGAGAGAACATCGCTACACTGAGAGCGCCACCCATTTTTTTTGTATTTTTTGTCCTGCGTGCACTTTTATTTGTTTTTCCTATCGGAGTGGATTTTACTACAGAATTTTGCCAGGAACAATCCTTTTGTTGCCGTGGGTTCTTTTACGTGCTTTAAGTGCATGCTGCATACGGAGCCTCGGTTTATCGTCTCAACCGGAAGACTAGCATCCAGACCACCACTCAAAGTCTAGTGGAGGGGGAGAAATTATCGGCGGCTATGCCGTGATTCGAACCAGCGCGCTCAAATTCTCTCGCTTCCTAGGCGGACGCGTTACCTCTAGGCCATCACTCCACTCGCGTTGTTGCCCCCCTGAATGACTTGCAGTGGAGAGGGTACCAGTCCACACTGACCCATGGACTGCTTTGGGGGCCAGGAGTGGAGTGTGTTAGAGGCTTCCCAAAATTAACTCCATCCACTTTTTTTGGGGGGGTGGGGTGGGGGTGGGGGGTTGCTCTCCCCCTCCTCGCCCCCACACCCCAACCCCTCTTTTCACCAGTAATATCTTTATTTTGCCCAAAATGATCTCCAGCCTCTTTTCTTTTTTTCTTTTTTTTCACGTCTTATGATCATTTTGATGAAATTTTAATTCTAAGAGGCCTGCATTAATTCCCAGGGCAACGACTGGAATCTTCCCGGGCTGACTCCCCACTGGAGTTATCCCAGGCTCTCCACATAATGCTCCCGTGGAGTTAGTTTCGGGGAGGGGGCTGGGGGGGGGGCATTCTAGGGCATCACACCGGCGCGTGCTGGGTGGATGGCTATAGATCTACGCATCTGATCCATGCGACTTGCAGCTGGTTGGAAAAATCTTCGCAGACACGCCGTACCTTGAAGGAAAAGCGGTGGAAGGCGGTGCCTAGGAATAATTTCTGAAGTGTACCTCCAGAGCAGACAATACAACAGCGACAAAAGCAATCACCACGTTCGTATCACCAGCTCAGCTCTTCTGGTGCTGGACTTCTCAGAATACCTCACGTCAGAACTGACTTACGGAGATTTTTTTTTTCTTCTCAAACCCAAAAGACGTGGAACAGACTCTGTGACAACCCCCGGCATTCTGACTCTCTCGCGTGTTTTAAATCAGAACTTATCTCTTCTCTCAGCAATAGGTTTGATTGATTGATTGATTGATTGACTGATTGATTGATTGATGTGGATACTGAACTTATCTCTTCTCTCAGCAATAGGTTTGATTGATTGATTGATTGATTGCTTGACTGATTGATTGATTGATGTGGATACTTGTATAGCGCCTATTATCGGTCGGAGACCAAGCTCTAAGCGCTTTACAAACTCGGGGTCATTTGCACAACAGGCTGCCTACCTGGGTAGAGCCGAATGACGGCTGTCATTGTGGGACGCTCATTAATCGTTTCCTGTGTCATTCAATCAGATTTCAGGGACGCACACATACACACTCGGACAAACATGTAACATTTTACGTGTATGACCGGTTTGTCTGTTTAGCACTCCATGTAGGCAGCCATACTCCGTTTTCGGGAGTGTGCATGCTGAGTATGTTCTTGTTTCCATGACTCATCGAATGCTGACACGGATCACAGGATCTTTAACGTGCGTATTTGATCTTTTGCGTGCGTATACACACGAAGTGGGTTCAGGCACTGGCAGGTCTGCACGTTATGTTGACCTGGGAGATCGGAAAAATCTCTACCTTTTACCGACCAGGCGCCACCGAGATTTGTTTGTGGCATGTCCATCCAAACAGTACTTACTTACTCATGGATATGTGTGGTATTCTTAACTATGTGTGTAAATGTGTGTATGTGTACAAGTAGCCTTTGTGGGGCCAGTTGGCCTTTGGGGACCACCCAGTAATAAAGTCCTCTTGACCGAGAGTGTGGGGATGTAGCTTGGGAAAGACGCTCTCCACTTTTATCAAATCATAGCCCAGACACAGCAGTTAACCGCATCCTTTGCTGCTCTGCTGGCCATAGTTGGACACGACTGGCTGACTGTCATACATGTATGCATGCATGTGCGAATATATTTGTGTACCTGCGTGTGTGTGTGTGTGTCTGTGTGTGTGTGTGTATGTGTGTATTTATATCCGTATTGTTCGCACATTAGGTGTGTAAGTGTGTAACACCGATCCAATGTGTGTTGAATATTGTATGTTATGGCCTTTGGGAACCATCCCGACGCCGTCTGTCCAAGTACCCTCTTGGCCGAGAGAGTGGGAATGTAACCTGGGTAAGACTCCATGTTCACCAAATTCTAGCCCAGATGGTCAGGACTGCAGTTGCCTTGTCTGTAGTGTTATGGACGGAGTGCTATATATACATATATATTAGTAGTAATGTTAGTGTATGAGTATCAATATTATGTTATCATCGCATCATCATCGTGATCTTTATCATCACCATCATCATCAGTGCATAAAAACCACCATAATCACAGACTTATCACTATCCCCATCATCATTATTATCATCATCTTTGGCTACTGACCACCTTAGCCTAACAACAATCATCACCATCATCGTCATCACCAGCTAACTGATCTTACCGCAAAGCCTGTGGTCAAATTGTCGTGGTTTGTTGTTGCTGTTGTTTTCCATGACGAATCAGTCTGTGGCACCTCACAGCAGACGGTCTTGTTGGAACGGACAGTGGCGATCTCTTGACACAGCTGTTCTGAAACACATCATTGGAACATTCTTGATTCCTGGTATTCCTGAAATAAGACAAAATGAATAAAAAATGAGAGAGGTAAAGAGAGACGGACAGACAGACAAATACAGATAAAGACAAACAAAGACAGGAATCTTAGTTGACGAGGGTTGAACGTAACCTTTTGAGGCTTTTTTCTTTATAGCTGCCCTCGCCCACGAGAGGGGATGAGCACAGTAAGAAGGAAAAAAAAACAGAATAAAAGGAGGGAAAATAAGAAACAAAAATTTAATATATAAAGACAGAAAATCCCTTCAAAAAAGATGTATAGTAATGTCAAAACGAATGCGTCAGGATTAAGGAGAGGTTGGGTTAAGCAAAGGACACACACACACACACACACACACACACACACACACACACACACACACACACACACACACACACACACACACACACACACACACACACACAGAGAAGTGGATGTGGAGACAAAACAAAGAAAAAGAAAAAAAGAAAAAAAAAGAGGGGGTGGGGGTGACAAGAGACAGAAAGACAGACAGAGTGAGAGAAGACAGAGAGATGTGAAAACAGAGAAGAGAGAAGAGAGAGAGAGAGAGAGAGCGAGCGAGAGATAGAGAGCGAGAGAGACAGACAGACAGACAGACAGAGAAAGACACAGTAGACAGACAGACACACACACACACAGAGAGAGAGAGAGAGAGATGTGTGTGTTGTATAATGACAGTGATAAATTTTTGTTGGCACTGTACTGCCAAGGTGAATAATTCAGCTTATGCAAGCCAAGAAAAGAAAGCGAAAAAGAACGCAAAATAACAAGCTACCTAAATACATGAAAACACTCACACACTACAATAATATATCTCCCAGACGACTCATGTATATTTAATATAATAATCAAAATGACATCAAACAATATGGACATGCGACCACCCAACTGTCCAGCTGAACCTTATTTCGATTATCTATCTGGAGTTATCTTGTACCTGATTCTGCATCATGTTTATGTCACACTGATATTATCGTAACGTCAATCTTTTCCTTTTGATACTGTTTTGCGTCCGCAAAATCTCTAGCGAGTGACAAAATAAAGTTTTCGTTTTCTGATGCAAGAAGAGCATCTAGATCGTGTCCAACTGCAGACGGACATGAAAATGATACAATCCCTTCAAGTAGCATTATATTCCCCGTGGTGGGAAACAAACTGAACCTCCTGTTTTTTTTTTTGTTTTTTTTGTTTGGTGTTTTTTTTTTTTTTGTGTGTGTGTGTGTGTTTTTGTGTGTGTGTTGTTGTTGTTGTTGTTTTGGTGGGTTTTTTTTTTGGGGGGGGCTCAAAATTTTGACACGTTGCGAGAGAGAAGAAGTATTCTTCTATATTGTAGAATTTAAATCTTATATATCGATAGAAGAAAGAAAATCCAAAGGAAGGGGGAACCCCCCCCCCCCCCCGGCCCCCCCCTCCCCCCCCCACACACATACATACAAAAGAACCCTCCTCCCCCAAAACAACAACAACAAAAAACTAGAATAAAAGGCATAAATGATAGCAAGCACATAACCTGATTATGTACGAAGCACAGAGAGAGAGAGAGAGAGAGAAGAAGAAGAAGAAGAAGAAAAAGAAGAAATCCAGGCCCTATACTCCTCTTTTCCCCTAAAGAAGGGGAAGGAACAACACAAAAACAAGCTTTGCTTCACTTATTGACGTTAAGAGCTCATTCGTGCTTGGAGGGGGTTGAGGGGTACGGGCATGAGTTTTAAAATCATTCATTCATGATTCTGAGGCAGTTAAGACGTTTATCTGCCAAAACATTACCCGTCAGGGTCTGGTTCCCATTCTCACCCTTTCTCCCAAGTTTGACAAGAAAATCTAACTGAGCGTATAGCCGCCATTCGGGTGAGACTATAAACCGGGGTGTCGCATGCAGGGCGCACTTGGCGAACTGAAATGGAACCCATGGCAACAAAAATGTTGTCCTTTGGCAAAATTCCTGGGAAGAAAACCACTTTGATATGTACACAAACATAATGCATGCACTCGAGGCCTGGCTAAGCGCGTTGGGTAATGCTGCTGTGTCAGGCATCTGCCTAGCGTGTATGGATTTATCCGAACGCAGTGACGCATCCGTGAGAAAGTGAAAATGAAACTCAGTTTTAAGGGGTGATATTTAAACCAAGACTGTTTCACTTTCGCTTCTTCCACTTCTCCATGGAAAACGAAGACAGCGAGGCTGGGATCTCTCTGTCTGTCTCTCTCTCTCTGTCTCTCTGTACACACACACACACACACTACCCACTGCTTTCCCCGAATTCCCAGACCTAAATCGGATCAGTTACTAACCACGAACAGTCAAAAAGATAGGGATGTATATTAACTAAATGCTTCTGCTGTCCTCGAATTTTTCAGACCTAAATCGATTCAGTTGCTAACCACTTAAGATAACAACAGTCAAAAAGATAGGAATACAGATTAGATAAATGCTTCTGCTACGTGTGTGTGTGTGTGTGTGTGTGTGTGTGTGTGTGTGTGTGTGTGCAACTGAGCTGGAGAGCAAAGAGAGGGGGGGGGGCAGGGGGGGGGGGGGTATGCCACGTTGGTGGTCGTTGTATAATATATCCATGGACGTGTGAGTCACACCCAAGCTCGCTAACTCACAAACGCACTCCTCTGTACTTTTCACCCCCTCCTCCTCCTCCTCCTCTCCAAACCAGCAACCCCCACCCACCCACCCACCCACCCACCTTGCCCATCACACCTTTCCTATCCGGTCTCATTTCCTGTTTATCCCAACAACCCCCACACCCCCGTTCTCTTCTTCCTGCCATGCCACCCATCATCACACCCACCCTCTCCGCCTCCACGATCTCCACTTCCTACACTTTCATCGAAGACCTTGTTTCGTGATGTCCCTCCGTGGGCGCTGAGGGACTTCTTGAAAGAAGTGAACATTTTTAATCAGATTTGAAGGTTTTAAACTGTGAAAGTTTTTTGGGTTTTTTTTTTTTTAAACTTTGAGTGGAACGTTTGAAGTGGTGAATCGTTTTAATTGTTTGTTTTTTTACCCTTGTAGTAGGTATTAACGTGGCGATAGCCTTGAGATGGCCTTAGTGGTCGGCGAGGCTCTAAGCACCATAATTTCATTTCATTTCATCTCATCATCGGTCGTTGCGCCCACTTCTGTAGCAGAGGCATTTGATTAATCTATATACCCTATCTTTTTGACTGTTTTTAGTTCATCTACTATTTCCCCCATCTTTTTGACTGTTATCATCTTTAGTCGTTTTGTAACTGATCCGATTGTGGTCTGAAAATAAAATCGTGGAAAGGGATGGGTAGTGTGTGTGTGTGTGTGTGTGTGTGTGTGTGTGTGTGTGTGTGTGTGTGTGTGTGTGTGTGTGTGTGTGTGTGTGTGAGTGAGTGCGTGGACGTGTAGAATGATATTCATGACCCCATCAAGCGATCAATCAATCAGTAATCAATGAACTACACACGCGCATTTTGTTCACGCATTGCGATGCGTTTAAAAAGTAAATAAAAGATGCAAACCCTTCAAGACTCTCGTATGGCACCCACTAAATCCAACAAAAGAATGATGCAAACAACAACAACAACAACAACAACAACACACACACACACACACACACACACACACAACACAACACAACACACACACATACACAACCACAACAACAACAAAGCAGATCATTTGGCAAAAAGACACACACACTGATATGACTTTGACATTTGACCTCTACAACACACATATTATGTTCTGGCAAAAACAAATGATTGTATCGTGTTTCAGTGAAAATTGGATGAAAACCCCTGAGTTCTATCATGCTTCTACATTTTCAACAACAAAAACAAAAAGAAAAAAAGAAGAGCAATGTCGTGACCTTGAACTTTGACCCATGACTTTGTCTCTCCACACGGTTGTTTGTTCTCACCATGACCAGTCACTGTACCAAGATAATTGTTTTCAAGGTCTTCTCAGTCCCTCTTGCACGAGGGAACTTTTTTTTCTATCAATCTCACATGCCATGTTGTGACCTGGAACACTGAAATCTGATTTTTTAAAAATTTCTTCAGGGATCGTGCTGTACCAATGACCAGTGACAATCCCAAGTTTTGAGAGAGAGAGAGAGAAAGAGAGAGAGAGAGAGCTCTGTCAAGCTTTTCTTACTTTGCCAGTTGTTGACCTTTACCTTTAACTCACTCAGTACGGCCAGTCCTCTCTTCTCCTCTACACAGACCCCTCGGATGTCCAGTGGGTGTCTGAATGACCCAACCTTTAGCTTCCGTCGTCAGAACTGTATTATTCTTTGTCAACACTCACCTCTTCAGTATAAGAGCGTTCCGCTTGCAATATTTTGATGATGGTAATTGTGATGAAACGCTGTTAACGTCGTCTCTTTCGCCATTCGTATGGAGAGAGTTAACCTCTCACCTTGCTTTCCATAATTTATTATCATGACAAAGTGAGGAACTTCAATTTCAAAATCAAACCTACCATCCTGCAGAGTTTTATCCATGTGCTGTGTTACGTATTTGCCAAGAAATCACATAGGTTTCACACACAGACAGTGGGTCATTTACATGGACTGACTTTGTTCACACACGTGAGTCGAAAACGAAAACCTTCAACAATTTTTTTTTCGGGGTGATCGACTTCATTCCTGGGGTATCATATTTGCAAGCTGTTGTAACAAAGAAGGTCTCGTCTATTTCTATTTTTCTTCGTTCCCTTTGGAAACTGTGGGTTACGTCAAAAGAAAATGTACGTCATGATCTTGATGTCACAACGACGCTTTCATTTTCTTCTCGTTGAATCTACAAAATAATGAATCAAAATAAAAACTGAGAAAAGATGGGTAATGACTGAATGAATGAACGAACGAACGAAGCAATGAACAAAATAAATCACATTAAAAGAATATTTACACGAACAAAACAACAACAACAACAACAACAACAACAACAAAAACCCAAAAACTAACGAGACGTACGTGATCATAAAGTTATAGGCATAGGCTACATGAACAGACACAAATTTATCATAATCATTCAAGTCTTGCGGGATTCGACAAATAGCATTTGCAGCAAGTTCGGTTGTAACAATTCTAATAATCTGGTAAATTGATATCCATTAATCAATTAAATAATCATGTCACTGATATTTCTTTTTCTTTTTTCTTATTTGTTTTAAAATCGTTTCCTGTTTTTTGGGGGGTTGTTTGTGTTTATTTTTGTATCCTATGTGATTTGTAAAGTCTGCATTTATTTTTCTACGCCCCGTTTGTATGTTGTTGGGGTTTTTGGGTTTTTTTTTCCCCAGACTTATTTACTTGATAATCCCATTGCAAAATCATAACAAACTGTGTAACCATTGAAGGATTTGGGTGAAAAATCGACAGGTTTTCATGATGTCAGAAACCTCATCAGTTGCCTACAGCTTTTTTTCCCCAGCAGGAGTAATATCTAGGTATAGACCATATTTACATTTGGGGTATTTTTTTCTACAAAATGTTAAATTCTTGTCATTAAAAAAAGTCACTAAAATACTTTTTTTATGAACACACACACACACACACACACACACACACATATATATATATATATATATATATATATATATATATATATACATATATACGTATACACACACACACACACACACACATATATATATATATATATATATATATATATATATATATGTGTGTGTGTGTGTGTGTGTGTGTGTGTGTGTGTGTGTGTGTGTGTGTAACTCTCTAGAAGTTTCCGTATCAGTTTTGATTTTTTTTTCTTTCAAATACTCAATTACAGAAATGATATGTCGGTTCCAGAGTCCACGTCTTTTATTCTTTTAAGAACTTCAGCATGTATCATATGTCCAATTAACACAGTTTATTTGGTGTGTATGTGTGTGTGTGTGTGTGTGTGTGTGTGTGTGTGTGTGTGTGTGTGTGTGTGTGTGTGTGTTCGTCTTCGTTCGTCTTCAGTTTAACGTCTTTCCACTTGAAGTGATATTAGACGGAAAAAAACAACAACAAAAAAACCACACTGTTGGGGTAGGGGTTGTGGGAGGGGGGTGGGGGGTAAAAGTGTGTGTATGTGTGGAGGGTGAATAGGGAGAGACAACGCTAGGGAAAATGGAAACGTTATAAACGCCAACATCAAACAACTATAACAAATGTCCTATTGGACTACGCAGCAAACCTTCTGCAACAGCAAATAACATATTGGAATTGTTAATAACACATTCAAAAGAACTTTTGGTGAAGTCTGGTAAAAAAAACAACATTTTAGATTCCGACATTCGAATATTATATGGTTGCTAGATATATGTTCTCCACATATGCACCTAACATCTTTGCTGAACTTAGTTATAAAAGCGTTCAGTTTTATCCTGTTTGATAATGTATGGATCTGCCTTAATCTTCTTGAATTAATGTATGCATTTGACTGATTGATAGTTCCCGGTTGTTGAACATTAATTACACTACGGTTTAAAGTTTTGCCGTTTTCCTGGTATGATTCTCTGACTTTGTTCCACGATGTTTTTTCTAGTATTCGATAACCCTCTTGTACAGACAGAGGCACATAAAGTTCAATGGTTCCCTGTTCGTTTTTTGCTCCTTTTCTTGCAGCCCTGTCAGCCCATTCATTGTAGAGAATACCAAGATGTGAAGGAACCCAGCAAAACGTAATATGTGTTCCTTTCAAGCTTGAAAGATGTAAAATGTGGCTGATTTCTATTATGATTTTGGATTTGTTCTTACAATTTGATGAGTTTAAAGCACGTAATACAGATTTGGAATCAACGCAAAATAAGACTTGTAGAAGGCAAATTGGAAGATCAAGAATATGATTTAGAGCCATAAGAACAGCAATAAGTTCAGCAGTGAATATTGAACGATTTTTACCAAGACGTGGACTCTGGAACCGACATATCATTTCTGTAATTGAGTATTTGAAAGGAAAAAAAATCAAAACTGATAGTGTGTGTGTGTGTGTGTGTGTGTGTGTGTGTGTGTGTGTGTGTGTGTGTGTGTGTGTGTGTGTGTTTGTTTTAGACCTCTCCAAACGCACTGACGCTGTCAAAATGTTTTTCATAATCTTTATTTATTGATTCATTTATTTGTTTGTTCATTTTAAGACACGCAAGATGTTGGAAATTGTCTGCATGTGGATTCGTCACCGCAGGTATATAGGTCCGTCTTGAGTAAGGATTTCCTTTTGTCGAAATATCACGCAAAGTCTAAAAGATATGTACATTCAGTCATGGAGAAAATCGCTCGAAGACAGTACTAAATGTCTGTTCTATATGAGTTTTTTTTTTTTTTTTTTTCTCGTGCAGTGATGAGTTGTACAATGAATTGATCATTGCTTTTTCACGAGCAAGAGTGATGTGCTGAAGGTGACTGGAGCTTTTCTTCTTTTGGGTTTCAGTCCTTTTTCTTCTCTTCTTATATGCAGTGATGTTTCTCAGAGCAAGTTTTATGTCATAAGCACTTCTGTATCAAAATATTTTGGAAAGACTGCTGGCAAGAAAACACGGGAAAGTTGCTCGTCGTTGAGTGAGAGCCCAGAGACAGGAAGGACAAGACAAAGTAAGAGGAAACTGAATCAAGTAAGTGAAAACAGCGCATACGAAGAAAACGATATGTCCCCTCATGCTAAATTAGAAGAAATAAGTAAAAAAAACAAAACAACAACAACAAAACTAGAAATATTAACTGAAACCCAGGAAGATGTGAAGCAGATACGAGAGGATATGAACAGACTGACAACACAATTAACTGAGCAGATAGACAGGTTGGAAGGTGCCATATTTGAAATGCAGACAGACAAAGATAAACTTAATAAAGAAGTCAAACTGCTAAAGGATGAAAATGTTAGCCTCAGTAGCCAGTTGGAGCAACAAAAGACAGTTAACTCTCTCCATACGAACGGCCAAAGAGAAGACGTTAACAGCGTTTCACCCAATTACCACCATCAAAATATTGCAAGTGGAAGGCTCTCATACTGAAGAGGTGAATGTTGACAAAGAATACCACAATTCTGACGATGGAAGCTAAAGGTTGGGTCATTCAGACACCCACTGGACATCCGAGGGGTCTGTGTAGAGGAGAAGAGAGGACTGTCCGTACTGAGTGAGTTTTAAGAAACTACAAGTGGGCTCAGAACGACCTCGGCAGTGGAATGTGCGGGTCTTTGGAGTGAAGGAGGAGGCACAGGGAAAGGAGGAGAGTGTGGAGGACTGCATCAGGAAGTGCACAGAGACCTTCACTGACAAGGTTGGCGTTCCAGTGGCTCCAGACGACATTGAAGTGCCTCACCGCTTGGGTCGCCCCGGTACTGGCAGACCACGCCCCATTTTCGTGAGGTTTTTTCTTGTTTTTTTTTGTTTTTTTTTTGGTTTTTTTTTGAGGACTGCATCAGGAAGTGCACAGATATCTTCACTGACAAGGTAGGCGCTCCAGTGGATCTAGACGACATCGAAGTGGCTCATCGCTCGGGTCGCCCCGGTACTGGCAGACCACGCCCCATTTTGGTGAGGTTTTTTTTTTTGTTGTTTTGTTTTGTTTTTTTGAGGACTGCATCAGGAAGTGCACAGCGATCTTCAATGACAAGGTTGGCGCTCCAGTGGCTCCAGACATTCGAGGTGGCTCACCGGTCGGGTCGCCCCCGTACTGGCAGACCACGCCCCATTTTGGTGAGGTTTTTTTGCTTTTTTGTTTGTTTTTTTTTAGGACTGCATCAGGAAGTGCAAAGAGATATTCACTGACAAGGTTGGCGCTCCAGTGGCTCCAGACGACATTGAAGTGCCTCACCGCTTGGGTCGCCCCGGTACTGGCAGACCACGCCCCATTTTCGTGAGTTTTTTTTTTATTTTGTTTTTTTTGAGGACTGCATCAAGAAGTGCACAGATATCTTCACTGACAAGGTTGGCGCTCCAGTGGCTCTAGACGACATCGAAGTGGCTCATCGCTCGGGTCGCCCCGGTACTGGCAGACCACGCCCCATTTTGGTGAGGTTTTTTTTGTTTTTTTGAGGACTGCATCAGGAAGTGCACAGCGATCTTCAATGACAAGGTTGGCGCTCCAGTGGCTCCAGACATTCGAGGTGGCTCACCGGTCGGGTCGCCCCCGTACTGGCAGACCACGCCCCATTTTGGTGAGGTTTTTTTTTTTTTTTTTTTTTTTCGTCACAAAAAGAAGGCTGTGCTGGAGAACAGAAGGAAGTTAAAACAGTGGTGTGTCAATAGGTGAAGACTTGACTAAACTCAACCACAATTTATTAATGAACGCAAACAAACATTCAGCAACTCTTTCTGAATGGTCCACAAATGGGAAGATACTTGTTAAACTGAAAAATGGCAAGACACTGAAACTTGATATAAACATGAATGTGGACGACACTTTGAAAAAAAGAGATGGCATGATGTGTTTGATGAGAACAAATTGTGAGTGCAATGTAATGTAGGGAGAGGGAGGGGGTAGGGGGGGGAGGGAGGGAGATGGGGGCGGGAGAAATGAGAGATAAATGATTATGTATCCAGTTTGTGTGTGTGTGTGCGTGTGCGTGTGCGCGCGTGTGTGTTTTTGTTTTGTTTTGTTTTGTTTTTGTTGGTTTTTGTTTGTTGGGTTTTTTTTCTAATCAGCACAATATTTCCAGTCTGTGTAAGGTGTGATAGGATGTCCGCATAATTTCCTGCAATTAAATTTCGATACAATTCCCACCCATACCCCATCACCCTAACTACACACACAGACACAGTGTAATTGTGGTTTCGTTTACGCAATGTTTTGTAAACTGTATTCTTTGAAAGAAAAAAAAGTAACAGTGGGGGTGGGGGGGGGGGGTGAATGGGGGAAGCGGGGGGAGGGGTTGGGGGGGGTGAGACTTGGGGGGTGGAGGATGGGGGAGGTGTGGGGGGGGGGGGGGGGGGGGGACAGGATTGTGTCTTGGCATCATGGTCAGTTCGTGGCTTTGCTTAGAGCCACCCGTCCCCTTTTTCTTTCTATCCCGGGTGTGCGTCGGGGTCCGCATCGCGCGCCCATTGGTGTACTGGGACTAGTACAATGGTACACCAGCACCAATCCCCGTGCCCCGTACCCAGTGGATTAGTGTAACAGGACTCTGGTTCACTGTGATTTTTTTATTATTACTATCATTATTATTATTTTATGTATGCATGTTAATGATCACTAGATTTCCAGATTTCATTACTTCGCGGTAGGAAAGGGAGAGGAAAAAAAAAGAAAAAAGAAAACAGCGGGAGAGAGAGAGACAAAAGTAAGAGAAAACTTAAATTGTTGGTGAGGGAAAGAATGCTGACAAGGTTGGGGATAAAGAAAGGAAGAGGGGAGGAGGTGGGTGGAGAAAGGAAGGAAAAGAAAAGAAAGTGAGCGAAGCTCAACAAAGAAACATTAGCAAACAATCAAAGTGGCGACTGTGATGTTTTTTTTGTTCTTACAAAAGTATTCAAAGTGCTTCAAGTCATGGTACAAACAGTTAACAAGGAAATGTTGCACAAAACTAACATGTGCGGTACAGCCTGGAATTCTCGTGTAACTATGTATGATGTTGTTGACCAAAAGTTACGCATTCTGTTTACCGATATGAAGTGATGTGTCAAGAAGCACACACACACACACACACACACACACACACACACTGACACGCATATGTATTTTCATTCTTGGTCAACCACACAAACAGTCCAAAATTTTTATATGGATGTTGACTCTGAAAAATTCAAATGCTAATAGTTTTGAACACTAAAGTAAGAATGTAGGATACATTCGCTTTGTGGAGGAACTGCGATGCTGTTGATAATGTGCGTGAGATGAGTTGTGCAGTTTTTATCAGTGTGTTTGTGTTTTCCTTCTCATCCTCTCTTCTCTCTCTCTCTCGTTCCATCTACCCATGTCATTATAATGTTATATCATTGATCGGAGAAAATTTGGGCCATTGAGAGAAAGAGGAAGCATTGCGAGAAAAGAGAGAGAAAAATAGTGTGGCTGTGTCATTACGCAGATTTATGCAGAAGACAGAAAATTTAGGCAGATGGATATCGTTTTCTTTGGGTGGTGTATTGAATGGTATGTCATGGATAAGTGTGCATAACAGAAATACACACACACACGCGCGCGCGCGCGCGCACGCACACACACACAACCACCACAACCACCTCTATTTTTATCTAGACATTATGCAGTAATATATACTGTTCTACACCTTGCTTATTATGGAACCCATTTCTATGACCCGTACTGAATCACAAGCTGTATGTCACGGTGACAGTGATTTTGTGTGTGTGTGTGTTTTGGGGAGGGGGAGGGGTGATTGTTGTTGTTGTTGCTGTGTATGCTACACAATTTGCTAGCATTTTTGTTTTCTTTTCACAAGCCTCCCTTTACTCATGGCTCCCCATGAGAAAACGCATATGTGCATGTGGATAGGCATGTATGCATTTGCATGTAAATTGATATGTAAGTGTGTATGATATGTAGTATTTGTACATGTAAATGCACTTATGCATGTGTAGGTTTATCTGTATGTATGATATGCATTTACTGGGGGTATTGTCATTCTGCTCAAATATCGCGGTGGCCAAGACATGGTTTTTTTTGTTGTTGTTGTTTGTTTTGTTTTGGGGTTGTTTTTGTGTGTGTGTGTGTGTGTGTGTGTGTGTGTGTGTGTGTGTGTGCTTTTTTCTTCTAATCTATCCTGTATAGACCTGGTTTTTTTGGTTTTTTTTCGGTTGTGTGTGTGTGTGTGTGTAAATGCGTGTGAAATATGTGTGGAAACACTACTACCAGTGCACGCGCACGTGCGTGCACACGCATACACACATTCATTCTGTCACAAGTAAACACAAACGCGCGCATGCGCGCGCACCTACAACTAATTAACTAACGCGTGGCAACACACACACACACACACACTGCAAAACTCAAGGTCAAACCATGATGTTTTTTTCTGGCACGTCAAACTGTGGGATGTGAAATTGTATTCAAGTTGTTTGGTGTCAGTCTGACCCTTGCCCCCTCCGTCCCTCCCCCTTCCCCCATCCATCTCACACACACTTGGACCAGGACTAAGGACATGCTTTTTGTGGATTTCATGCATGTTTTATCACGGATTTCATGGGTGACGGAGAACACGGAAACGCGACACGATATTTGAATGTTTTGTGTGTGCCGGATGAAAGTTCGTGTTTTGTTGTTTGTTTCCTCCCCTTGCCATGTTCCTTGTACTTTGCGAGAAAAGCGCACATGGTATCAGGTTGAAAATTGTAACTCCTGTCTCTCTCTCTCTCTCTCTCTCTCTCTCTCTCTCTCTCTCGTGTCTGTCTCCCTCTGTCCCCCTCCCCTCCCTCTCTCTCTCTCTCTCTCTCTCTCTCTCCTCACACACTCTCTACATCTCTCTATTAAGGACATGTGTGTTCTGGTCAAAAGAAAAGCATGATGATAATTGTAACGAAAGGCACTTTTCACTCGCAAGCAATCAATTTATTGCTGCGTCTGCTTGCGATGGTAAAGTATATTGTCAGACCTTGTATGTGTAAATGTAACTATATGGAGGAATTTTGTTTAATGTCCCGTCATACATATCGGTGACTGAAGACATTTTGTTGAAGCATTTATGAATACATTTGAGTATTATCGGTTAGAAGGGGTGGGAGATGTGAATGAATGAATGGTTGGGGAAAACTGGGCAAATGAGGGTGAAATGTGGGTAAAATTTGAAAAAAAAAAAAAAATCTAAATACAATTACAGGAAATTACTTAAAGGACTTCGTAAAAGAGAAGTCGTTAAACTGACAAGCGAAACAACTGATAATGAATGCAAAATGCAAAATGTAACTATATGTTGATTTTTATATCAAATATTTTTGTATGCATGTTTGAATGTTTGCTGGATCCATCTGACATTTTGTCTCAAAGATATTCTTGTGATAAGCATATACTCTTTGTCGTGGGTTCAGTTGATGAACCTAGTGGGTTGTTTGATCAATGTACTGATTGTTTTATACAATATGGATAGTTCTTTATCAATTGTTTTATACAATATGGATAGTTCTTTATCAATTGTTTTATACAATATGGATAGTTCTTTATCAATTGTTTTATGCAATATGGATAGTTCTTTATCAATTGTTTTATACAATATGGATAGTTCTATATCAATTGTTTCAGTTAATTGTCAGGGCCTGAACAACAGTCAAAAAAGAAGACATGTGTTTCATTACTTCAAAAATAAATAATATTCGATCTTTTTTTTTTTTGCAAGATACACATTTTGAAAAAAATATGGAACGTTATATTCTTTCTGAGTGGGGTTATCAAGCTTACTTCGCAAGCCACGCATCTAACGCAAGAGGGGTTGCTATTCTATTTAATAACAATTTTGAATTCAAGGTCAAAAACGTTTATAGGGGTGATGGGAGAAACAGTATTATGATATTGGCCGAAATTAAGCAAAATGACTTTCTGTTTGTAAATGTGTATGGTCCAAACAGAGATGACCCGGAATTCTATGATATTTTAAGCGAAAAAAAAAAAAAAAAAAGATTTCAATGTCAGTAATGTCATAATTGGTGGAGATTTTAATTTAGTACTCGACCCATCTAGAGACTATAATAACTATAGAAACGTTAACAACCCAAAGGCTAGAGAGATAGTAGAAAAAATGATTAGCGGATTAGAATTGAACGATATATGGAGGGATCTAAATCAAGATGTTCACAGATACACATGGAGAAGAACTAATCCATTTCAACAAGCTAGGTTGGATTTTTTTTCTTCTCATTTCAGATCAAGTAGTTTCTTTCGTTGAAGATGCAGATATTGATTACGGATATAGAACTGACCACTCAATGATCTTGTTAAGGCTAAAATTTTATAACAAATGTAAACGGAACACGTTTTGGAAATTCAACTCCTCATTATTAACAGATAAGGGTTATTTAGACGAAATTAATGAAGAGATAAAAAAAAGGTTAAAGAGGAATATGCAGTTAGCCCATATTTAAGAGAGGCAGTGGATACTATTCCAGTTCAAGACTTACAGTTGTCAGTACCTGATGATCTACTCCTAGACTTTTCATTAATGAAGATTAGATCAAGGACTATTTCTTATGCTACAATGAAGAAAAGGAAAACAAACGAAGAGGAGAATACTTTACAGCAAGACATTCAGCAACTAGAAAAGCTAGAAGTAAAAAGTAAAGGAAGACGTTATGAATATAGAAGCTAAGAAGGAACTTCTTCTTCTGCGTTCACTCGTATGCACACGAGTGGGCTTTTACGTGTATGACCGTTTTTACCCCGCCATGTAGGCAGCCATACTCCGTTTTCGGGGGTGTGCATGCTGGGTATGTTCTTGTTTTCATAACCCACCGAACGCTGACATGGATTACAGGATCTTTAACGTGCGTATTTGATCTTCTGTTTACATATACACACGAAGGGGGTTCAGGCACTAGCAGGTCTGCACATATGTTGACCTGGGAGATCGTAAAAATCTCCACCCTTTACCCACCAGGCGCCGTCACCGTGATTCGAACCCGGGACCCTCAGAAGAAGAAAAGGAAAACAAACGAAGAGGAGAATACTTTACAACAAGACATTCAGCAACTAGAAAAACTAGAAGTAAAAAGTAAAGGAAGACGTTATGAATATAGAAGCTAAGAAGGAACGATTGAGAGTTATTCGGGAGAAAAGAATAGAGGGGGTACTTTTAAGATCAATGGCAAGATGGATAGCAGATGGAGAAAAAGTAACTAAATATCTCTGTAATTCAGAAAAACATCATTATATAAGCAAGAATATGGCTAGATTAAATGATACGCATGGCAATATTCTAAATAACCAAAAAGAAATTCTAAAAGAAGTCCAAGGTTTCTATGAAAATTTGTATAAAAGTTCAGACGTTGAAGATTGCGAAATTAACGAACTTATAAAAGATATTCCATGTTTAGATGTTGGTGAAGCACATGATTTAGAGGGTGATATTACGTTTGAAGAAGCTAGTCTAGTACTAAAAAATATGAAAAACAATAAGAGTCCTGGTACAGATGGTTTCACGGCAGAACTTTTTAAGTGTTTTTGGAGCAGAATAGGTGATTGTGTTGTAAGGTCATTAAACACTAGTTTTAGAAAAGGTCAACTTTCTTGCGTTGAAAAACAAGGAACAATTGTATGTATCCCTAAAGAAGACAAACCTAGAAACTTCATCAAGAACTGGAGGCCAATATCACTGCTAAATATCGTATATAAAATTGGATCATCATGCATAGCCAACCGTATAAAAACTGTCTTGCCCAAACTTATTGCAGAAGACCAAACTGGCTTTATCAGGAATAGATATATAGGTGACAAAATAAGGTGGATTTATGACACAATAGCTTACTTAGAAGAGTACAATCTACCTGGGCTTTTGTTAAATATCGTTTTTGAGGCTTTCGATTCAGTTAGTTGGAATTTTATGTTTAAAGTATTAAAAGCATTTGGTTTCCAAAGTGGGATATGTAAATGTATAGAAACATTTCATAATAATATCAGATCCTGTGTTCTTGTAAATGGGCAAGTCTCTGGCTGGTTTAGTGTCGAACGGGGCTGTAGACAGGGAGACCCACTATAACCATACCTTTTTGTTTTGTGTGTTGAAATATTAGCAATAATGACACGAGAAAACGAAGATGTACGTGGTATAACGATCAACAATATGGAACACAAACTTTCTCAATACGCAGATGATACTGAATTTCTTTTAGCAGGAGACAAAAAATCATTTGAGACATTCATGCACATAGTGGACACGTTTGTGAGTAAATCAGGCCTACATATGAATTTTGGAAAAAAACAAGTGCAATCTGGCTGGGAAGTAGTAAAAATTCTAATATTCGGTATATGGAGCATCTAGGGATGGAAAGGAATCAACCAAAATTTAGAATTCTAGGAATCTGGTTTACAAATGATTTACAAAACTGTGCAAATATGAATTACTTTGAAAAATTAGCAGATGTTTTACAATTATTTAGAGAATGGATAAGAAGGCAGATAACACCCCTTAGACGAATAGCTGTTCTAAAATCATTAATTTTGTCTAAATTGACTCATCTGTGGATTTTACTGCCTAACCCACCCGACTATTTTTTTCGCAGTTTACAAAATCACTGTTATAGTTTTGTATGGAACAAAAAGAATGATAAGATAAATAGAAAAACTGCGCATAAAAGTATCAGAAATGGTGGTCTGGGATTACCGGAATTAAAAACCTATGCATCCTCTCTAAAATTGACTTGGATACTGAAAGTGGGTAAAACGCATCATAAATGGAAAAACACTGCAATGGCTAATTTTCCTGAGCTGAACGATATCCAGAAATACGGGCCAGAAATAACATTATCTTTCGCTCAAACAAATACTATTTGGACAGATGTATTTAATGCATACAAAGAATTTTTCTATAAAATAGATTGTAATAACTCTGCTGAGCTTCTGGCAGAACCAGTATTTTATAATCGAAGAATACAAATAGGGAAAACATTTATTCGGGAAAAAGCATGGATAGATAAAGGTATATACTGTATTGCACATTTTTTGCTTGAAAATGGACATTTTATTTCTTACGAAGAATTCAAACGAAAATATAATGCCGACATCAATTTTCTTACTGTTGCCGGTTACATATCACCAATAAAAGAGAACATTCAAAACAAGAACATAACCATAGATAATGGTCGATGCTTGAATATGTCTATATTTTTCAAGAAATTGATGTCCACATGTAAAGGTTCAAAGCTTTATTATGACATACTTATAGACAATGGTGTTCATCCACAGTGTTGTTCAAAATGGGATGAAAAACTCAACATTGTTCATGACTGGAGAAAATGTTTTTTTGTACATTAGTAAGATTCCGGATGTTAAACTCAAATGGTTTCAGATAAGAATTGTGCACAGATGCCTTGGGACAAATGTTATGCTTAAAGAGATGGGTGTACTTAACAATGATCTATGTAGTTTTTGCAACACAATGAAAGATAGTGTTAGACATGTTTTGGCAGTGCACAACCATCCAACGTTTCTGGCAAGAATTAATGGATTTGATTAACGAAAGATGCCCAAATGCTCAAAATTTGCAATTAACTCAACCATTAGTCATACTTGGACATGACAAAAATATAGTCACTGATCCCACCTTTTATTTCATTTTGTTGCTGGCTAAACAATACTTGTACCAATGCAAGATCAACAGCACTGTACCTGTTCTGCATGGTT
This sequence comes from Babylonia areolata, assembly GCF_041734735.1. Taxonomy (NCBI): domain Eukaryota; kingdom Metazoa; phylum Mollusca; class Gastropoda; order Neogastropoda; family Buccinidae; genus Babylonia; species Babylonia areolata. Next base: position 12,353,574 of record NC_134909.1, on the reverse strand, counting down.
TCATAAAAAAAAATTGGAATATAGATATACAGTTGAAGAATATATAGCTAGGAAAAACTTTCTTTATAATGACTTCATCAGCAAATGGTCTCCATATAAATCCTTGTTTTTTTAATACAAGTTGAAATAAAAATATATATTGTGTCTATACAGTTCTGATATTGTTATTACTATATTTTGTATCTTACTATGCAATTTAAAGTATGGCCACATATGTGCTAACTATTGTGAGGTTGACAACCTACAATTTATCGGATTCCTTAGACTGCGCCCGGCGACCTTATATTTGATCTTGATTCATTGACCTTTGCCAGCATGTTCTTGTGGTTATGTTAGTATTATTATTAGTAGTAGTAGTAGTAGTAGTAGTAGTAGTACTTCTTTTTGTTTCGCTCTATGTGTGTGTGTGTGTGTGTGTGTGTCTGTGTGTGTGTGTCTGTGTGTATGTATAGCTACTAGTGTATGTTTGTGTGTTTAATAATGTAAAAATTGAATAAAAATGTTTTGAAAAAAAGAAGAAGAAACTAACATACACTGTCTGCGCTCGTGAGACCTTTCGGGTTTAGTGCGAGGTTTCAACACTGCTTTGTCTGGTCACTGTCTCGGAGCTATCAAAACAAAGAGACGCGCACACACGCGTATACACAAACACACACGCACGTACACACGTAGATGGGGACACACACACACACACACACACACACACACACACACACGCACGCTGATAGTGACATAGACACATATATCTATATATATATATATAGAGAGAGAGAGAGAGATATGCAGCGAAACTGAGAAACATACGAGGCAGACAGACAAAGAGACAGACAGACAATCAGATCGATAGACAGACAGACAGACCCAACCATACAACTATGCGACACACACCGGGAAACATGAACACAAAAACGCTACAGGAGTATTACCCATGCATTCACACCCACCCCAACCCCTAAACACCAAAGATCCGTCAGTCCAAAGTAACAGGCAAAAAGTGAGCGAGATGCTTACACACGCTATGTGCAGGACTCCACCTCCTGGAACACCACCACCAGCAGTGGGTCAACTTCAACTTGCGTCAGCAGTCATTGAAAGTGTGCTAACCTTCGCTATTACTGTTTGTACGGTACGGAAACATTTCAAAGGCAGAAGTTGCAGCCCGTAGCAGAATCGTAAAAAAAAAAAACTGCCACCAAGATTACCGGGGCTGATCTACCTTCTCTAGAAGACATATATTACAAGCGGCTACTCAAAAATGCAAAATCAATCAGCCAGGACGCGTCACTTCTGCAAGCCAGGTAGATGGTCAATAGACTCAACTCTATCTCACTTACACACAAGGTAAGTCGTCACCTGACACGCGTCAACACACACACACACACACACACACACACACACACACACACACACAATGGAGTAACGAAAAGCATAGTGTCATTATAACGAATTTTGATCACAACGTCCGCCACCCCTTTAAAAGGTTTAAGGTTAAATGCCCAATAGCCTTTTTACGTTAGTTAGTCAGTTACGGTGTTATTCATATCAACAATGTCTAGGGCTCGGCAGAAGAAGTCGGGGCCCAATCCTCTCCTTCCGCCGTTTTAACCTTCCCTCCCCAAGCAAAGTCAGGTACCCATTCACACCTGGGTGGAGTAAGGAAAATCAGAATAAAGTGCCTTTCCCAAGGACACAACACCATGCCGAAACGGGGCCTCGAACTCTGACCACTGATGAACGAACACGGGATCTGGACCCAGTTGCATTCCTTGGTTCTGACTTTTTTGACAGTTACACGTGACTAAATGCCTACGTTGACCGAACTACGCCATTGGTCAGTCCCATACTGCACACAGTTAGTAGCGGGTTACGACCATACTAGGCTCTTCCGTCCGAGCAATGCAACTGGCTCCAGAAGTCCAACTCCTAACCGACTGTGCCACAGGGGTCTCCGACCCTTTAGCTTGGAACTTGACCAATGTTCGGTGTCAGACTGATAAACCAGCGATCGCACAGGAAAAACGAACACAAAACAACAACAACAACAACAACAAAAGCATCCACACAATCGAAACAGGGGAAGATCCAAAGAGACTCACATAAGACAGCCTCAAACTTCCTAAGGAACCCCACTGAAAGTTCACCAGCCAGTCCATAAGTGTAGTGTATTCGATGAGAAGTGGTAGCCTATGTTCAATGTCAGACTGCTAAACCAGCGATCGCACAGGAAAAACGAACACAAAACAACAACAAAAGCATCCACAATAATCGAAACAGGGGAAGACCTAAAGAGACTCACCTATGACAGCCTCAAACTTCCTGAGGAACGGCGAGAAAACGGCTGAGACTAACCTGTAGGTGGTGACTTGTCCTATGAAGAGAGTATCCCGACGTTTCGGGCCCTAGGCCCTTCTTCATGGGGAGAAAAATAGAGAATGGAGAAGAAAAGAGAGGGCAAAACCAAGACAGAGGTAAAACTAAGAACTGTGAGGAGTAATCAGAGAGAGAAAAAGAAAAGAAAAAAAGAACAGAGAAAAAAGGTGAGCAATATTTACAAAGGAAAAGAAGGAGGAACCCCATTGAAAGTTCACCAGCCAGTCCATTAGTGTATTCGATAAGAAGTGGTAGCCTTGAGGTTAAAACGCAAAACTGGGAAGCGATTGTTCACGGGTTCGAGTCTCATACACGGACGGGATCTTTATCCCCCCCCCCCCCCCCCCACGCCCCCAACCCCTCACTGCAATAGACCTTGAGTGATGGTCTGTGTTCTAGGCTTTCGGGTGTGACAATAAACTAAGGTCCCGAGTGTAGCATGCACTGTAGCGACATGCTCTCCGTGGACAGAGCAGCCCGGACTTCAGATACAGAAACCTGCTGTGACAAAAATAGCACAGAGTTCGTTTATTTATTTATAGTCTGTTCATCTAAGATGATGATATTAGACTGAAAATAAATGATAATTGTTATTTTTGTTTTATTATTATTGTTTGGATTATCATCATTCATTTCTATCATAATGATGATGATTGTTATTATTAATTAGAAATCGACATTTCTGTATATTCAAATGAAAAGGGGGGCGGTTGAGGAGGAGGGGGGGGGGGGCCAAGGGTGAGGGGACTAAAAAAAAGGAAGAGAGACAGAGAGAACAGAATGTGGAAAAGATAGAGTACAAGGAAAGGAAGAGAGAGACAGAGAACAGAATGTGGAAAAGATA
>NC_134909.1:12332860-12347860 GCF_041734735.1 Babylonia areolata | reverse complement strand
TTCAGGCCAGCCAGTCGCTGACAGCAGCTGGCCAATAACTGTGCGCACGTCATTTTTATTTGCACTTTCCCGCCATGCAAGCAGGCGGTAAGTGTTCATACTGACCACCAGCCGTCTCATTTTAGCTGTTTGATTTGTGGCGTGCACACAAATGAGACGGGTAATAATAATAATAATAATAATAATGGATACTTATATAGCACACTATCCAGAAATCTGCCCTAGGTGCTTTACAAAAACGCTTTTGTTAACACAAAACATTACATCAATGTTACATACACGCACACCAAAATGTGACTACACACACACACACACACTGCATACATACATTTTAACATACATGTGTATCTAACGGCTACCCTAACACATACGCACACATAGGCAGGCACAAACTTACATAAACACACGCACACGGGTGACTGATCCAAGGGATGTGGGAACTCATCAGTGATACCCAATCAATCAATGAATCCCAATCATACTACTTTCTTCCGTCTGAAAAAGGTCGTGGCTGCCAGCAGCTGGCTATGCTCTTGTTTCCATAACCCACCAAACGCTGACATGAATTGCGGGATCTTTAACGTGCGGATTTTATCTTCTGTATCTTCTTCTTCTTCGTGGGCTGCAAGTACCACGTTCACTTGTATGTACACGAGTGGGCTTTTACGTGTATGACCGTTTTTACCCCTCCATGAAGGCAGCCATACTCCGCTTTCGGGGGTGTGCATGCTGGGTATATTCTTGTTTCCATAACCCATCGAACGCTGACTTGGATTGCAGGATCTTTAACGTGCGTATTTGATCTTCTGCGTGCGTATACACAAGAAGGGGGTTCAGGGACTAGCAGGTCTGCACATATGTTGACATGATAGATTGGAAAAAATCTCCACCGGGCCCCATCATCTGGGACCCTCAGATTGAAAGTCCAAAGCTTTTAACCACTCGCCTGCTGCGCCCGTCGGAGACCCACAACCCACCACAACTTTCTTCTCGACTTCTTCTCTGGTCGTGTAGTGATCTGTTGACAGTGAGAGTGACTATCAGCTTTCAGTTCAGGCACAGGGGGATTCGAACTAATAGACTGTTGGAGAGTTCCGTGCCTACACAACTTATAGAGGCGCATTATTTGGTCTGTGCTTTCGACGTTGATTGGCTCTCCAACACTGCGCGCAACAAAGGCGATCGAGAGAGGAAGAACGTGCGAAACAGTAATCTTCTTTTTCGACTTTTGATTATATATATATATATATATATATATATATATATAGTGTGTGTGTGTGTGTGTGTGTGTGTGTGTGTGTGTGTGTGTGTGTGTGTGTGTGTGTGTGTGTGTGTAGATGCGATGGCACTGCACAGATCTTGGTTGTAGCAAAGTAGGCTATCAACCGAAGAAATGGAGGACAGCACACATATGCTGCTTTGTCTGTCGATCGCCCTGTGCCATTTCTCGCAATTTCAAGAAAAACTTTTTTTCTTTTTTTATGAACACTTTTTAATATTTTACATTATATAAGAACATACATTCACACATACAAAGCGAAATAAAGGAGAATTTGAAACAAATAAGTGAAGGGTACACACAAGCATTGTCATATTCAATATCATCAACATAAATATATATAGATACGTATGCTTTCACTTCCTATTCCCTAATTCCATGTTCCACTTTTTCTTATGCTTTCCTATCAATTGTCCACATCTACCCCCCCCCCCCCCCAAACACACACACACACACACACACACACACACACACACACACACACACACACACACCACGTTGGATGGATCTCTCTATTGTCTGACTCTCTCCGTTTCATGCTTGTTTATGAAAACAGATGTTTAGTAAACACATATCGTACTGTAGGTAAACACATATCGTTTAACAACTTCATGGTAGCAACAAGGGAGCAGGTAACGATGAATATGAACACAGCAAAGACTAGAGTGGACAAAGAAAAAGAAATTGATTAATGATAGGGTGGTAGATGTGCCAGCATTCCTCAAACTGTCTTCTTGAGTTGTTAATATTTGCTATGTACTGTTCTTCAGAATATCTTTTTCTTAGAAGAGCAATAAAAGTTTGTATAGCTGGCTGTGAATTTTGCAATTTACATCGGTAGATATAAAAATTTAGCTAAAAGCAGAATCAGATCCATCGCTTTATCATTTGTAGGTTATCTTTTATACCAAATAAGACAAGTTCCTCATCTAATTTAAAGTTTTCGCAATGCTGGCACCTCTCCTTGAAGGTCTACTGCAACTGTGTCCAAAACTGGTGGACAACATTACAGTCATACAACATGTGAACAATTGACTGCTCATCTTGCTCACAAAAAATACAAATAGGAGACTCAGTTAATCTATGCAAGAACAGATATCTTTGAGTTGGTAGTAGTCTGTGCAATAGCCTGGTTGATTTCAAGTAAAACTTAGATCCGCATGCGCAAAATCCAAAATGGCCGCGGAACTCTCCAGTGGGCTGTTCACAAGTACGTATCTGGTGCAGTGCTAGCTCCACAGACTGAGCTGTGCAGGTACCCACCTCACAGACTCGCAAGGGTTTACAGAGCAAACCAAAAGGCGAACATGAGTTTAAGTTCCAGGGAGGCGTCGAAGCGTGCGGGCTAGTCCATATACGCAACAACACATCAGTTTTTCAAGGCAACAGATGTCTATTCAACGCATAAACCAAAGTTTCAGTTTCAGTGTCAAGAAAGCGTCAAAACGTGCGGACGGATCCATATACGCCACACCACATCTGCTTAAAAAAAATAATAAGGGAGGAAGGTAGTATGATTATGTTTGTCCTTCACATAAACCCAGATCGCTGATCAAAGCTTCGGAACCTTCCACAGGTATGTCGATTCCATTCAGATCAGTTCAAAATAGTAGTTTGTGTGGCCTTTGTGCTGGATAGAGTGTGGATGTGTATATCTGTCGGTGCATGTCTGTGTGTGTGTGTGTGTGTGTGTGTGTGTGTGTGTGTGTGTGTGCATGTTTACTTTGAAAGTCACGTTTTGGTGTGTACATGACATTGATGTAATGTGTTATGTAAACAAAAGTGTTTTTGTAAAGCACCTAGAGCAGATTTCTGGATAGTGTGCTATATAAGTATCCATTATTATTATTATTATTATTATTATTATTAAAATACTTCATTGTCTGCTTCAACCAAAACAGAACATTCTCTTTAGGCTCACTTAAAATAAAATACCCGAAAACATGTACCTAAAATGAAATGAAACAAATAAGCAAAATAAACAAATAAGCATATACATTAACATTTCATATATAAAAAAAAGAACATAAGACAATGAAAGAACGGAATAAAAGATAAAAGCAAAACAACAACAGCAACAAACGTGTATTAGTTGTACTGTTTGCCAAAAGGCAGTTCTCAGTCGGCTTTATCCAGATAGACAGCCTGTTGTGCAATGTCTCCATATTCGTAAAGCGCTTAGAGCTCTGACCGAAGATAGGCGCTGTAAGTATCAATGGCAGTCGATCACCAAAAAAACGTGCTACTGTAAAGAAAAATCCAAACAAAATTCAAGTCACGCGGACGAGGTTGAAAAGTCCACTTAAAAGTCTTATTCAGACGCTGCTTTCAGTTTCAGTTTTTCAATGAGGTGTCACAGCGTTCGGACAAATCAATATGCGCTATCCCACATCTGCTAGGCAGATGCCTGACCAGCAGCATAACCCAACATGGTAGTCAGACCCTGAGTGCATGAATATTATCCGTGAACATATCACAGTGGATTTCTTCAACAGTTTCTCCAGAGGACAACACATTTATTGCCATGGGGTCTTCATTGATTGACTGATTGATTTGGATACTTATATGGCGCCTATCCTCGGTCGGAGACCAAGCTCTAAGCGCTTTAGAAACACGGGGTCATTTACTCAACAGACTGCCTACCTGGGTAGAGCCGACTGACGGCTGCCATTGGGCGCTCATCATTCGTTTCCTGTGTCGTTCAATCAGATTTCAGGCACGTACACATACATACTCAAACATATAATATTTTACGTGTATGACCGTTTTTGTTTATTTACCCCACCATGTAGGCAGCCATACTCCGTTTTCGGGGGTGTGCATGCTGAGTATGTTCTTGTTTCCATAACCCACCGAACGCTGACATTGATTACAGGATCTTTAACGTGCGTATTTGATTTTCTGCGTTCTTCCGAAATCAGCGATTTAACGAAGCAAAAGCATGAGCTCATCCCCAGTGTAAGATCCAGAGACAGAGAAATAGCTGTGGGAAGAGTTAAAAGATTGAACATTGTATCGAAAAGGTTTGCTGAGGGGAGTACAGAATTAAAAAGAGAATATTACGAACTGATGCCAGACAAATGAAAAAGAAAACGCACAAGGAGCCAAAGCAAATGAGATCTGCTGATTTGCAGAAATTCAGTGAGCCAAGCGCGTGATGCACACGGGACCCTGGTTTGTCGTCTCCTCTGAATGACTGGACGCTGAGTTTGGTTTTCCAGCCAAACTTGGGAGAAAGAGCGAGAGCGGGATTCAAACCCACACCCTCACGGACACTGTGTTGGCAGATAAACGTCTTACATTTCTGCCACTTTCCTCCTTGCTTTTTGCGCTGTTCTAACAGCCTGACAAATCCAATATCATCATAATACAGTCTAATATCATCATCTTAGATGAGCAGACTATAACTAAATAAACGATAATGACAAGTCCATTCAAATACGTGAAAGTGAAAACCAACCGCTGTTTTCTGTACAATTAAAACACCACGAAAAGTCCAACAGCAAACCCGTTGAAACTATAAATTAAAAAAAAAAATCAATAATAGTAGGTTTGTTGTTTTTTCTTTAATTTGAATAATATATATATATATATATATATATATATATATATATATATATATATATATATATAAGTCTGGAAAAGACACTTCGGCAAAAGTGCACATTCACAGATAGGACATGCCTCTGGCGTTGACCATAGTAAGAATGTCCAGTTGACAAAATAACAATGCCCAGTTATCAAGTCGAGATGGACGTAAAAAGTTATATTGATCTTTAACCTTTATCTTTAAGCAACAATTCATGACACCATAGAAACAGTACCTCGCGCGATACGTAGCAGCGGTCAAATATTATTTCGATGGTTTTTCTTGGTCTTTCTTTCCTTCTTTCACCATACACCCCCTCCTCTCCAATCTTTTTTTTTTCCTGGGAGGGCATCACGAACTTCACACAGAACAATCTACTACGGCAAAAATTGATAAGATACAATCCAACACAATACAGTCCAGTACACCACCACACAGTTCGGTACAATGCAGTGTAACACATATGTGTGAATGCATGTGTGTGTGTGTGTGTGTGTGTGTGTGTGTGTGTGTGTGTGTGTGTGTGTGTGAAGATGTAGTGCGGGCACTTCAACAGTAATACAGTACAGTACAGCACAGTGCAGTACAATGCAATGTAACACATATGTGTGAATGCGTGTGTGTGAATGCGTGTGTGTGTGTGTGTGTGTGTGTGTGTGTGAAGATGTAGTGCGGGCACTTCAACAGTAATACAGTACAGTACAGCACAGTGCAGCACAATGCAATGTAACACATATGTGTGAATGCATGTGTGTGTGTGTGTGTGTGTGTGTGCGCGCGCGTGCTTGTGTGTGTGTGTGTATGTATGTGTGTGTGTGTGTATGTGTTAGCAATTGTATTGTTAATTACTTTGTTGCTGTGCGCTGGGTAAGGGGAAAGAAATCACAACATTTACAACAATCTGGTTAAAATAATAACTTCCAAACTTAAAAAAAAAAAAAAACAAAAAAAAACCCGAAAAAAAGATCGTTTTAACAACCCAATTGGACTATCCAACAAAGATTTGAATCAGTCCTGTGTGTGTGTGTGTGTGTGTGTGTGTGTGTGTGTGTGTGTGTGTGTGTGTGTGTGTGTGTGTATGTGTGTGTGTGTGTGTGTGTGTGTGTGTGTGTGTGTGTGTGTGTGTGTGTTTGCGTGCGTGTGCTTGCGTATGTGCCTGTGTGCGTGTGTGACTTCGTGCGTGTATGTGTGTGTGAAGACGTATACGAAAGTCAGTCGTGTCCGACTATGACCATCAGAACAGCAGAGAAGGCAACTGCTGTTCCGACTATTTTGGGCTAGAATTTGATTAAAGTGGAGAGTGTCTTGCCCAAGTTACATCCCCACTCTCTCGACCAAGAGGGTTTTAGGACAGTCGGCGTTGGGATGGTTCCCAAAGGCCAACTAGCCCCCAAGGCTGATGGTGAAGATGTAGTGTGCGCACTTCAACAGTAACGTTGACAGAGACAATATAAAGGCACCCAACCAGGACCCGGGATTCCACACCCTTGAACAACAAAACCTTCGCCAATCCAAGACCCAAGCCATGAAGAAGTCGACCTTAACTCACTCAGTACGGCCAGTCCTCTCTTCTCCTCTACACAGACCCCTCGGATGTCCAGTGGGTGTCTGAATGACCCAACCTTTAGCTTCCGTCGTCAGAATTGTGGTATTCTTTGTCAACATTCACGTCTTCAGTATAAGAGCCTTACGCTTGCAATATTTTGATGATGGTAATTGGGCTGAAACGCTGTTAACGTCGTCTCTTTCGCCGTTCGTATGGAGAGAGTTAAACGGTACAAGCTATTGTGTCGTAAAACTCAACTCTACCTATCTTGAACAGCAGAGAATGTCACTTACAATATTCCTTGTAAAAGCGAAGACGGCTTTGAAAATATCCTCAATCTTGCATGCAGTTAGGAAAAAAAGTTAGTATACAATTACAGTAGATGGGATTTTCTTTTTAATGATACCGAGGTATCGAGATCAAAAGCAAGCAAAACAAGCAACAAAATGAATAAATAAATAAATAAATAAATTAATAAATTAATAACATGAAATACGATAAACTAAAAAAAAAAAAAAAAATCAAAATAAAATAGAGGATTCTAAGGAAAGGTTTTTTGTTGTTGGTGTTTTTTTATATATAGAAATCTCATTCTAAATAAATTCAATTTGCATTTTTTTTCTATAAAAACTTCATTTGCAATTTCTTTAATACATCAAAGTTCTCACTGTGGCACATTTCCGCATCAATATAGCAGAACGGGTATTACCATATAAAGCATCTATTTCAACATGTGTATGTCATCATTAAAATAGATGAATAAAAGTGAAGGAGAGGAGGATTGGGTTGTGTGGTGAACTGGGCGAAACAGGACAGATGGAGGGTGGAAAAAGACGTCTGTTCATCTAAGATGATGATATTAGACTGAAGGGGAAAAGACGAATATCTGACATAACTGGAAGTGCAACTGATCAGGAAAATTATTTAATGAACTCTGTTAAAAAGTCAAGTCGTTAATTTAAAAAGAGAAACAACATATAATGATTGTAAAAAGTTATCCAAAAACAACAAAAATCACACAAACAAACAAAGAAACAGCAACAACAAACAAACAAAAGCAAAAAAAAAAAAAACCCATCAAACTTGACGACCACGGTGACTCTAAACGACATACTTTCATATAAGTATGGTTTCACTGACACACAGTCTGATGGGGCTGCACTATTGTGATTTATTTTGTTGTTCTGTATCGTGTTGTGTTTATTGTATTGTATTGTATTGTATTACCTTTTTTCTTTTTCTTTTTTTTTCTTTTTTTGTCACGATAGATTTTTCTGTGTGAAATTCAGGCTGTTCTCCCAAAGGACAGCGCGTCACCACAGCGTAGCACGATCTATATTTTTAAATATTTTTTTCTGTCTACAAATATAATTTGTTTTACTGTCAATGTGGATTTTTTTTTTACAGGCTCAAACCTTATACTGCCGTGGGTTACTTGTTCACGCTGCAAACAAGATCTCGTTTTATCGTCTCATCCGAAAGTACCAACAAACATAAATATGCCGAAGAACTATGGCACTATGTTCACCAATGTCTGATTTGTGTGTGTGTATGTGTGTGTGTGTGTGTGTGTGTGTGTGTGTGTGTGTGTGTGTGTGTGTGTGTGTGTGTGCATGTTTTGGTAGTGATGAAGGCAAATGTTTCAAGTGTTAACAAAAAGTACACCGGATCATTTAAAGTAATGTCAAGAAAAAAAAGAGAGAGAAAAGCAGTGGAGCTACATGTTCCCCTTGGCGTTCTCACCATAAACTTACGAAATATTAGGACATGTTATAACTGAACATACATGACAATACCATCATACACTTTCATAATAACATTTGAAATCTTACCATTTAATTTTCTCTTTTTTTTTCATTATCAGTAGCACAATACAAGTAGAAAAGCTTATTCATTGTCTATAACAGCACAAAATGTAACCTTTTTTTTCTTCTGCTGTTTGAATATATCAGTTGGTACTTTTAATTAACACGAAGGCACTGTCAGTAGTATCATAGTCCTTTCAAAAGGCCATCTTGAACATTCATCAGCACATTCTTACTTTCGTGATACGTCTTTTATTCAATATATGCCAACGTGTGAAATAATTTGTCAAGCCAACTAAAACAGAAGTAATGCCCCTGTAAATTATCAGTTGTTTTTATTTCCTTTCCCATGATAAACTGCCTTGATATACCAGTCACCCAGCCTTCAGGTCTATCGCCTGAATGAAGACCTTTGCTGAATATTTTGCAAAATGTAGCTGCATATTCTGGAGTGCTGTCTTTAAGATATTCACTGTGTACCACATCTTCTTCTTCTTCTTCTGCGTTCGTGGGCTTCAACTCCACGTTCACTCGTATATACGCGAGTGGGCTTTTTACGTGTATGACCGTTTTTACCCCGCCATGTAGGCAGCCATACTCCGTTTTCGGGGGTGTGCATGCTGGGTATGTTCTCGTTTCCATAACCCACCGAACGCCTACATGGATTACAGGATCTTTAACGTGCGTATTTGATCTTCTGCTTGCGTATACACACGAAGGGGGTTCAGGCACTGGCAGGTCTGCACATATGTTGACCTGGGAGATCGTAAAAATCTCCACCCTTTACCCACCAGGCGCCGTCACCGTGATTCGAACCCGGGACCCTCAGATCGAAAGTCCAACCCTTTAACCATTCGGCTATGGCGCCCGTCGTACCATATCAATACCAGCGAAATTTCCGTTCTTAAAGTGTTTAACTGCTTGTTCAACGTCAATTGAACTAATTTCGGTTTCTTTTATTACTGTTTTACTAACTGCTATTTTCAGTGTGATTCCACGTTCACTGACAACAAAGGGTTATGTGGTTGCAGCTTTGGACAGTCTTTGATTTTAACTCTCTCCATACGAACGGCGAAAGAGACGACGTTAACAACGTTTCACCCCAATTATCATCATTAAAATATTGCAAGCGGAAGGCTCTTATACTAAAGACGTGAATGTTGACAAAGAATACCACAATTCTGACGACGGAAGCTAAAGGTTGGGTCATTCAGACACCCACTGGACATCCGAGGGGTCTGTGTAGAGGAGAAGAGAGGACTGGCCGTACTGAGTGAGTTAAGACAACAACAAAAAGAAAGAAAGAAAAAGGAAGGGGAAAAAACGCTAAACCAAACCAAAACCCTGAAACACAACCCAGGTCAAGCATAATGTCTTTGCTTTTTCTTCTTTAAAATCGCGTGTATACTTAGTTTACTGGGGTTTTTATTATTATTATTATTATTATTATTATTATTATTATTATTATTATCTTATTTCATTTCATTTTCGCTACCTCTTTATTATTTTTCATTACCTCAAATGCAAGTTGATTAATTAAGCCAATGTCAAAGTTGAATCACAGACAACAGGTTTCTTCTGTTGCATTACTAAGATGTGTAAAAAAAAAAAAGTTCCAGCAAAATTGTTAGCTCTACTGGACAATCAGACTTTGAACAAACTTTCCCTCCTGTCCAGTATTTTCTGCAAATCAGCAGATCTCATTTGCTTTGGCTCCTTGTGCATTTTCTTTTTCATTTGTTTGGCATCAGTTCGTAATATTCTCTTTTTAATTCTGTACTCCCCTCAGCAAACTTTTTCGATACAATGTTCAACCTTTTAACTCTTCCCACAGCTATTTCTCTGTCTCTGGATCTTACACTGGGGATGAACTCATGCTTCTGCTTCGTTAAACTGCTGATTTCGGAAGAACGCAGAAAATCAAATGCGCACGTTAAAGATCCTGTAATCCATGTCAGCGTTCGGTGGGGTATGGAAACAAGAACATACCCAACATGCACATCCCCGAAAATGGAGTTTGGCTGCCTACATGGCCAGGTAAATGATATTTAAAAAAAAATAAAACGGTCATACACGTAGAACTTTAAATGTTAAATGTTTGTCTGAGTGTGTATGTATGCGTGCCTGAAATCTGATTGAATGACACAGGAAACGAATGATGAGCGCCCAATGGCAGCCGTCAGTCGGCTCTACCCAGGTAGGCAGTCTGTTGTGTAAATGACCCCGTGTTTGTAAAGCACTTAGAGCTTGGTCTCCGACCGAGGATAGGCGTTATATAACTATCCATATCAAATTAATCAATCAATCTTTAGTATTGTCTCAAACCTACTTCTTTCCAAAAAGTCTCCAACCTCTCTCTGCCCTCTACCCGCTGTAGAGTTTCTGCAGCTTTCTATTTACACTTATTTATCGCCAGTTTTGTCTTCAGCCCCTCAGAATCCGAGTCATGCATGCGCGTGAATGACTGGTGTAAAAGCACTTTGATTTGTCTCTGCACAAGATTCAGCTCGAAATGACGACGTCGACGACAACAACAGTCTCAATAAAAATTCTTCTTCTTCTTAATCTTCTTCGTATAATGATGATGATGATGATGATGTTGACGATTATCTAAACACCGATATGTTTTCGACAACAACGATAATAGTCTTAATGAAAACTCTTCTTCCTGCTATTCTCCGTATGATGATGATGATGATGATGATGATTAAAACACCGAGATCTTTTTTCTCTCCGAGCACAAAAGCTTTTCCGTCTCCTTTTTTTCGACGGGCGCAACAGCCGAATGGTTAAAGCGTTGGACTTTCAATCTGAGGGTCCCAGGTTCGAATCACGGTGACGGCGCCTGGTGGGTAAAGGGTGGAGATTTTTACGATCTCCCAGGTCAACATGTGTGCAGACTTGCTAGTGCCTGAACCCCCTTCGTGTGTATATGCAAGCAGAAGATCAAATACGCACGTTAAAGATCCTGTAATCCATGTCAGCGTTCGGTGGGTTATGGAAACAAGAACATACCCAGCATGCACGCCCCCGAAAGCGGAGTATGGCTGCCTACATGGCGGAGTAAAAACGGTAATACACGTAAAAGCGCACTCGCGTGCATACGAGTGAACGTTGAAGTTCCAGCCCACGAACGCAGAAGAAGTCTCCTTTTTTTTCTTCTTTATTTTAGACCGACAGTTCCCACTGTGGCAGCACAGAACACAGAAAAAATATTCTGGGAAAATATATTTGATATTACTTGAAATGGTATTTATTCTTCAAAATGGATGAGTTGTATCAGACAAATTTTAACAGAAGCAGGGTATGACCGTGTTTGGGATACTCAATTCTTCTTGGAGAGGGAATCTTTCTGCAAGAATGTCAACATTGCTTTGAGAGATAGTTTTCAAAATCTATGGAGACATGTTCTAGAGGCGAGTGGCAAATGTTTGTTTTACCGAAATTTCAAAAGTGGATTTGGTAGAGAAAAATATATAAGTCAAATGGCTGATAATTACGTTATCAGCAGCTTCTTCAGATTTCGAAGTAGTAATCTTAAGCTGGAAATAGAAACAGGGAGACACAAAGGCATACCACGAGAGTTACGGCTTTGTAAGCTTTGTAACATGTCTGTGATTGGTGATGAGTTTCATTTCATAATGGAATGTCCCAAATATGATCAGTTACGAAATAGAGATATTCCTAAAAAATATTTGTCTCCAAAATCGGTTTTTAATTTTTGTAATATGCTCAAAGGAGGCAACAAAGTCATTTTAGCTGTAAGTAAGATGATTAGATTTGCAAATGTTACCTAGTTATACTTTTGGAGTTGAAGACATTTGTGCTTTTTCAACTTTTATGTGACATTGTTGTGTATTTGGAAATGTTTGTTCTGGGCATGAAAAGTTTATTTTGCAGTAATCCTCCATACTCCAATAGGAGTGAAAGGATAATTAAAACTTGAAACTTGAAACTTGTGTGTGTTCGTGCGTGCGTGCGTGCGTGCGTGTGTGTGTGTGTGTGTGTGTGTGTGTGTGTGTGTGTGTGTGGTCTCACCCGAATGACCAGCGTCTGGACACTACTCAAGGTCCAGTTGAGAATGAGAAAATTCTGCCGTGTATGGGATTCGATCCTACATGCTCAGATTTTCTCGCTTCCTGTGCGGACACGCTAATACAAGGCCACCGCTCCTCAGTAAAAAGCTTGCTGCCTGTGACGACCCAACATTGAACATGTGCCAAAAAGTTTTTGTTGTTGCTGATTTTTTTTTTTTTTTTTAACAATAAAACCTACATTGACTTCGTAGCGTGATTAGCAAAGATGGAGGGGGGGAGCGAGCGAAGACATAAAAGACCGCAGCAATAAGGCAAGTTTCTGTTTCAGTTTCTGAGATAAGTCAGAGTGTGGACTGATCCATGTATGCAACACCTGCTGTATTTTTTGTTGTTTTTTTTTTTTAATAAAGACAGCAAACGACTGACATTCGCATAAACCCAACGCGCTGACTAGCCTTGAGAGTTTACCAAAAGTTTGTAAAAAATAGATCAATAAGACATAATAAACAAATAGGTAAATCCATTAAAATATAATCAAAAGAAATATAATTATGTAAGAGGCAAATGACAGGAATACAACAAGAACGAAAATGGACCAACAAGGCTTTGCGTTCGTTCATCAACCTGCCCCATGTTAATGTATACAATGTAGCTCCACAGCCATCTCCATCCACAAACAGACCAGCACTGCTGATAGCCATATGCTTTCTCGCAGTCCCACGCTTTCTCTCACTTCACGAGAAAGTGCCCCCACGTTTTCTCTGACACAGTCTT
Source organism: Babylonia areolata (assembly GCF_041734735.1). Taxonomy (NCBI): domain Eukaryota; kingdom Metazoa; phylum Mollusca; class Gastropoda; order Neogastropoda; family Buccinidae; genus Babylonia; species Babylonia areolata. Next base: position 12,334,830 of record NC_134909.1, on the reverse strand, counting down.
CACGAGAAAGCGCCCCCACGTTTTCTGTGACACACACTTCACGAGAAAGCGCCCCCACGTTTTCTGTGACACACACTTCACGAGACAGCGCCCCCACGTTTTCTGTGACACACACTTCACGAGAAAGCGCCCCCACGTTTTCTGTGACACACACTTCACGAGAAAGCGCCCCCACGTTTTCTCTGACACAGTCTTCACGAGATAGCGCCCCCACGTTTTCTGTGACACACACTTCACGAGAAAGCGCCCCCACGTTTTCTATGACACAGACTTCACGAGAAAGCGCCCCCACGTTTTCTGTGACACAGTCTTCACGAGAAAGCGCCCCCACGTTTTCTGTGACACAGTCTTCACGAGAAAGCGCCCCCACGTTTTCTGTGACACACTCTTCACCCACGTTTTCTGTGACACACTCTTCACGAGAAAGCGCCCCCACGTTTTCTCTGACACAGTCTTCACGAGAAAGCGCCCCCACGTTTTCACTGACACACTCTTCACGAGAAAGCGCCCCCACGTTTTCACTGACACAGTCTTCACGAGAAAGTGCCCCCATGTTTTCTGTGACACACACTTCACGAGAAAGTGCCCCCACGTTTTCTGTGTCACAGTCTTCACGAGAAAGCGCCCCCACGTTTTCTCTGACACAGTCTTCACGAGAAAGCGCCCCCACGTTTTCACTGACACACTCTTCACGAGAAAGCGCCCCCACGTTTTCACTGACACAGTCTTCACGAGAAAGTGCCCCCATGTTTTCTGTGACACACACTTCACGAGAAAGTGCCCCCACGTTTTCTGTGTCACAGTCTTCACGAGAAAGCGCCCCCACGTTTTCTGTGTCACAGTCTTCACGAGAAAGCGCCCCCACGTTTTTTTCTGACACACACTTCACGAGAAAGCGCCCCCACGTTTTCTGTGACACACACTTCACGAGAAAGCGCCCCCACGTTTTCTGTGACACTCTTCACAAGAAAGCGCCCCCACGTTTTCTGTGACACACACTTTGCGAGAAAGCGCCCCCACGTTTTCTGTGACACACACTTTGCGAGAAAGCGCCCCCACGTTTTCTGTGACACACACTTTACGAGAAAGCGCCCCCACGTTTTCTGTGACACAGTCTTCACGAGAAAGCGCCCCCACGTTTTCTGTGACACAGTCTTCACGAGAAAGCGCCCCCACGTTTTCTGTAACACACACTTCACGAGAAAGCGCCCCCACGTTTTCACTGACACAGTCTTCACGAGAAAGCGCACCCACGTTTTCTGTAACACACACTTCACGAGAAATCGCCCCCACGTTTTCTGTGACACACACTTCACGAGAAAGCGCCCCCACGTTTTCTGTGACACACACTTCACGAGAAAGTGCCCCCATGTTTTCTGTGACACTCTTCACGAGAAAGCGCCCCCACGTTTTCTGTGACACACACTTCACGAAGAAGCGCCCCCACGTTTTCTGTGACACAGTCTTCACGAGATAGCGCCCCCACGTTTTCTGTGACACACACTTCACGAGAAAGCGCCCCCACGTTTTCTCTGACACAGTCTTCACGAGAAAGCGCCCCCACGTTTTCTGTGACACACACTTCACGAGAAAGCGCCCCCACGTTTTCTGTGACACACACTTCACGAGGAAGCGCCCCCACGTTTTCTGTGACACACACTTCACGAGAAAGTGCCCCCATGTTTTCTGTGACACACACTTCACGAGAAAGTGCCCCCATGTTTTCTGTGACACACACTTCACGAGAAAGTGCCCCCATGTTTTCTGTGACACACACTTCACGAGAAAGCGCCCCCACGTTTTCTGTGACACACACTTCACGAGAAAGCGCCCCCACGTTTTCTGTGACACACACTTAGAAGGCGTGGTCGTTTCCCTGCCATTTTTTCACTCAATTGCGAGGACTGCCCCCCCCCCCCCCCCCCCCCCTTACTTTTCTTTTTGATATTTATTTTTTTATCATCAATGAT
>NC_134909.1:12292860-12327860 GCF_041734735.1 Babylonia areolata | reverse complement strand
TAGTGAGAAAGGGAGTAGTTTTCTTTCAAGGGAAAATAAAATGCATAGCGTTCTTTTGTTTTTATATCATTGTTCCAGCCTTGGACATAGCAGTCAATTAACCGTTGTCTAAACTCAGCCAAAAAAGCTTTTATCATTACCGACTCCTTACTGTTCCCACACAAAGCCAAAACCATAACGATACAAGATATATGACAGTCAGTCGTGTCCGACTATGACCATCAGAACAGCAGAGGAGGCAACTGCTGTTCCGACTATTTGGGCTAGAATTTGATTATAGTGGAGAGTGTCTTGCCCAAGTTACATCCCCACTCTCTTGGCAAAGAGGGTTTTAGGACAGTCGGCGTTGGGATGGTTCCCAAAGGCCAACTAGCCCACAAGTGCTGCAGCACTAAGAACCAGTGCCATTTTGCCTCCTAGTTTGAGAGTCATAGTCCTTCACAAAAGACTAAGCTGTAAATGATTTCCCATTGACTGGAGAAACCATGATACAAGATAAAGCATATATTAGAGATCCAGTTATTGTTATCTTTACAGTGAAGGTTATACAGCATTTTGTAAGATTTTCGTGGAATGCGATCGTCAGACATTCTTGTCAGATTTAGCCAGTATTTAATGTGCCGAACATAGACGTTTATAAACAGTGGGAATCTTCCAGTTTCTCCATAAACTAATGCGTTTGGTGTCCGGATGCTCACGTTCTGTAATCTTTTAGCTGCAAATGAATGCACTCGTTCGATAATAGAATAGTCAGCTGTGAGGCCCCATACCTCAGAACCGTAAGTTAATATGGGCTGTATCTGGCAATCGTGAGAGCTGTATTACCAATGGTTTCTCCAGTCAATGGGAAGCCATTTACAGCTTAGTCTTTTTGTGAAGGACTATGACTCTCAAACTAGGAGGCAAAATGGCACTGGCTCTTAGTGCTGCAGCCATGTGGGCTAGTTGGCCTTTGGAAACCATCCCAACGCCGACTGTCCTAAAACCCTCTTGGCCGAGAGAGTGGGGATGTAACTTGGGCAAGACACTCTCCACTATAATCAAATTCTAGCCCAAATAGTCGGAACAGCAGTTGCCTCCTCTGCTGTTCTGATGGTCATAGTCGGACACGACTGACTATCATATATAATCTGGCAATCGAAAAGCTTTACAAAAAAACAGTTGCGGTGATTGATTACCTAGAGACCAATGTAGTCGTAAGATGCCAGCCACACCCTCTTTAGCTCTAGCTGCCATGTCCCTAAGTGCATAGGAGAAGGAAAAGCCTGTTGAAAAAATTACACCTAAACATTTGTATTGGTTGACAATTTCCAGTTTTCTAAAACTAATGAATTAAAATTAAATATCAACCAAAACAAAAAAAGGAGAAAATTTACTGTAGAAAAGTAATTCTAAATAGTTTTTTTTTTTTTCTAGTTAAAAAGAAGAAAGAGAAGAAGAGGAAACCATTATTCACCTGTTTTGGAAGTTTATCTTATTTCATTTTTGGCTAACAATATTCAGTGTTTATTTTCCTTTCACCCCTTTTGTGGAACGGAGGATTACAAACAAAAGAATAAATAAACATAAAAATGAACTGTATTACCAACACTTGTGCAGACAAGTACGACAACGTAAAATTCTCAAAAAGCATACACATGCTCAAAGCATACCAAAACAATGTAAAAATCGCTAAGGAATATTTCGAAGAACGTAACGATGAAATCACCTCATATACTGGTATATTCAACGAAAGCTGTTCTAATTATGAAAACAGATTTATTAGTGTGAATGCAGTCATATATTTCCTATCTTTATAGATTTGAAATATACTGCAATTTTGTTTCAGTTTACAAAAAGTATGACTTGACTTTGGTTGAAGAAAGTGTTTGGGAATCAATACATGTCGCAAATAAGTATCATGAGGACATTCCACGATGAAATGAAATTCATTTCCAGTCATTGACAAATTACCTTAAGAACATCATCTTTCATCACGTGGTATATCATGGTAACGTCCAATTTAAATTGGTAGTGTGAAACTGCTACTTAGAAATTTGCACGCGCATGAACATTCATGTCTGGTAAACAAGATATACTTTTCTCTGGTTTAAAGGCAGTTTTTATCATATACATATATATATATATATATATATATATATATATATATATATATATATATATATATATATATATTGGAGAGAGAAAAAAGCAACAGCAACAACCATCCACTGTATGGGTATGCATCAAGTTCATCACTCCAGTCAATAACAAAATCATTCACTTATGAAACTCGGATATGGCTACATGTTGTATTGATACAAAGTTCCCTCTCCCACACACAGTCAAATCCACATCTTGCGAGAATTACTTGAATCTTACAAAAGCCATGAAGATCGGATGAGGCCTTTGTCATGTGAATTTCTCAAGATTTGGTAAAACCGGAATGATAATTTTGTGATCGGAGAATCTATACAATCTATCCAAAAACGAACCATTCGAACAAAACCTAAAACAGTGGATATCTTCCCGTTTCGCCATAACAGTGAGCGATTCAAAGTATTACGCTTTAAACGAAAAACATATCTTTAAAATTTCAGTTGAAATTTATCGATGAAAGTTTTCGCATACGTATGAGAAAAAGTGAAGTTTTCATATACGTATGAGAAAAGTGTTTGTATACGCATGGCAGTAGTTTTCGTATATATATATATACATGTCTATGTATATTTGTATATCTATCTATCTATATATCTGTCTATCTATATACAGAGAGAGAGAGTGTGTGTGTGTGTGTGTGTGTGTGTGTGCACGCGCGCGCGCGCGCGGTATATAGTCATAAAACAAAATGCATGTGTACACCAAAGTATAGCAATACATTCAATGAAGAAAATATAACCTCCCCTAAAAGTACGATTAATTCTCTTAATGGAAATAATACTTGATAGAAGATGTTTCACTCCAATTAGCCGGAATAAGATGAAGTAGTAGTAGTAGTGGTGGTAGTAGTAGTAGTAGTAGAAGAAGCCGTTGTAGTAGTAGTAGTAGTAGCTGTTGTTGTTGACGAGTGAGGACAAAAGAAGTTGTGAAGCTTTTGCATTGTTTGTTCCTTACTTGTTTCATAAAACATCTTGGTATAATTTGATCAAGATTTCACGACTAATTTGACTGAATTTTTACTCGTTACAACTTCTAAAACGGCTAAGGAATGGATAATGAATGCAATTCATCTTGTATATATATCGTACACACACTCAAACATGGTACAAGTGCGTATAACGGACAAAAGCGAGAGAGAGGGAGGGAGACGGGGTTCAGAGAGTGTGTGGATGTGTTCGTGTGTTCCAGTGTGCGCCAGCATGTGTGTTAGAGAGAGAGAGAGAGAGAGAGAGAGAGAGAGTGTGTGTGTGTGTGTGTGTGTGTGTGTGTGTGTGTAAGTGCAAGTGTGTTCGTGTGTGTGTGTGTGTGTGTGTGTGTGTGTGTGTGTGTGTGTGTGTGTGTGTGCGCGCGCGTGTGTTCTTTGATTTAACGTCTTTTCACTTTGAGTGATATTAGATGTGTCGTGTGTGTGTATGTTTGTATGCGTGAGGTGGAGGTTTAAATGGGAATAAACAGAGAAAGGATGAACCAGAATAGTGGAATGGACAATTCGTAAATATGAAATTATAACAGCAATTAATAAAACAAAAGCAAAAATATCTGTAGTTCACATTTTAGAAACATTCCTATTTGACGTATTAATAGGGACTCAGCAATTCTGAATAAGAGTAACTGGTTGGACATTATTTATCTTATGTCTTGTTCTGAAAAATTACGAATTGTCCATCAGGGAGAAAACTGACAATCCCTTGACACTGAAATAAAATATGGTTTCATGTGAACTGTTTACCATATACACAATTAACGTTTCGCCTGGACTTTTGTCTTGAAAGCATTCTGTCTTATGCGAGATGTAAGAGAGGTAGATCAGTCTATGTTTGTGCTGTGTAATTATACTTTAGTGCCCCCGACATATTCACTACAAACATTACAAAGTTAGATTGTAAGTTTATTAACTTGTATTTAGTGTCCCTAATCATGCATCAAATAGGGAAACGTACAGAGAATCTGGAATTCTAAGACTTAACGAATATCGAGAATTGGCAACACCAAAGTTTGTGGGAAGAGCTATCACAAGTGATCAATGGAAATGAGTAGAAACTGAATCAGATTCTGACTTTCCGAAAAGGGTAATCACCATTTCATCTCAGAAGAGTGTTGGCTTGGATGTAACGCGTCCGCGTAGAAAGCAAGAGAATCTGAGCGCACTGATTCAGTTCGAATCACACCGGCAGTCGCCAGTATTTTCTTCCCCTTCACTAGACCTTAGGTCGTGGTCTGGACGCTAGTCATTCGGATGAGACGATAAACCGAGGTCCCGTGTGCAGCATGCACTTAGCGCACGTAAAAGAACACACGGCAACTAAAGGGTTGTCCCTGGCAAAATTATGTAGAAAAATCCACTTTGATAGGAAAATAAATTGAACCGCAGGCAAACACACACACACACACACACACACACACACACACACACACATATATATATAAGGGTGGCGCTGTCAGTGGCTCCCTAGGGAGAGCAGCCCGAATTTCACACAGAGAAATCTGTTGTGACAAAAAGAGTAATATACTACAATACTCAATAGCAACATATACATCGGTTTTGATAGAAAGTTCGGGAATAGACATTAAAAACTTGTCAGTCACACCTGGTTCGGCACCTTTACGATCGTGGGAGACATCGGTTTTGATAGAAAGTTCGGGAATAGACATTAAAAACTTGTCAGTCACACCTGGTTCGGCACCTTTACGATCGTGGGAGACATCGGTTTTGATAGAAAGTTCGGGAATAGACATTAAAAACTTGTCAGTCACACCTGGTTCGGCACCTTTACGATCGCGGGAGACACAGAAACCAGCTTTTGGTATACACTATAGTGGTAAGAAAGGGTAAACATTTTAACATTGCAAACTCGAATGCAAACATCCGTCTGTATGAAAAATATCCAAACCACCAACAGGTGTTTACAGACTGTTCAGTGCTTGAAAATAAAAGCATGGGTGAAGCTTTTGCCATTCCTGCACTTAATTTTAAAGGTCAGTTTATCTTGGAAGTAATCTGTTCATTGTTGCTCGTTGCTATATGATTTGCTTTAGATTGTTCGATGAATCTCCCAGTAAATATATTCAGAGTAGTATATTTGGTGGACTTAATTGCAATGTTTTAAAAGCGAATATGTGAAATGCTTTTATTTGAGAACATAGGTTTATTACTCTTGTTTAATCAAGTAAACCGTGGGGGGGCGTGGGGGTGGGGGGGTGCGGGTGTGTGCTAATTATCTGGTTGTGGTTTTCCGCAATTTATCTTTATTCTTATCTTATCTGTCTGTCATAATCAATGTGCAATACAGTAGGCTATGCTTATAATTATATTCAAAATAATGTTTCTTAATTCTTTCTGTTTTTACATTAAGAATACCAGTTATTACCTGCAGTGTGTGGATGTATGTATGAAACGGTGTTTGTGATCTTTTTTTACATTTGTCTTCGTAACATTCGTAAAAGCTGTTGTTGACTTTTACAGTTATGGTCCCCATTTTGTTTACTTGTCTATGTTGTGATAATGCACCTGACCAAATTTCTCCAGTTGGAGATAATAAAGTTATTCTTATTCTTATTCAAAACCTGTTTCATTCATTTAATACAAAAACTCGACCAGACCTTTCTTTAAAGACAATTCATTGTACAGTCAGCCAATGGCACTATCACAGAATTTTGCTGGGTACCTTCTTATATTGTGATGAATGAAATGACCGACAGAGCATTTAAAAAGGGTGCATAAAGGACATAGATTACCTGTGATGTGATTACCCACCAATCAGTTTCAGAATGTTACACACTGGAGCTTATTTCAAAACAAGTCTTGATGACATGATTTCATACGCAAGGGAAATGGGGTTTATAACTTAAAATTCTTGGCCGTATTAAGTTTTGATCTGATAGTTATTGTAGACAAGTGGATAGAAGGTATTACATCCGTCGCCCAAAGCTGTTTACTGACGATCTTTAGGGGATTTAAATTTTTCTCTCCTTTTTTTATTATTTAAAAAAAAAATTATTGGTATACTTTTTTATAGTCAAAATGAACATTCCAGGTCAGTTTTGATTAAGGAAAACTCCCCAAAATATGACACTCTGCTTGTATTCTAAAGATTCTCCAGACTAAACATTAATCGCAACTACACACCCATGATTATCAGTGATTTTTTCTCCAAAAGGTGGTGCGCAAATATTGTATTCTAACCCTTCCCGATTCTATATTGCGGTATTTGCCTTTCTGTTTGAATCTCCTAGTTCATTTACTGGAGGATACTTATTCAGCAGATTGGGCAGCTAGGTTGATGGACGTTTAGAGAGTGCAGTATAAAGACTTCATACTGTTGTGAGATAAAGATAATGCTTGAAATGGGGTACATTTGTTGTTAGGGATCTACAATTCATTTGAAAGAGTTTCGCTCTTTGTATCTTTTATTTGTTTATGCATTATTACTCATAAAGTATTATCCAATATAGTTATCTGCTTTTAAGTTTACGCGCAAACATATCTGCAAAAAGTCTTAAGGGTGACTATGAAAATGACTATCATAAAATAATGCTTAGTTAACAAGTGAACGACTGAATGATTATATAAAAATGACTGTTGATGTGTGGTGGCTGGAAAAGTTATGTGTCAATGAACAAGGAAACAAAATTGGCAAAATTAATGAAATTCCGAAGTGTTCACGTCCTCAAGTGACATATTGATACAAAGTAACTAACAGGAAACAACAATGCAAAATGAAATTGATACAAAGTAACTAACAGGAAACAACAATGATAAAATGAAATTCCGAATAGTGTTTTCGTCCTTTATCATAGGCCTATATATCGATATAAACTGATAGACCGCTGGACAGTTCCGTGCTTACATGACTTATAGCGGCGAGTCACGTGATCTGTGCTCTTGAAGTTGATTGGCTCTCCGAAATTGCGAGCAACAAAGGCAACTGAGAGAAGCAGAACGTGCGAAACACTAGGCTTCTTTTTTCGCCTTTTCTCTTTTTATTTTATTCAATTTATTTATTTATTTATTTACTTGTGTGTGTGTGTGTGTGTGTGTGTGTGTGTGTGTGTGTGCGCGCGCGCGCGCGATGGCGTTTCATCGTATAGAGTTTGGTAGTAGCGATGGAGGCTATCAACTGAAGAAATGGAGGACAGCATATGCTTGCTCTTTTGTCGATGTCGATCGTCTTTGGCATTGCCAGATTTCGAGTGAAAGTTTAGATGCGCATGCGCAAGATCCAAAATGGCCGCGGCGGAACTCTCCAGCGGTCTATTCGTCGTTCGTCAGCAGGAATCGCTAGCCCTACTGTTAAGAATCTATATGAACACAGTCGACGGACTATTATGAATCAAAATGTTTGTGTCAATTTCAATGATATCGACGGACTATTATGAATCAAAATGTTAGTGTCAATTTCAATGATATCGACGGACTATTATGAATCAAAATGTTAGTGTCAATTTCAATGATATCGACGGACTATTATGAATCAAAATGTTAGTGTCAATTTCAATGATATCGACGGACTATTATGAATCAAAATGTTTGTGTCAATTTCAATGATATCGACGGACTATTGTGAATCAAAATGTTTGTGTCAATTTCAATGATAATCATAGAACAGTTCCTAATGGTTCCATAACAGGGTCTGATGTTCAGCACACGGGGTGGCTGTTACCGGAGGGATGCTGAGCTCGATGAAATGCTACTAATAGCTTTGCGCATTGGTCCCGCCGGTCGCTATGGGGGGGCTCACACAGAAGAGGTCATGCAGGTGTTTGCCAATGTTGTGGTGGATCGCGTCTTTCCTTAAGCTGTAACTGGTTTTCAAAAGCTTCATTGGATACAATATATATTTCGCTGTTGTCTTGGCGGTGACAGATTTTTTTTAAAGTGGTTTTGTTGTTGTTGTTGCTTTAATTTTCTGTCTTTGGTTGGGGATATATTTTTCTTTTCTTTTTTTTCCTAGAATATCCCTTTGCTATAAGGAAGGAACTGCATGCCGTTGTTGAGTCTTTTGTTTTGATGTCGCAGATTCTACAGTGGATAAAGATAACATCGGATGACTGGATGTGTTTTAGGAGATCGAGTCTGTTTTAGTCTATGACACTTCGGTGGTAGAAGCCTTCGCCGTGTATGCTTTTATCCCATGTTAATGTCCACGTCCGGCGTTTCGCTTCCCAGCTGCTTGGAGATCTTACTCTTTGCCAGACTGAATTGTGGAAGAAATTGTTGTTACGTGATTTGTTTCGCGTACGTCATGCTCTTTACTGTTGACGTCATTTGTGTTCTTCTTTGTTCCATTTTGTTTTTGTTTTGTTTTCTCTTTTCTGGGTGTCTGTGAGATAGGAGGTTTACTTTAATGATATTTCGGACCTTGCTTCGGTGCGTCTGCGTATAGACCTTGTTCGCTAGGAAACTGGAAGTCAGTGAAAAGTTCAGACTCTTCACCCTGCGGCGTCCGGATAAGGCAACATGGCGATTCTGTCCGCTGAAACTGAAAGTGCGCTTGAATTCATAAAAGTTAAAGAACCGAAAGAGTTGTTTTTTTTAAAAAGAACGGACAACAGATAAGTGGCGCGAAAGTTGAACTTGTTCGTCGTGCAAAGATTTTCAATTGTCGCGGAACCAGAAACAAGAAGGCGAAGTCAAGTCAGTTTCTGCTGTCACAGAAACATTTCTGCTGTCACAGTAACATCAACCTCCGGCAGATTTTTAACAACTTAACTGTATCGCTCCTGTGTGTGACCCATTCATTAGAATCTATATACATTCTAGCATTTCATATTGTTGCTACACAGTATGAGTGAGTGAGTGAGAGTGTGTGTGAGTGTGTGTGTCTGCGCGCGCGCCTTCTAAAAACAGATTTCAGACTTGAGAAAATGGCCATTTCTGTTCAGATGAATTTGATCTTTTTCTGGCTTTTTTTTTTTTTTATCACATTACTTTTTTTCTTCTTTCTTTTCAGATTGGAGTAGCTTTAATACATATTGTGGGAATATATATATATATATCATTTGTTTATTGCTTGTTGTCAAATCTATACAATCAAATTTGGACTGTTTACAAAATGCAGTGTAAACAGGTCTGAGTCAAACACAGACTGACTTGAAGAAAACACTTTGATTAGATATTTTCTTTTATTTTTTTGTATCTTTCATACCTAAATGCTAAACAATGAACAACTGTCTAAACAATTGAGTTATTTATGATGTGAGCACCATTTAGTTTTGGATGTTGTGCGTGTGTGTGTGTGTGTGTGTGTGTGTGTGTGTGTGTGTGTGTGTGAGATAAACATCTGTATTTAAGTGCAATGTCTACATTCACAAAGTTTTGATTATTTTTCCATGATCAGGAAGAAAAAAACAACAACTCTGCAGTGAATCTTAACTGGATTGAACCACACTGCAGCCCCCCTCCCTCCCCCACATTTCTCCCTCAAAGAGAAGAAGAAGAAGAAAAAAGAAGAAAAATCACAGTACAGTTTCTGAAGTCTTATTCAAATGCACCATATGATCAATATCATTAGCAAGCAGTGGGTATAAGCTTTGGCTGTTGAAATCAAATTATCTCTTGTATACAAGTGATGTATATATTGCATATAAATCAACATTATGTATAGATAGATATAAACCGTATATACACAGCTGAAATATTTGTTCACATCAGTATGAAAAAAATATCAGGAGAATTCAAACTCCACAATTCCCAAGAAGAAAGCTTTAAACAAAGATCTTCATACACAGATGATAATCTGACTGTGTTACACAATTTGTCGATACCAATGATCCTCCTGGATGAAGCCGCTCTCAACTAACACACACACACACACTCTACAAATTGACACCCACTACTGTAACCCCCCCTTCAGTCTAAATTTTATGACAAAACAGTTTTCAAGGCATTGGTTTCCACTGCTGATGCAGAAGTAACAGTGATGTCTTCTTGGACTTGCACATCTCTGACAGCTGTGACAAAAAAAGAGAAAAGAATATATGATTATAACTTGAATGTTATGACATTTGTTTTAGTTACACATTTTCAGTCAAACTCCATACAAACCCTAAAATGTGTCAGATCTATTCACTGCATTGTGCATGTGCAGAATCTCAAGATAGTGAGTTGTTTAAATTTGCAACAATAACTATGCCTTCTTTCTCTGTGTGTGTGTGTGTGTGTGTGTGTGTGTGTGTGTGTAAACATTCACATTATCTGTGGATCTCACTGTCTCAGTATCATTGTTACAGCACTTTCTGAAAATGTGCAAGCATTTCCACTTGAAAGAAGTATGCGCTGACAAATGTTGTATAGTACAAATGCTTTGTAGTGTTTGTTTCAGGGGTACACTAGTCAGTTTTTTACTATGTGTCAGAGATGCATATATCTGTGCTGAACAAATATCACAGCTAAGAATGTGACCAAAATAAACAAAAAAAAAAAACAACAAAAAAAAACTAAAAAAAATCCAGTTGAATGATACAACATTGGTGACTGGAAGCTGAAAAAGACTGGCCAGCTGGTGTACTGTAATTCTCAGTTTTAAAGGTTAAATTATGCTTTTGGATTGAAACATTTGGCAGATAAGTATGTGAGATATGAAGACAGTATAATCATCCCTCTTTGAGAAATCATACCCAAAACATTCTTTGGCTTGGCTGTTGAATTGAAACAAATATATTTTGAAACATAAAAAAATGAATATTCGATTCAAAATGTCACATACCGTGCTTGTTTTGAAGACCTTGTTCGTAAAAAGTGAAGGAATATCATCGCCACTGAGGGTGCGGTCCTTTTCAGTTCACGAAGTGATTCTGAGCTCGCCACGCTCTGTGCAATCGGCTCGTGGCTGGTATACGTTGCGATGTCATCTTTTTTTCCTTTGAAGTTCGAACAGCACTTCTTTCCTCCCGTTTTCCCCAGACCCATTGTGAAGCATTTACACAAGTACAATCGACGAACTCGCAACTTTCACTTTTAGAGACTTCCCACGAATTCTCTTTCCGGCTTAATCAAGGGCAAATTACTCTCTTTTTTTTTTCTAACGAACAAGGTCTATAGATAACTGCTGTGGGTCTTTCGTGTCTGTTTACGTCTGAGTATGCGTCATTGACCCTATTGTTTGTTGTTGTTGTTGTTTTTTCCCAGCACACCACCCGTCGCCTGTGTTTCTTGGTGCAGGACCGACTCTTCGCGCGAAGAAATGGAATGATATTACACACGCTGTTGTCAGGCTAACTCTTTAGAAATGGCAAGCACAGGAATGATGTTACAACACCCATTTAACTGATTTTGTTAACAAGGTCCGTATTGGTCATGCATAATGAACGTTGTGGTCCCCTTTTGGCTGTCTGTCTGTCTGAGACTGACGGTCAATGTTCTTTGTTACACTCATTCTTTCCTTTCGGATGTGGTGTAGCGTATATTGATTTCTCCGAACGCAGTGACGCCTCCTTGAGATACTAATACTGATACTTATCCTTTACAGCGCTCGTGTTTGTAGAATTGGATCTGGATGTCACCGGCGTCGACTCTTGTGTAGTATATACACTACCCATGTTTCTTGTCCTGATCATTTCTGTTAAGTTTCACATGAACCCCGACAGAGTAAATTCATCGGCTTGTATTCTCCACCATCTTGATGATGTGTCTCGTGTGTGTGCGTGTGTGTGTATGTGCGTGTGTCTGTGCTATATAAAAGAGTGAAAAAAGACATGTTTATTCCCCTGAAATATTCCTGCAGATGTCAACTGTTTTAGTGACAAAAGGGACTAGAATACACACACACACACACACACACACACACACACACACACACACACACACACACACACAAACGCCATGTCCACCTTGGGAACAACAAAAAGCCCAATTTGATATTGAACACTATACATGTAAGAAAGACAACCTATTTATTATCGTCACTGCTTTAAGATCATACATTCAGACTACTTACACCAATTATCTGAAGGTATATACTGATGGATCACTCCCCAGTAATCAACCAGCAGGTGCTGGTTTTGTCATACCTATTGGTAAAAATCGATCAATTTTCACTACTGAATTTGTTGCAATTCTTATGACTTGATCTCCCCCTTTCCATTCTCCAAGTGCTGATGTGTGTGTTGGAGCTCAAGTACGTTTATATGTATTTGACTGTGCTTTCATATCTGTGAAACTGCATGTTTGGTGCATATCTGTTATGCATGTGTGGGTGTATGTGTGAATGTGTGTCTTCATGTTTTACATTTATTTGCTTATTTATCATCATTGTTGTCTTATTTATTTATTTATTATTATTATTTTATTATTATTATTATTATTATTACTACTACTACTGCCTTTTTTATATTATAATTATTATTTACTTATTTATTTATGTAAGCTTATCTATTATTTATTCACCTTTTTTTTCTCAAGGCCTGACTAAGCGCGTTGGGTTACGCTGCTGGTCAGGCATCTGCTTGGCAGATGTGGTGTAACGTATATGGATTTGTCCGAACGCAGTGACGCCTCCTTGAGCTACTGAAACTGAAACTGATGTGTGTGGATTCAGTGTCAGTACTGTATGCGTTGAGCTCTACTGACCTGTAGAAAAAAATCTAACTTTATAACAGAAACCAGTTTGATCACACATCACCTAATTCTAGGTGGTACAAATATAACATTTTGTTGGGTGCCTTTACACCTAGGAATCTTACCAAATGAATTGGCCGACAAAGCCGCCAGAAAGGTTCATATAAGGAAATAGGACGTATACATTTGAATTCTCCGCTTTCAACATCAGACAGTTATATTCTATTGGAAAAATAATCGTGGGATAAGAACAGAGGTTTAGAAAAGCAATTTGTTTACACTTCAAGAAAGTGCCCAAAAAGTGTATGTGAATTCATGATGTTTTTCAGTTTTACCCCCACTACAGCTCAAAATCAAGACTGATCATCTCACTAGTTTACATGTTAAAACTGAATGTTTTTGAAACTAAATACAGCAAAAATTGCACATGTAACGGTGGAGGGCTATCTCAAATACGCCTAAAAGCTCTTTTTTAACCCAGATTTTCGGGAAAAGTCGTTTAAAGATGTTGATAATTTTGTACTCATTAAAAATTTCTGAAAGTTTGCTTCGATGTCCAGCTGGGCATTTGATTTCATTAAGTTTACAGTTAACTTTGTTCTTGGTTCTCACTCCTTTGTACATGGATCTTTTTATTTATTTTTTTTGTATGTGTGTGTGTTGTTGTTTTGTTTTTTTTGTTTGTTTGTTTGTTTGGGTTTTTCTTTTTCTTTTTTTTTTTCGTCTAAAATCACAGCATGTGGATAGACGTTAAACTGTAGAACACACACACACACACACACACACACACAGAGGGGCACGCACGCACGCACGCACGCACACTGGCAAACACTGACACTGACATGCACTGACTCGGACACACACACACACACACACACACACACACACACACACACAATTCGTTAGTAAAATCATTTACTAGAAATTTTGTTGAAAGATATAAAGTGGAAAGGCACAGACAGAGCTGGGGGTGGTGGGGAGAAGGGAGGGGGGGGAAAGGAGGCGGGTGGAGGGGGGAGCGGGAGTGACACATTGTGCTCCAACAGACAAACCCACAAAAGTATTCGACAGAAGCAACGGATGAACCGAATTCAGTGGGGGGAAAAAAAGGTGGCAATATCCACATTTTTTCCCCTCGAGACGGAATGAACAGTGTTCGCGCAAAAACGAACAAAACAGGTGAATGCCTTTGAAAAATTGATAATTAAAAAAAGAAAGAAAAAAATAGGTGGGTTGTAAAATAAGCCTCACTTTGATAATAAGTCTACGATTCAAACCATAGGTTTGTCTTCTAGGAATTTTCATTTTCCAGTTGACACAGTCCCCTGTCGATTAACTTCTGCGGACCTGTCCTAGAAGTTGCAGATTTGTTCCCACGTCAAGTCTCCTTAATTAAATCAAAACCAAAAAGCACTACTTTCCAACAAAACAATTAAATACTCCTTACCTGGAATTTTGCTGTTCCGTCAACGACCCATTGGCAGTTCAGTTTTTGCATGTCTTGTTCCACGTATTCTATGTTTTATAAACAAAAAAAGAAGGCAAAACAATCTATTCTTAGAAAAAAGGACTGCGAACACTTGCCGACCAAGCAGACGACATCGCCGAGTTGAGTTGTTGTCGTCTGTTGGTCTGGCCGCACTGCACTGCATGCTGGGAAATGTAGCTGACGCTGCAACCTCCCCCATCCGCCCACCACTCCCCCTACCCCCTACCCCCTACTCTCTCTCTACTGCCCTCGCCTTCACGAGACACCACGATGAAACGCACGCGCGGAGAATAGAAGAAGGCGGATCTTGATATGTAAATGAGTCATTCACCTTTATGTCTGAACAACTGCCGATCGTCTCTTTCTCTTTGGCGGTCGTCGACTTCAACTGAACAAAGTGTCCAGTCAGCAATTCTATTTCTTTCTTTCTTTTCTTCAAAAGAGAAGTTATATTTTTATTTTTAAAATGTTTGTTTGTTGTTGTTGTTGTTTTTCTAAGTGACGGCATTTTGCATGTCTGCCGTTTTCTTTTTGATTTTTTTAAACCCCACCCCCTGTCATGAAATACCTCACTGGGCATAGCTTACATCATCGACGACCTTTGATCTTTTCAAAGATCGTCACGCACACATGCTGCACACCCACGATAATTGGGAATGTATTATAATGTTTACTGCTATACGTAGACTAGAAATGAGTGTGTGGAGGAGGGGGGTAGAGGAGGTGCCGGGTAATGTGTGTGTGTGTGTGTGTGTGTGTGTTGGAGCTCATGTACGTTTATATGTATTTGACTGTGCTTTCATATCTGTGAAACTGCATGTTTGGTGCATATCTGTTATGCATGTGTGGGTGTATGTGTGAATGTGTGTCTTCATGTTTTACATTTATTTGCTTATTTATTATCATTGTTGTCTTTTTTTTTCTTAATTATTTTATTGTTATTATTATTATTACTACTACCTTTTTCTATATTATAATTATTATTTATTTATTTATTTATTTATTCATTTATTTATTTATTTATGTAAGCTTATCTATTATTTATTCCCCCTTTTTTTTCTTTTTTTCTCAAGGCCTGACTAAGCGCGTTGGGTTATGCTGCTGGTCAGGCATCTGCTTGGCAGATGTGGTGTAGCGTATATGGTTTTGTCCGAACGCAGTGACGCCTCCTTGAGCTACTGAAAACTGAAACTTACTGAACGATTTGTCATGGATAATAATTATACTCTACTGTTTATGAAATGAATAACGTTATTGATTCGAAACAGCTTGTTGGTGAATTTTTATTTCCTGGTGGAGATTAAACAGATCTGTTTCCTGAGATAAGATACTGGAAATATATTCATTGTAACAATAACGCTATTATCGAAGTTATTATAGCTATTCTTTCAAAGCAAATTATTAGTGATTTTGTGTGTGTGTGTGTGTGTGTGTGTGTGTGTGTGTGTGTGTGTGTGTGTGTTGATTAAACATGCTTGTTATATGAGACAGATTATTTGGTATATTTCAATGTTTACTGGACGACTTGTAGAAGATAATCATTAACTGTTCATTGATTTAACAGCCGGATTATCGAAGCACACGCATACTTCAGTCACAGCTACTCTCTGTCTCTTCGTTGTCTTGTTTTTGTTGATCACTTGATAATTCTCTGTCTGAGAAGGCACATCTATTTTATCATTACAAAAAGCCATTATTAATTTTGCTAGGTGTGGTGTGGTGTGATGTGGTGTTAAGTGCTGTGGCATGTGTGTGTGTGTGTGTGTGTGTGTGTGTGTGTGTGTGTGTGTGTGTGTGTGTGTGTGTGTGTGTGCATTTCCACCCTTGTGTGAGTATGCACGCGTGTATGATAACTGCATTTTTGCTGAGCGTGGCCCAGTTTTGTTCTTATTTTATTTGAAGCATTTGCCTTCTCTCTATTTTTCTTTTGTTTTTCTTTTTTTCCAGAAAGTGTATTTACTATGTATGTTTTTGCTTCTTTTTTTTTATTTTTCTTTTCTTTTCTTTTTTTTCTTAAAAATTTTTTTTTTTATACATACCTATGATAGGCTATCAAGGCCTGATCAGCACTTTGTATTTATGCGAGGATCGACTATATGCTCTTCATTTTTTTTCTTCTTCCTTTTTTCTTTCTTCTCCAAAGCAGATATGGAGTAGCGTATATGGATCATTCTAGATGCTCTGACACCTTTTTAAAACTGAAAACTGATGGAAACAACAACAACAACAACAACAACAAAAATCCACACCAGTTTGCTTGCTTGTATGTTCTCGCGTGTTTATATTATCAGTTACAGTTTTAGTCTTCTTGAAGGCTGAAATGTTTGTTTCTTTATTCCTTCTTCTTCTATTTCTGTGTTCGTGGGCTGCACGTCACACGTTAACTCGTGTACGTGTTGGATTTTATGTGTATTTTATGTGCATTTTATGTGTATTTTATGTGTATGACCGTTTTTACCCTGATATATTATAGACACCCACATTCTGTTTTTCTGGGGTGTGCATGTTGGGTTTTACAGTACCCATCGAAAGCTGACGTGGATTACAGGATACGTACGTCTTAAGTCCCGCAGTACGCAGTACCTACGTGCATAGTGAGTGACAAAATCACTGATGGCATCAATCAAAAGAAGGGAAAGAACTCTGGAAAACTGAAAATCGTCACACATTTCAGTGATTTAGAGTGGTACATCCAGACCATTTGTCGCAGTTTCCGGCTGAATGTCCTGGTTAATGATTTATGACTTGAAACACCACTTTCTACTGTCCCCCCCCCCCCCCTCCCCCCGCTCCCCGACACTCAATGGGTAAATTAACGTGCGTATTTGATCTTCAGCATGCACATAATATACACACATGAGGGTGGGGAGGGTTGGGGGGGTTATCAGGCACTAACAGGTACGCACATATCTTCCTGTTTGATGCAGCGTCCATTTGTATCAGCCAGCTCTGGTTTTCCTGAAAGTTGGGGAAGGTACCATTAATTTACAACTGAAAGAGACTCCCAAGATCCGCAATGACGAGGTTTGTGCCACATGACAGCGCTTGATGAAACAATCACTGTAATTTCACACACTTTTGGACCTCATCCAATGGAATGAAACATTTCCTTTATCAAACAAAAACAAAGTTGGTGTGGGGTTTTTTTTTTTGTTTTTTGTTGTTGTTTTTTTCCATCGAATACTTTCTTCAGTTCCGCCATTGTGCTTGTTGAACGCATGTATCACGTGAAAGAGCTACGCTATAATGCGCAAGCTGAACTGTTGCTCGTGTAATGCGTGACTAATTTCCAGTTGGATGAATAAAGATGATTGTTTTGCCACGGTTGGATGAAGAAAGATGATTGTATTGCCACGGTTCGGGTGTTCCTGATTTCTCGCTGAAACTTAGTTTGAACGCGAGCTCAGGCGCTGATTGAATCAGGCAAAACAGGCAGGTGGCTTCTTTCTATTTTGAAAGGAAAATGGTTCACGGGTGGATGCAGAAGCTAAGTTTGATGTAGCGGGACAGTGGGAAAAAAGTTTTACACTGAGTAAACACGGCACTGCTAAGACTGTGTAATCAAGGACTGCTGTCTCTGTGTGTCTATCTCTGTCTGCCTCTGTGTGTGTGTGTGTGTGTGTGTGTGTGTGTGTGTGTGTGTGTCAGTGTGTGTGTGTGCGCGCGTGTGTGTGTGTGTGTGTGTATGTGTGTTAGTGTGTGTGCATGTGTGTGTATATGCACACACATACACACACACACACACACACACACACACGTATATATATATATATATATGTGTGTGTGTGTGTGTGTGTGTGTGTGTGTGTGTGTGTAAAAGCTCAGAGGGGCAAATGTGAGAAATGAATTCATGGTATATATATATATATATATATATATATATATATATATATATATATATATATATATACAGAGAGAGAGAGAGAGAGAGAGAGAGGGGATCTCTAACAGTTATAGAAAGTCATGTTGTGTCTAATTAATGGCTTTCTTGAAAGATAACTCTCTCTCTCTCTCTCTCTCTCTCTCTCTCTCTCTGTGGAAAGTTCTAATGTGCACACACACTCTCCCCCCCCCTACTCTCTTCGGAAAGTTATATATATATATATATATATATATATATATATATATATATATATATATATATATATATATATATATATATATATATATATCATTCGACTGAGATGATAAACTGAGGTCCCCGGTGTGCAGCACGCACTTGGCGCACTGAAAAAGAACCCATGGCAACGAGAGCGTTGTCCTCTGGCAAAAACACCGTAGATAGGAAGAAATCCACTCCGACAGATACACAACACAATACATGCACTCAAGGCCTGACAAGCGTGTTGGGTCATGCTCAGTGCTGGTCGGTTAGGCATCTGCATACATGTGGTGTAACTTACATGGATTTGTCTGGACGCAGTAACAGCTCTTTGAGAAACTGAAACTCTCTCTGTCTCTCTCTCTGTCTCTCTGTCTCTCTGTCTCTCTCTCTCTCTTATTTATGCCCAGAGGGCTGGATGTAAACAAGTACTTTGTGCTTACTCCTTTACCCTCGTAAAATAAAATTTCGTTCGTTCTCTCTCTCTCTCTGTCTCTCTCTCTCGCGTCCATAAGGGGCAATGGCCTATGAATGAACATGATAAACCGCGCGTGCTTGTGTGTGTGAGTCGTGTGTGTGTGCATGTGTGCCGGTGTGTGTGTGTGTGTGTGTGTGTGGGTGTGTGTGCGTGCGCGCGCGCTAGTTGTGTGTGTGTGTGTGTGTGGGTGTGAGTCGTGTGTGTGTGTGTATGTGTGTGTGTGTGATTCTGTACCTATAATTATGCAAGGAAAAGTACCAACGCCAAGCAAACCTGGTGCGGTGAAGATGGCTTGTTGAAACTTAGCATTGTTCTGTATGTGTGCGTGTGCGTATGTGTGCGCGCGCGCGCGAGTGATCCTGTGTCATATCTCTCCCACCTCTCTGTCTCTCTCCAACCTCCAAACCGCTGATATCCGGCGTGAGCTCAGCAATGCAAGAGAGCCGCCTCATTATATATGCCAGACATGACGTCATCAAACTGTGCAGCAATGAAAATTGTTCGGACGGAAGGCGAGCAGACGATCTGTCTGCTGCGGTTCGACGCGGGCAACCATTTCCCAAAGTGGGCAACGGCCGAGTGAGGAAAGCCAGATGACTTCACTAACGAAGCGAAGTGCTGCAGTAAAAACACAACCACCTTCAAAGTTTAGTGGAGATTTGCGATCTTTTCTTTATCTTTTTTTTATTCCTTTTTTTTTTTACGAAACTTTAGAGCAAAGAGGTCAAGAAGTCCTTCACCGCCAATCTCTTAATGGGCGGAGCTTAGCAGCGCGCGACACCACCACTCCAAGCAGCGTCATCCGGGGAGGTGTCAAACCTTATGACCCTACAAATCGCAGCCGAGGCAGCTGATTGGTGGAGAGAAGCTCGTTGGTGTTGTCTCGCGCCAGCCTTTGCGCGCGCCCGCTCTTGGTGATCAAGGGTTATCAAGGCCAGACGCTGTTGCTAGGCTCCGCCTACTTTGTGACCTACGCTCTCTCTCTCTCTCTTTCTTTCTCTCTCTCTCTCTCTCTCTCTCTCCTACCCCCATGTTGCTGTTCCGCTGTTGCCTTTGAAGCGGGAAAGGGGCGGGAAGAAGAGAGAGAGAGAGGAGGGGTGGGGGTTGAGAAAGGGAGAGTATAGTGGCCGGTTCTCGACAGCTCAGCAGGAAGAGGGGGGAATTTGAAGTGGGGGTGTAGGGTGTGGGGGAAGGGTTGGAGGTAAGGGGGTGGGACAGGAAGGTAGGGGGGTGGAGGGGGATAAACTGGTTGGGTGAGGTTGTTGTTTTTTTTTAATTTTTATTTTGGAGGCTTTCACAAAATGTGTGTAACGATCGGTTTTTCTTTGGTGCAACCTGACCTGTATGGCCTATCACGCTTGTTCTGTGTTACTCTCTCTCTCTCCTTCTCTCTCTCTCACTCGTTCTTTTTTAAAAAACAAAAAATATAATAGTAATAATAATAATAATAATAATAAAAAGAGTATTGTCTGTTATGTTGTCGTGGTTTTGTCGAAACCACAGCACGGCTTGTGACACACCCAAGTAACTTTTTTTTTCTTTCACTTTTATTTTCAACTAAACAGAATCTCTCTCTCTCTCTCTCTCTCTCTCTCTCTCTCTCTCTCTCTCTCTCTCTCTCCCACCCCCCGTCTCTCTCTGTTGTCATCATAATCATCAGTCTGATCACTGTCATCCTCGTTTTCGTCGTCGTCGTCATCATCATCATCATAATCCTCATTATATCTTATATATATATATATATATATATATATATATATATAGTTGTTTATTCGTCTATGGTTATCTATTACATATATAGAGTTGTTTATTCATCTATGGTTATCTATTTATTTGTGTATTTGAGTACTTATTCATTTAGATATCTAAATATTTACTCATGTTTGTATGTATGTATGTATAATGTATGTATGTATGTATGTATCTTTCTACATGTCTGTCTGTTTACGACGAATGTGTCTGCGTGAAATATAGTTTGCTGGCCTGCCTAAATGTGTCCGTCTACCGATTTTAGCTGCAGATGATCTGATCCCTATGTTGTCATAGGATCTTTTACGTACGTTATATCATGTTACATGCATAATTTTTGTATGTTTTGTTTTCTTTTTGCTTTCTTTTTTTCCTGTATTTTTCTTCTTTTTTTTCCCATAGTTTGAAACTCTTTGGTCATCAGTTAGTGATACATATATCTACATCAATATGTTACAAATATCTATAGCTAAGCATTATGATAAAAGAAAAGAAAAAGAAATAATAAAACATCCACTATAACCATCTTTATTAGGTTGGTTTCTTTTAACTCTCTCCATACGAACGGCGAAAGAGACGACGTTAACAGCGTTTCACCCCAAATACCACCATCAAAATACTGCAAGCGGAAGGCTCTTATACTGAAGAGGTGAATGTTGACAAAGAATACCACAATTCTGACGACGGAAGCTAAAGGTTGGGTCATTCAGACACCCACTGGACATCCCGAGGGGTCTGTGTAGAGGAGAAGAGAGGACTGGCCGTACTGAGTGAGTTAAGATTTTTGTATCAGATAATAAATCTGTTTGATTTATCATATACGGAATACGAAAGAGAAAAATTGTTTGTGTCCAAATGATTTATCCGATAGCAAATATAAAAAAGAAGTATTCTGCTAATTTATTATTAAACAATAAAAATTTTTTTTTATTTCAGTTAATGTGTTTGTTTAATCATCATTAAAGAAAAAAAAATCGACAATCTGTTTCGAAATAATAACGTGTTTTCATGATCAGTTATCTATACTATCTCCAATAATAACGCATTTTCATGAACAGTGGTGTATACTATCTCCAATAAATCTTTCGGTAAACATTAAAACATCCCCAATAATATGTCTGGATAACAGATCCGTTTAACTGACACTTAAAACCGATAATTCACCAGCGTTGATTGGTCGATTTTATAACAATAACGTTAGGTACATTTCATGAACACTTAATAACATCATCTGGAATAAATCGTTCGATAAAGAACAATCTTGTATCCCCAATGATCTGTCTTAGATAACATGTTTAATCATTGCCAGTAAATACAAAAAGAATCTGCTTCGAGACAATTATGTTATCTGATGAACAGTAGTTTATATCCCACCTGTAAATCGTTCAGTTAACATTATAACATCCCAAAAATCCCTCTCAGTAAACAGATCTGTATAATCACCAGCAGACATAAACTTCCATTAATAATCTGCATCGAAACAATAACGTTTTATAATTATCAGTATATTATGACTCTCAAACTGGGAGGCAAAATTGCACTGGCTCTTAGTGCTGCAACCTTGCGGAACAGTTGGCTTTTGGGAACCATCCCGACGCCGACTGTCCTAAAACCCTTTTGGCCGAGAGAGTGTGGATGTAACTTGGGCAAGACACTCTCCACTATAATCAAATTCTAGCCCAAATAGTCGAGACAGCAGCTGCCTCCTCATCAGAACGATGGTCATAGTCGGACACAACTGACTATCATATAAGTGAGCATACCTATCTCGGATAAATCGTTCAGTAAACATAAAAAAAAATATCCCCACCATTCTGTTTCAGATAACAGTCCCGTTTCATCATCATCAAGAAATAAAGTTTCACCAGTAATCTGTTTCGTAAAATATCATTGTGATGAACAGTAGACTGTAGGGTTGTCTTCAGTAAACCGTTCGGCAACCATTAAAAATGTCCCCAGTGATATATCTCAGATGACAGATATGTTTAATCACCTGTCCCCAATGATATATCTCAGATAACAGATCTGTTTAATCACCTGTCCCCAATGATATATCTCAGATAACAGATCTGTTTAATCACCTGTCCCCAATGATATATCTCAGATAACAGATCTGTTTAATCACCTGTCCCCAATGATATATCTCAGATGACAGATCTGTTTAATCACCTGTCCCCAATGATATATCTCAGATAACAGATCTGTTTAACCACCTGTCCCCAATGATATATCTCAGGTAACAGATCTGTTTAATCACCTGTCCACAATGATATATCTCAGATAACAGATCTGTTTAATCACCTGTCCCCAATGATATATCTCAGATGACAGATCTGTTTAATCACCATCATTAAATAAACCTTCACCAGCGGGACGAGATCTGCTTCGATATAACGTTTAATCCATGAACAGTCAATGATGATCTTCGAAGAATCGTTCAGCCATCCTCATGGCTTTAAATCATCTTGTTGATATACCAATCACAGTAAGTAATATCCTCTTTTGTGTTGATTCTCAATCTGTTTTTTAAAAAAGTTTGCTCCTTTTTGAGAATAATCAAAGAGAAGATTTTATTGT
Organism: Babylonia areolata; assembly: GCF_041734735.1. Lineage (NCBI taxonomy): Eukaryota > Metazoa > Mollusca > Gastropoda > Neogastropoda > Buccinidae > Babylonia > Babylonia areolata. Next base: position 12,304,771 of record NC_134909.1, on the reverse strand, counting down.
TTGAAGTTAGGTATTTATTGCACTCCCTATTTGTGAAGGGTACAAATGTTGATTTTTGTTGGATACCATCCCACACTGGATTCCTTTATAACGACCAAGCAGACAGGGCAGCAAAAAGGGGAGCAAAAAATCATATAGATAGTATAAAAGTATATTGCCCATTGTCATACAAGGAAATAAGCAATATACTAGAAAGATACTTTTATAGGTGCTTGAATTCAAGTCTAAAACCTCGTCAGTTGACTCTCTCAGACTTGGGTCCGATTCGCAGACCAATTCTGAGTTTAGCTCTCAGACTATTATCAAAATCGTTACGGACCAAGTATTGTTCTAATGTCAAGTGCATATGCTTTAGTAACCTGACGATTAAGCATATAATTTTTGACTGTAGCTTGATGAAGCCTTATGTACACGAAAGTGTGTCTTCACAAGTGACTGAGAACTTTGATGTTTTTGACTTTTTGCATTCATTATCAGTTGTTTAGCTTGCCAATTTAAATTTCCTGTAATTGTGTTTAGTTTTTGTTTTTCAAATTTCACCCTCATTTCACCCTCATTTGCCCAGTTTCCCCCAACCCTCCATTCATTCACATCTCCCACCCCTTCTAACCGATAATACTCAAATGTATTCATAAATACTTTAACAAAATGTCTTCAATCACCGATATGTGTGACGGGACATTAAACAAAAAAATTCCTTCCTTCCTTCCTTCAGAAAACAATAGAATTATACTCAATAATCTGTCTCACATTACAAGTATGTTTAATCAACCCCAAGAAATAAAAGTTGATAATCAGTCTGCTGCGAAATGATAGCGTTAATATATACATATAATAATAGCGTTATCAATTTAACAGCAAATGATCAGGCCATCTTCCATAAATTGTATATTAAATATTCCCAATAACTTATCTCAGAACACAAATCTGTTCAGTCATCACCAAGAAATAAGCTTAAAACAGTAGCGTTGATATGTGATATATTATTCATAGTTATTTTAACAGTAAATGCATGATCATCCCAAAAGAACGTCACAGTACATATTCCCAGTAACCTATCTCAGAAAACAGACCCATTCAAACATCACTAAGAAATGAAAATTCACCAATAATGTTTCGAAACAATAACGTTATTTCATAAACAGTATATCATATCATCGATATCAAATGGTTTAGTAAATACTGATGAAACTATTCGTACTAATCTGTCTCAGATAGCAGATCTCTTTAATGTCACCAAAAAATAAAAATCTACCAAAAAGCTTTTTCGGAACAATAGCATTATTAGATTAACATTTAATTATATAATTTCCAATAAAGTGTTCTTGTCGGAAATTCAGACACTGTAATGCTGATGATTGTTTCCACTGGCGTAATCAAATCACATAATTGTTTAATTCAATCGTCAGTGACAGAACGATGACAGTTGTAGATCTTTTCAAATTCGCCATTTCCTTAGTGAGCAGGCCTAGGTCTAAATGATAAAAATCACACTAAATTTCTTTCATTTATATTTCAAATAACAACAGCAACAACATCAACAAGTAAGTATGCATGATTGAATCAAGGGAACATGTTATAAATCGACTTCAGTATGTCAGATAATTTTTTAAATCAGCGATTGTTTCACGAAACACATTACAAATAACAAAAGCAGCAACATCAATAAGTGGTTGTACACGATTGAATTAAGGGAACGTGTTATAAATCGACTTCAGTATATCAGATAATTTTTAAAAAAATCCGCGATTGTTTCACGAAACACATTACAAATAACAAAAGCAGCAACATCAATAAGTGGGTGTACACGATTGAATCAAGGGAACATCTTATAAATCATCGACTTCAGTATGTCAGATCATCTTAAAAATCAGCGATTGTTTCACGAAACACATTACAAATAACAAAAGCAGCAACATCAGTAAGTGGGTGTACACGATTGAATCAATGGAACATGTTATAAATCGACTTCAGTATGTCAGATAATTTTTAAAAATCAGCGATTGTTTCACGAAACACATTTCAAATAACAACAGCAACATCAACAAGTGGTTGTACACGACTGAATCAGTGGAACATGTTATAACTCAACTTAGTATATCAGATAATCTTAAAAAATCAGCGATCATTTCAAATAACAACAGCAGCAACATCAACAAGTGGTTGTACACGATTGAATTAAGGGAACATGTTATAAATCGACTTAGTATATCAGATAATATTTAAAAAATCAGCGATTGTTTCACGAAACACATTACAAATAACAACAACAACATCAACAAGTAAGTATGCATGATTGAATTAAGGGAACATGTTATAAATCGACTTAGTATATCAGATAATTTTTAAAAAATCAGCGATTGTTTCACGAAACACACTCTTCAAATCATTGGATAGATTAATCATTAGACAGACAGATAGATAGATATATGAATTAATAAATAAATAAATAAATAAATGATTAGATAAATAAGTAAATAAGTAAGTAAATGAAATGAATATTAAACAAAACACAAAATCTAGTTTACCAATCTGATTCTGTAACATAGGCGTATACTAGAAAGCCTGTTGATCAGTTAAAAATACCCTCTAATAACGTCCCTTTGTTAACCTCTCTGTTTTATGCTTTTGATTTTGGCTTGTGTTGTTTCCTGTCTGTTCTGGACTCTTGTTTGTTTGTTGCTTATCTATCTCACGCACTTACATCAGCTGCAGCATTGCGTTAATCATCAGCAAGGAACTACAATATCAATCTGCAACAATATTTCAAAATAATAAGACAATCCTTTTCATCATGAAAAAAAAAATCAAACATAATTATTGCTTCCAGTTGTCTGTTTAATCAACCATGTCATAAACTCGTTTCATTACCAACAACATGTTGGCTCCTGCAGAGCAATAGACAAGCAAATAAATTAAAAAAAAGTTTGCCAACATAAGGCTAAAAAGTGTTGGAAAACCTGACCATAGTTTTGTCTGATTTTCCGTGATTTCTTGTTGTTCCGGTTGTTTTTTGTTGTTGTTGTTGTTTTTTTGTTTGTTAGTTTTTTTTGTTTTTGCTTTGTTTTTGTTTTCTGTTCTTCGTCCATTTATTTTTCTCAATAGTGAATAATTACACAACACACCCTTGTGTCACTGTACTTAGAAACCATTAGTAACTATAAATAAAAAAATTGAACATGCCATATTCGATGTGTGTGAAAATACTTTACAATGGTCAACGTGAAATGTGCTGTACTGAGAGAATGGGACCTGAAATGAAATGAAATGAAATTATGGTGCTTAGAGCCTCGCCGACCACTAAGGCCATCTCAAAGCTATCGCCACGATAATACCTCCTACAAGGGAGAATGCGACCTGCATGACGAGGGAGAAAACAGTTATTGTGTTTGCCCCGTTCTTCTGTTTCGAATGATAGAAGAAGGCCTAATTCAACCATATTTATAATAATAATGATAATAATAATAATAATAATAATAATAATAATAATGGTATTTATATAGCGCTGGATCTTGTGCAGAGACAAATCAAAGCGCTTTCGCACCACTCATTCACACGCATGCATAACTCTAAAACTGTAGAAACTAAGGACAAGGAAGGGCAGGCAAGGGAGGCTATTTTGGGAAGAGGTGGGTTTTAAGGCCAGACTGGAAAGAGCTGAGTGTGGAGACTTGACGAAGCGAAAGAGGAAGTTCATTCCAATCGCAAGGTCCAGAAACAGAGAAAGAACGACGGCCAATAGTCGAGTGTTTGAATCTGGGTATGCGTAAACAGAGTGGATCCGAAGCCGATCGTAGTGAGCGAGATGGAGTGTAGAGGTGAAGCCAGCCGCAGAGATAGGAAGGGGCAGTTTTGTGAATGCATCTATAACATAGAGTGCTATAACATAGAGTGCTGATCTTGTACTTTATTCGGTGTGAGACAGGGACTTATACCTATACAGTCCTGATTTGTTGTTTTTTTTCTTATGGCTGCTACTTCTTCTTCTTGATCGTGCTAGCAAATGAACAGTAAGTGCGTGTGCGTGTTTGTGTGTGTGTGGGCGTGAATGTGTACGTATGTCTTTGTTTGCTTGTTTTATAATTGTGTGTGTGTGTGTGTGTGTGTGTGTGTGTGTGTGTGTGTGTGTGTGTGTGTGTGTGTGTGTGTGTGTAAGTATGTACGTACGTATGTACATGATAATGTACCAATTGTTCTTTTCATCGCTTTGTTACCTTTAATGGACAATTCCAGTTACTATTCTTATTCGTCGTTCTAATTATTTTATTTCATTTCATTATATTTCTTTATTTCTATGTTTTGTGTCGTTGTTTATTTTTATATTTTGTGTCGTTAAATGGGCAGAATTGTAAAAAGGCCTTTTCTGCGCCTAATTCTTTACCCATTAAAGATTCAATCAATCAACCAGTCTTCTTCTTCTTATTATTATTATTGTTGTTATCACTCTAGCTGAAGGCTAGTTGTTATTGTTGATGTTCAAACAGCGAATCCACAGCCAATAAAGAATCGTGTCCAATGATATGTTTCATTAACTGAATCGTAAATGTAAGTGTATTCTTTTTTCTTTTCTTTTCTTTTTTTTTTCAACCATGAAAAGCACTGAATGTGATCACAGTATATATTCAGTGTTGATCGCTTAAAACACACACACACACACACACACACACACACACACACACAGACACAGACACAGACACACAGACACAGACACAGACACAGACACACACACACACACACACACACACACACACACACACACACACACACACACACAGTCTCTTGCTTTGTGCTGTTCTTCCATTCGTTAAAAATAATAGCGTTAAAACAATAGCGTTAAAACAACAGCGTTAAAAATAAATAGCGCTAACAAACAATAGCGTTAAAACAATAGTGTTAAAACAATAGCGTTAACAAACAATAGTGTTAAAACAACAGCGTTAACAAACAATAGCGTTAAAACAATAGCGTTAAAACAATAGTGTTTATTTTTGACTATGGTGAATGTGATGTGCCTTGTTTTGCTGTGATTTGTGCCTGCGTGATTAGAGACTGTGATGGTGCCTGCGTTGATTTACATTTTTTCATGTCACTTTGTCTTAGATATGTATATTTGAAATGAATGTATATGAGAGGGTCAATGAATATAGATATTTAGGGACCATCTTAGACAATAAGCTGACTTTGGACAGAAATGTTGTTTCCATTCATAAGAAATGTCAATCTAGAATTTTTTTTGTTTACAGAAGCTTAGAAATGTTGGTATAAATTCAAATATTCTTCAAAGTTATTATCGATGTTGTATCGAGTCCGTGCTCACAGTTTAATTTATGTGCTGGTATGGAAGTTTGGGAGTGAGGAGTAAGCGTGTTTTGAACGATGTCATGAGTGTATGCAGTAAAATTGTGGTATGCAAGAGCTGTATGAAAGTCGAGTGGTTGAAAAAAGCAGGCAGATAGCAACTGACGACACCCATATTTTAGCAAAGTATTATGAGCTATTGCCATCAGGACGACGCTACAGAACTTTTAAGTTGAAATCCAGAGCTCTGAAGACTTTTATTCCACGTTCAATCCACCTTTTAATTCTTGAGAACTGTGTGTGTGTGTGTGTGTGTGTGTGTGTGTGTGTGTGTGTGTGTGTGTGTGTGTGTGTGTGTGTGTGTGTGTGTGTGTGCGCGCGCGCGCGCGCGCGCGCATTCTCATGTGAGACGTGTGAAAGTCCGTGCATGATAGGCTGTACCTTGTTCTAGTTGTGGTGTGTGTGTGTGTGTGTGTGTGTGTGTGTGTGTGTGTGTGTGTGTGTGTGTGTGTGTGTTTACTGAGCTTAAAAACGTGACAATTGGTTATAATGAATGTGCAATATGTAGGAGGAATAATGTGCAATATGCAGGATGAATGTACAATGGAATATGTCTAATGCTAACGTCCATATTCTAAATATATTTCTGTTTAATAATTACGATGCAATAATTAATTGCAATGTTTTTAAAAGCGAATATGTGAAATGCTTTTATTTGAAAACATATGTTTATTACTCTTGTTTAATCAAGTAATCCGCGTGTGTGGGGTGGGTGGGGGTGGGGTGTGGGGGGTGCGGATGTGTGCTGATTATCTGGTTGCGGTTTTCCGCATCTGCAGTATAGTAGGCTATGTTTATAATTATATTCAAATAATGTTTCTTAATTCTTTCTGTTTTTACATTAAGAATACTAGTTATTACCTGCAGTGTGTGGATGTATGTACGAAACGGTGTATGTGATATTTTTTACATTTGTATCTTCGTAATATTCGTAAAAGCTGTTGTTGACTTTTACAGTTATGGTCCCCATGTTGTTTACTTGTCTATGTTGTGATAATGCACCTGACCAAATTTCTCCAGTTGGAGATAATAAAGTTATTCTTACCTTATCTTATCTTATCTTAAAAAAAGCAAAAAAAAAAAGCACAAAATGATTTAAATCTACAAATCATTCGTACATATGTGTCAGATATTCTACATTCCTCAGACATTGATTTACATACTATGGCACCTCATGTACTGGTGCCACCTGTTCCTCCTTGTGGAGTTAACGAAAACAAACGTCAACATAACCATGTGCTTCTGACACAACGAAAGGAGATTGTCCACATATAATAGCAGCATCTGTCAGAATTGAATTAGAAGAAAATTATGATAATCATTTAAAAGTTTACACTGATGGCTCGGTTCTGGATGATAACAGTGCTGGATCTGCTTTTGTGACTCCTAATCCAAAAAACAGAAAAAACCAACATATTTTTTAGGTAAGGGACATTCAGTGTTTACAGCTGAGTATGTGGTCATCCTTATGTCCTTGAATCATCTTGTTCAAATACCAATGATTATGAGTAATATCCTTTTTTTGTGTGTTGATTCTCAGTCAGTTTTAACTCAATCAGTACGGCCAGTCCTCTCTTCTCATCTACACAGACCCCTCGGATGTCCAGTGGGTGTCTGAATGACCCAACCTTTAGCTTCCGTCGTCAGAATTGTGGTATTCTTTGTCGACATTCACCTCTTCAGTATAAGAGCCTTCCGTTTGCAATATTTTGATGATGGTAACTGGGGTGAAACGCTGTTAACGTCGTCTCTTTCGCCGTTCGTATGGAGAGAGTTAAAAAGTTTGCTCCTTTCTGAAAATAATCAGAGAGATGATTTTTTGTTTGAAATAAGCTATTTATTACACTCCATATTTATGAAAGACGCAAATGTTGATTAAATTTTTTTTTTTTTATTGGATACCATCCCATACTGGATTCCTGAATAACGACCAAGCAGGCAGAGCAGCAAAAAGGGGAGCAAAGAATTATACAGATAGTTTTAAAGTATATTGCTCATTGTCATACAAGGAAATAAGTGATATACTAGAAAGAGACATTTATAAGTGCTTTAATACAACTCTAAAACCTCGTCAGTGGACTCTCTCAGATCTTGGTCCGATTCGAGGACCAATCCTGGGTTTGATTTTCTTCTTCTTCTTCTTCTTCTTCTTCTTCTGCGTTCGTGGGCTGCAACTCCCACGTTCACTCGTATGCACACGAGTGGGCTTTTACGTGTATGACCGTTTTTACCCCGCCATGTAGGCAGCCATACTCCGTTTTCGGGGGTGTGCATGCTGGGTATGTTCTTGTTTCCATAATCCACCGAACGCTGACATGGATTACGGGGTCTTTAACGTGCGTATTTGATCTTCTGCTTGCATATACACACGAAGGGGGTTCAGGCACTAGCAGGTCTGCACATATGTTGACCTGGGAGATCGTAAAAATCTTCACCCTTCACCCACCAGGCGCCGTCACCGTGATTCGAACCCGGGATCCTCAGACTTGTGTCTAGTTCGTTACGGACTAAGTATTGCTCTGGAGTCAGGTGTATGTGTTTCAGTGATGTAACAGTTAAGCATGTAAATTTTGACTGTGGCATGATGAAGCCTTATCTGCACTGACCAAAAGTGTGTCATCACAAGTGACTGAGAACGTTGATGTTTTTGACTTTTTGCGTTCATGATAGATTAGTTCGCTTGTAACATTAGCGACTTTTCTTTTACGAAGTCCATTAAGTTTTTTTTGTTTGTTTGTTTTTTGTGTGTTTTTTTTTTTGGGTTTTTTTTAAATAATTGTATTAAGATATTTGTTTCAAATTTCACCCCTCCATGTGTCCGGTTTCCCCCAACTCACCATTCATCACCCCTCCCCCTCCCCCTCTAAGGAATAATACCCAAATGTATACATTAATACTCCAACAAATTATCTTCAATCACCGATATGTGTGACGAGACATTAACCAAAAATCCTCCTCCATGTATATCTTAGCGGCCAATGTCATGTGAGATTGTGTTTGACTTTGTACATATTTCCTCGTCACTTAGTCTTAGATTTGTATATTCTATTGTTTGAGCGCGGTGAACCCCATCTGAGATGGAGGTACTGTGCGCTGTATGAGCCTGCATATTAATAATAATAATAATAATAATAATGGATACTTATATAGCACACTATCCAGAAATCTGCTCTAGGTGCTTTACAAAAACGTTTTTGTTAACATAAAACATTATACCTATGTTACATACACACACCAAAAATGTGACTACACACACACACACACACACACACACACACACACACACTGCATACATACATTTTAACATACATGTGTATCTAACAGCTACCCTAACACATACGCACACATAGGCAGGCACAAACTTACATAAACACACGCACACACAATACACATTCATATACATGCATGTAGTTATGTACACATACATATGTATACACACATAGTCAAGCACAGCTAACGCAAAGGAAGTGGACCTGCCACAATTGAACTTATTGCTGAGGGAAAAGGTGAGTTTTGAGACGAGATTTAAAAGATGCGAGGGAATCAGAATAACGGAGGTTATCAGGGAGCTTGTTCCACGTCCTTGGCGATTGAATAGAAAACGATCTGTGTCCATAGGTCTTACTTCTGACGTATATATTATTATTATCATTATTGTTATTATTATTATTAGTAGTAGTAGTAGTAGTAGTAGTAGTAGTATATCTGCTTGATGCAACTTTTTTTTTCGCATTCCCAGCACGCATTTTCAAACTACTGCTACAACCACTACTGCTACCACTGAACTGAGTAAATAAACGAATAGAATGATATTAACAACATCAACAAGAAGAAGAAGAATGATGATGATGATGATGATGATGATGATGATAATGATGATAATGACAATGAGATGAATAAATAAATAAATGAATAGATAGATAGATAGATAGATAGACAGACAGATAGATTGATAGACAGATTGATGAATAAACAAATAGATAGATAGATAGATAGATAGATAGATAGATAGATAGATAGATAGATAGATAGATAGATAGATAGATAGATAGATAGATAGATAGATAGATAGATATATAGATGAATAAACAAATAGATATATAGGTGAATAAACAGATAATAATAATAATAATAATAATAATAATAATAATGGATACTTATATAGCACACTATCCAGAAATCTGCTCTAGGTGCTTTACAAAAACGCTTTTGATAACATAAAACATTATATCTATGTTACATACACACACCAAAATGTGACCACACACACACACACACACACACACACACACAGACAGACACACACGCACGCACGCACGCACGCACGCACACACACACACTGCATACATACATTTTAACATACATGTGTATCTAACAGCTACCCTAACACATACACACACATAGGCAGGCACATACTTACATAAACACACGCACACACAATACACATTCATATACATGCATGTAGTTATGTACACATAGTCAAGCACAGCTAACGCAAAGGAAGTGGACCTGCCACAATTGAACTTACTGCTGAGGGAAAAGGTGAGTTTTGAGACGAGATTTAAAAGATGCGAGGGAATCAGAATGACGGAGGTTATCAGGGAGCTTGTTCCACGTCTTTGGCGATTGAAAAGAAAACGATCTGTGTCCATAGGTCTTACTTCTGACGTGAGGTATCCTGAGAAGTCGAGTATCAGAGGAAGAACGGAGCTGGCGAGACGGGGTATAGATATGGATGAGTTCAGAAAGATACTTTGGGCCAGATCCGTTGACTGCAGAAAAGGTCAGAGTGGATAGCTTATAGTCTATTCGATCAGAAACAGGCAACCAGTGGAGAGACTGAAGGAGAGGAGAAACATGGTCAAATTTAGAAGCTCTGCAAATGAGTCTGGCAGCGTTATTCTGAATTCGTTGGAGTCTGTCTAACAGGTATTTGGGAAGGCCGGCCAAAAGAGAGTTGCAGTAATCCAATCTTGAGAGAACCAGAGAGCATACATGTGTCTTGGTAGATAGATAGATAGATTTATAGACAGATAGATAGACATCGGAATGTCTATAATAATGATAATCATAACTAGTCAGTTGCTACTTCTGCAGTTACTGATGTGGACCATGAAGACAGCAGTCTGAAATAAAATTAAAAAAAAGGTTTAACCCTTTCACCGCCAGTCAAGTTAGAGTGCAAAATTCCCTTATGCTACAAACACAGACAATGATATGGTGTCTAATAATAGCTGGGGATTTCCTCTGCGATGTGTAGAAATAATGACCTATCTTACCACCGAACAATTAAGAGCAGTAGGTTCATGGATAACAGACCCATGATCTGATCACCCTTCAGTGACATGGGTCCTCTACCTAGATGCTGCATAAATGCGAGCTTGGCAGTGAAACGGTTAAAGGTCTAATAGCCCTTTAACTGTCATCGGGAGCAGTGACTTCATATCCAGCGCGTGTTGGGCTCGGCACTGAGAGAAAGGCGGGGCCCAGTCCTCTCCTTCCGTCCGCCGTTTGAACTTTCCCTGACCGATGTCAGGTGCCCGTTCACACCAGGGGGTGGGGGTGGGGGAGTGGGGGGGGGGGGGGAGAGGGGGGGGAGGAAAACGTGAGTAAGGTGCCTTTCTTAGAGACACAGCACTATGCCTTCTTCTTCTTCTTCTTCTTCGTTCGTGGGCTGCAACTCCCACGTTCACTCGTATGTACACGAGTGGGCTTTTACGTGTGCGTATAACCGTTTTTACACCCCCTCCCCCGCCATGAAGGCAGCTATACTCCGCTTTCGGGGGTATGCATGCCGGGTATATTCTTGTTTCCATTACCCACCGAACGGTTGACATGGGCTACAGGATCTTTAACGTGCGTATTTGATCTTCTGCGTGCGGTATACACACGGAAGGGGGTTCAGGCACCAAGCAGGTCTGCATTATGTTGACGTGGGAAATCGAAAAAAAAAAAAAAATTCTCCACCCTTTACGCTTTAAACCATTCGGCTATTGCGCGCCCGTCCGCAGCACTATGCTCGAACTCTGATCACTGGTGAACAGTGGATCAGAAGCCCAACGATTAACTCACTCAGTACGGCCAGTCCTCTCTTCTCCTCTACACAGACCCCTCGGATGTCCAGTGGGTGTCTGAATGACCCAACCTTTAGCTTCCGTCGTCAGAATTGTGGTATTCTTTGTCAACATTCACGTCTTCAGTATAAGAGCCTTCCGCTTGCAATATTTTGATGATGGTAATTGGGGTGAAACGCTGTTAACGTCGTCTCTTTCGCCGTTCGTATGGAGAGAGTTAATGACCCAACCTTAAGCTTCCGTTGTAAGAATTGTGGTATTCTTTGTCAACATTCACGTCTTCAGTATAAGAGCCTTCTGCTTGCAATATTTTGATGATGGTAATTGGGGTGAAACGCTGTGAACGTCGTCTCTTTCGCCGTTCGTATGGAGAGAGTTAATGACCCAACCTTAAGCTTCCGTTGTAAGAATTGTGGTATTCTTTGTCAACATTCACCTCTTCAGTATAAGAGCCTTCTGCTTGCAATATTTTGATGATG
>NC_134909.1:12222860-12287860 GCF_041734735.1 Babylonia areolata | reverse complement strand
GTCTTCCCTCTTCCCACCTTCTGCCTTCTCCCTCTCTCTCTTCCCACCTTCTGTCTTCCCTCTTCCCACCTTCTGTCTTCCCTCTCTCTCTTCCCACCTTCTGTCTTCCCCCCCTCTCTCTCTCTCTTCCCACCTTCTGTCTTCCCTCTTCCCACCTTCTGTCTTCCCTCTTCCCACCTTGTCTTCCCCCTCTCTCTCTATCTCTTCCCACCTCCTGTCTTTCCTTTTCCCCACCTTCTGTATTCCCTCTTTCTCTCTTCCCACCTTCTGTCTTCCCTCTTTCTCTCTTCCCACCTTCTGTTTTCCCCCCTCTCTCTCTCTTCCCCACCTTCTGTCTTCCCTCTTTCTCTCTTCCCACCTTCTGTCTTCCCTCTCTCTATCTTCCCACATTATGTCTTCCCCCTCTCTCTCTTCCCACCTTCTGTCTTCCCTCTTTCCCTCTTCTCACCTTCTGTCTTCCCTCTCTCTCTCTTCCCACATTCTGTCGTCCCCCTCTCTCTCTCTTCCCACCTTCTGTCTTCCCTCTTCTTCTCTTCCCACCTTTTGTCTCCCCCCGTCTCTCTCTCTCTTCCCCACCTTCTGACTTCCCTCTTTCTCTCTTCCCACCTTCTGTCTCTCTCCCCTTCCCGCCCCCCCCCCCCTCGCCCCCCCCCCCCCCCCCCCCCCGTCTCTCCCTTCCCTACGTTCTTTCGTCCCTTCTTCTTCCTTCACTCATTCTTTCTTTCAACCCTCTTTCTTTTTCTCATTCTTTTCTTCCCTTTTCTTTGTTCCCACCTTCCTTCCCCCCCTCCCCCCCCTACCTTTCTTCTTCTTCTTCGTACGTTCTTTCTTCTCACCTTCATGCTTTCAACTTTCATTCTTCCCTCTTTGATTTCTTCTTACCTTCTTCCTCCCCCCCACCCCCCCCTGCTTTTCTTCCTACCTTCTTTCTTCTCACCTTCTCTCTTCCTTCTTCTTCTTCTTCTTCTCTTCTCATCTTCTTTTCCTCCACCTTCTTTCTTCCTTCCTTCTTTCTTCTTCTCATCTAGGAGTTACCGTGGATAATAATCTCTCCTGGTCATCCCATATTGATGATCTGTGCAAGCGCATATTTCAAAAGATGTTCCAGCTCTCAAAAATTAAAAATCTTTTGGATATTAAAGCACGAAAACAATTTTATTATGCATTTATTCAATCGTCTGTTGATTATGCCTCAACTCTATATGACATGTGTGCAGTGCCAATACATTGAAACCACTATCTAGAATCCATAAACGAGCTCTTAAGATTGTACTGTCAGAATCTACTAGTTTAACGCCCGGAGATTATTTAACCATGGACATTCTTCCACTGACATACAAATTACAGTATAATAAAGCAGTGATGTTTTGTATAATGAACGGATTTTCCCCTCTAACACTAACTGTAAGATTTCAACACAACCAGTCAAGGTACACAGATAATATAGTCATCCGAAAACCCAGAATTGACCTCTTTAAAACCAGCCTTGTTTACTCAGGAGGGGGGGATACTTTGGAACTCTTTACCTTCGATTATCAAAAATGAAAGCAGTATTTATTTCTTCCTTTAAATCAGCTTACAAAACATTTCTGTTTCAGGATATAAAATCTTTAATATAGACAACTTGTTGATTATCTTGTTAGATGCTTTGTTCATTCTTTTTTTTTTTTTCCTCACGATGACCAATTTTATTGGAAAAAAAAAACCCAAAAAGAAAAAAAAAAAAAAGAAAGTCGTTGGTATATCATCATGAATTTTAATATCTTTGATATTATCATATTTACGACTGAATGTTGAAATCTACGGTTTTCACTATGTGCATGGAGTTGTAGGGGATGAGACAGGGGTGGGGATAGAGAGTTCTATAGTTTGTCTGGTTTGTAGTAGTCTTTTTTTTTTTCTCATAAGTTTCTCATGTGATTTTCAGTAAAATTTGTCAGTTGATATCTTTCTTGTTAACAGTTCTGTGTTCATGTGTTCTTTTGATGTAGCCCTACCCCCCCCCCCCTTTTCTTTTATACCCCAGGGCTGGGTGGGAAAAAAAGCATATGTTTTGCTTATCTCATTACCCTGGTGAAATAAAATTTCGTTTCGTTTCGTTTCGTTTCGTTTCATCTTCCGTCTTCCCACCTTTTTTTTTTCCTCCTTCCCTCCTTCCTTCTTCTCACCTTTCTTCCATCCTCATTCCTTCTACCATCTTTCCTCTTTCTTTCCTTCTTCCAACCCTTCTTTTTTCCTCTTCACTCCTTTCTTTTCTCCTTCTTTCTTTTCTCTCCCTTTCTTTGTTCACACCTTCTTCTCGCCCCCCACCCCCACCCCCACCCCGTACCCCCTCCCTCCACGTGTCTTCTTCTTACGTTCTTTCTTCTTCTCACCTTTATTCATACCTTCATTCTTCCCCTCCCAATTTCTTCTCACCTTACTCTCCGTTCCTCATCTTTCTTCCTATATCTTCTTTCTTCCCATCTTCCTTCTTCCGTCTTCCTCTCTTCGCTCTCCTTCTTTCTTCTCACCTTCTCTCTCCCCATCTTTCTTTCTTCTCACCTTTCGCCCCCCCCCCCCCCCCCCCCAGCCTCCCCCTCTTTTGTTTCTTCCTCTTTCTTTCTTCCCACATCATTCTTTCTTCCCTCTTTTTTTCTTCTCATCTTCTTTCGTCCATTCGTCTTCTTTCCTTCTTTCTTCATTCCCACCTTCTTTCCTCCCACCTTCTTTCGTCTCCTCTACTTCCTTCCTTCTTCCTTCCTTCCCACCTTCTTTCTTCCCTCTTTCTCTCTCTTCCCACCTTCTGAGTTCCCTCTTTCTCTCTTCCCACCTTCTTTCGCCCTTCTTCTTCCTTCCTTCTTTCTTCTCACCTTCTTTCTTCCCTCTTTCTTTCTTCCCACTTTCTTCCTTCCCACCGTCTTTAGTCCCTTCTTCTGCCTTCCTTCTTCCTTTCTTTTCACCTTCTTTCTTCCCCCTTCCTTTCTTCCTTCATTCTTTCTTCTCACCTTCTTTCTTCTCACCTGCTTTCTTCCCACTTTCTTCCCTCTTTGTTTCTTCTTTCTTCCTTCCCACCTTCTTTCTTCCCTCTTTCTTTCTTCCTTCTTTCTTTTTTCTCACCTTTTTCCTTCCCACCCTTTCTTCCCACCTTCTTTCGTCCCTTCTTCTTCCCACCTTCTTTCGTCCCTTCTTCTTCCCACCTTCTTTCTTCCTCCACTCCTTTTTTTCTCTCTCACTTTTCTTCCAACCTCATTCATTCCACCACCATCTTTCTTCTTTCCTTCCTTCTTTCTTTCTTCTCACCTTCTTTCTTCTCACCTTCTTTCTTATCATCTGCTTTCTTCCCTCTTTCTTTCTTCCCACCTTCTTTCTTCCTTCACTCCTTTTTTTGTTTTTTTTCTCTCACCTTTCTTCCAACCTCATTCATTCCGACATCTTTTCTTTTTCCTTCCTTCTATCTTCCACCCTTCTTTCTTCACTCGTTCTTTTTTTCAACATTTTTTTTTCTTTTCTTCTTCTTCCTTTCCTTTTATTTGTTACCCCTCCCCCCCCCCTTCCCCACCTTTCTTCTTCCTACGTTCTTTCTTCTCACCTTCTTTCTTCCCATCTTCTTTCGTCCCTCCTACTTTCTTTCCACTCTTTCTTTCTTTCTTCCCTCCTTCTTTCTTCCCTCTCTTTTTTCACCTTCTTTCTTCCCTCCGTCCCTCCTGCTTTCTTCTCACCTTTCTTCCAACCTAATGCCTCCCACCATCTTTCCTTCCTTCTGCCATCTTTCTTTCTTTCTACCTTCTTTCTTTCCTGCTTCTTTCTCTCTCCCCCCCCACCCCCCCCCCCCCCCGCACCCCCCTCCCCCCGCCCCCCTCCACCTTTTTTGTTTGTTCCCATCTTCTCCACCCCTCCACATTTCTTCTCCTTACATTCCTTTGTTCTCACCTTCTTTCTTCCTAACTTCACTCTTCCCACCTTTCTTCCCACCTCCGTTCTTCCCACCTTCTTTCTTCCCACCTCCATTCTTTCCACCTTCATTCTTCCCACCTTCTTTCTTCGTACCTTCTTTCTTCCCACCTCCATTCTTCCTACCTTCTTTCTTCCCACCTTCTTTCTTCCCACCTTCATTCTTCCTACCTTCTTTCTTCCCACCTTCTTTCTTCCTACCTTCATTCTTCCCACCTTCATTCTTCCTACCTTCTTTCTTCCCACCTTCTTGCTTCCTACCTTCTTTCTTCCCACCTTCATTCTTCCTACCTTCACTCTTCCCACCTTCATTCTTCCTACCTTCTTTCTTCCCACCTTCATTCTTCCCACCTTCTTTCTTCCTACCTTCTTTCTTCCCACCTTCATTCTTCCCACCTTCTTTCTTCCCACCTTCTTTCTTCCCTCCTTCTCTCTTCACAACTTCTTTCCTTCCTAGTTTCTTTCTTCTCACCCTCTTTCCTCGAATCTTCATTCTTCCCACTTGATTTCTTCCCGCCTTCTTTCTTCCCCCCTTCTCTCTTCCAAAATTCTTTTCTTCCTAGCTTCCTTCTTCTCACCTTTCTTCCCATCTTCTTTCTTCTCACCTTCTTTCTTCCCTCTTTCTTTCTTCTCACGTTCTTCCTTGCTTCTTTCTTTCTTCTCATCATCTTTCTTCCCTCTTTATCTCTTCCCACCTTCTGTCTTCCCACCTTCTTTCTCTCTTCTCACCTTCTTCCTTCCCTCTTTTTCTCTTCCCTCTTTCTTTCTTCTCACCTTCTTTGATATGACCTTCTTCCTTGATTCTTCTTTCTTCTCATCTTCTTGTATTTGCATTTGGATTTGGGTTGCTCTTTTTGTCACAACAGATTTCTCTGTGTGAAATTGGGGCTGCTCTCCCCCAGGGAGAGCGCGTCGCTACACTGACAGCGCCACCCTTTCTTTTTTTCCCCCCTTTTTTTGACTACTTGTGTAAACAAAGTGAGTCTATGTTTTAACCCGGTGTTCGGTTGTGTGTGTGTCTGTGTGTCTGTGTGTCCGTGGTAAACTTTAACATTGACATTTTCTCTGCAAATACTTTATCAGTTGACACCAAATTTGGCATAAAAATAGGAAAAATTCAGTTCTTTCCAGTCATCTTGTTTAAAACAATATTGCACCTCTGGGATGGGCACAAATTTTTTTTTAAAAAGAAGCCTAAATTTATGCAAACTGCATTTATTGTTATATTTATATTTTTTGTATACTCTAAACTTGGCACTTTGACCTCTTATTCTGACACAACAGTCATTATCATTTTTGTTCAAACAGGAACTTCTTTTGCTAAGCATGGAATTTTTATTTATTTTGCAAACGTTTTGGTGCAAATAGTAAAAAAAGGGAAATTACTCTGTAATTAATGCTAGGGGACTTAATTTATCACCAGTGAGTCTTGAAGGCCTTGCCTCTCTTGTTTTGTATTTTTTCTGCCTGCTATTTTTTGTGAATTTTCCTATCCAAGTGGAATTTTTTTTTTCTACAGAATTTTGCCAGGGACAAACCCTTTTTGTTGCCGTGGGTTCTTCTTTTTTTTTTTTTTTTTTTTTTTTTTTGCGTGCGTTATATGCATGCTAGCACACGGGGCCTCGGTTTATCGCCTCATCCGAATGACTAGCGCCCTCCAGACCACCGCTCAAGGTCTATTGTGGAAGGAGGGGGGCCGGGGGGGGGGGGGGGGGGGGGGGCGGGGGGCGGGGGGGGAGAAAATACTGGCGACTGTGCCATGATTCGAATCAGTGCGGTGCGCTCAGATTCTCTCGCTTCCCAGGTGGACGTTTCGCCTCTAGGCCATCACTCCACAATCTTCTTCCTTCTTCCTGTTTTTTTTTTTTTTTTTTCTTTCCATCCTTCATTCTTCTCAACTTTCTTCTTCTCTTCACACCTTCCAACGACAGACCCCTGTGTCCACCTCCCCCCCCTGCCCCCCACCCCTCACCCCCCCACACCCCCCGTTCGACAGTGTACATGGTTTGGACATTTTTATGTCATTTATTTATTTTATTTATCTATTTATTTTTGTTGTCGCGTTTAGTTTTTTTTACCTTCTGATCTATTTCAGAATTCTACCAGCATTTCATTTTAAAAGAATTTTACCTTCTCATCCATTTCTTTCTTTCTTTGTGTATAAGTTTACCCTTGCTATCGATTAAGGTGTGTGTGTGTGTGCGTGTGTGTGTGTGTGTGTGTGTGTGTGTGTGTGTGTGTGTGTGTGTAAAACGAAAACAAAAAAGAAAGAAGAAAAGCACCCCCCTCTCCCCCCAAAAAAACAACAACAACAAAACAACAACAACCAAAAACAAAAAAAAAACCACAAAAAACAACAACAACAACGACAACAAAACAAGGCAAAACAAAAACAACATACACACACACAAAAAAACACACACAAAAAAACAACAACAACAAAACAAAAAAACAACAACAACAAAACAAACAAACAAACGAACAACAACAACAAAACAAACAAACAAACGAACAACAACAACAACAAAAAAAACCGACAACAACAAGCAAATACAAGAACCACTTACCAGACGGGGATTTGGGGGGCGGGGGAGGGTCGACAATACAACTTCACTGAGGTTGATTTAAGCTGACACAACTCTCTCTCTCTCTCTCTCTCTCTCTCTCTCTCTCTCTCTCTCTCTCTCTGTGTGTGTGTGTGTGTGTGTGAAGAGGCCAGGGTTGTCATGACCACCACTCGGCACATGTTCAAGAAACAAAAAAACAACAACAACCAAAACCACAAAGATTACATCATGGCAAGCAATGCTTGCAAACTACGATGTATGATACATATGTATGCTTAGCTGCTGCAGTGTGTGATGTTGGTGTTGTTGTTGTTGTGTGTAAGCGTATGCACGTAAACGATATTTTGCTTTGATGTCTGTCCAAGATTTATGCATGCACGTCGTATCTCCAGTGTATCATAAATTATATATCCAGCCTTCCTGCCCAGTGCAACACGGGCAGAAGAGCTGGTGGTTTAAAATTCCTGTTGACTGACTCTTTCTTCGCTCGTTCTTTCTTTCATCCTTCTTTCCTTTCTCCTTCTTTCTATTCTCTCCCTGTCTTTTGTTCACACTTTCTTCTCCTTCCCCCCCCCCCACCCCTCCACCCCAACGTGTTTTCTTCTTACGTTCTTTCTTCTTCTCACCTTTATTCTGATACCTTCAGTCTTCCCCCCGGTCACACTAAATTTTTTCTCTCCTTCTTTCAGTTTCCCTTTCTTTCTTCCTATCTTCTTTCTTCCCCACACCTTCCTTCTTCCCTGTCTTTCTCTGGGCTCTTCCCTCATTCTTTCTTCTCACCATCTCTCTACCTATCTTTCTTTCTTTCTACTTGTTTCTTCTCACCTTTCATCCCGCCCCCCTTTTTTTTTCCTCCCTCTTTCCGTTTTCTTCCAACATTCTTTCTTCCCTTCTTCTTTCTTCTCATCTTCTTTCAAGGAAAATGAAAAAAAAAAAAAAAAAGAAGAAGAAGAAAAAGAACAAAGAAGAAGAAGAAAAAGAAAAAAGAACCACCACCTACAAAATTAAACAAACAAACAACAGCAACAATTACAAAACAATAACATAATCATCGACAAAAGTACAGCCACAACTGTTCCGCAGACTCATTCAAATACATTCACACCCTTGCACATAGTTTACTTACTAATAAGCATAACGATAAAGTACATACACACATATGCCTACATACATACGCATACATACACAAACTGGGATGTTAACGCACATACAGGAACACACTTTTAGATACGCAAACCGGGAATCAGAGACTATAAACAGAGGTCCCGAGTGTAGCCGGCATGCACTTAGCGCACGTAAAAGAACCTGCTGCAACAAAAGTGCTGTCCAAGGCAAAATTCTGTAGAAAAATCCACGTTGATAGGAAAACGTAAAAAAAATCCAAAAAAAACTGCAGGCAGGAAACACTCACACACACACACACACACACACACACACACACACACACACACACACACACACACACACACACACACACACACACCACACAAGTAAAATAGGCATGCGCATGTTACAAAAAACAGTTTTGTAGAAATACTGACGCCATTTAAATAGTTGTGGAAGCAAAACGAGTTTGAAAGAGAGAGACGGAGAGAGACAGAGATACTGATAATGCCTGTTAATATAATTTTAAAATAAATAATTACTGAAAAACATGGTGCATGCGCGGCACATCCGTTAAATCATAAGGCGATCAATATTAGATAATCATCATTAGAAAAATCATAAAAGAAAGGGATCAGGAAGAGGTGTGTGTGTGTCAGTGTGTGTGTGTGTGTGTGTGTGTGTGTGTGTGTGAGAGACAGACAGAGACAGAGACAGAGACAGAGAGACATAGAGAGAGGCAGACAGACATTCAGAGACAGACACTGGCACACGGAGACAGACAGACAGAGTGACGAACAGACACAGACTGCTTTGACAGAAAGACAGAGACAGAAAGAGCCGAGTTCCAGATAGAAACTGAAAGGGGCACAACTGCAAAATTAGGTAAACCCTTTTCTCCCCTTAGTTCAAGTGAAATGTGAATTTTGTTAAAAATACTGTTGTCATAGGTGGTGTGTACAATGTTGCTGTCACGGACAAACAATCAGAAAAACAAAACAAAGGAACTGACGGATCAGTGTGATACGTTTCATTGTCCGAGCCTCTTTCTTTTTACTTCTTGTTAATTTAAAAATATATGTATATATATATTTTTTTAAAAATCCCATCTTGCGTTTTTTGAGCTGCCTCGCGTGCCTCGCTGTGTTTCGTCTGTTTTCCGCTTCAACTTTTCCAGGCGTCTCGTTCTTTCTCACCACAACACGTGAGAGCTCAACAACATGGCGACCCACTGGTCACTTCGAGATGTCACTGAGGGTTGGAGCAAGTGGCAAATCGCTTTGTGCGTTGGGGCTCCCATTGCTCTTGGAGTGGCGGGCATCTGGTATTATAAACGCAAACAGGGCAAATCAGAGACAGAAGACATTGGCCAGAATGGCGGCGAAACCAAAGTACCGGAACCAGAAACACCTCAGGTAAACTCTCTGGTTGGGTTGACCGGCTTCTGAAATGAAACTTGGATTGATTGACGAAAACCGGGTAGGATAGTGTCACGCTGTAACGGTTCTTCGACACCACAGAGAAAGTGCATAGTTTCGCTGTTTTATAATTGTGGAACCGGTTTGCGCTTTTTAATTTTGAATATTTTGATTAGAAAATTAAAATGCCTGAGGTCTT
Organism: Babylonia areolata; assembly: GCF_041734735.1. Taxonomy (NCBI): domain Eukaryota; kingdom Metazoa; phylum Mollusca; class Gastropoda; order Neogastropoda; family Buccinidae; genus Babylonia; species Babylonia areolata. The sequence continues at coordinate 12,278,639 of NC_134909.1, read as the reverse complement.
GCAGAATCGGTCACTATCGATGAGAGTGCACACACAAGGTCGCAGACTCAGTGACTTTGCTGTTTCTGTGTTTGAAAGAATTGCTTGGTTATTTTGGGGGTTTATTTTATTTTCTGTCTCAAGAACTTCATAAATGGAATAACCACCATCCTCTTTTCAACATGAAAAAGAAAATGTTCAGACGGATGACTAGAAGTAGAACAAAATCAAGGGAGGCGTTGGCTCCCCCCCTCTGGATTGTTTGAAGAGTCCAGGCTCCACTCTGTGACCACCACGTTCACCCCCTCCCCTCTTCTCCTCTTGCCCCACTCATCCCCTCTCCCAACACTCCTCCACTGTCTGGTAGGTTTGGGTTTGGGTGTCATTTTGTCATGACACCACAACACACACACACACACACACACACACACACAGTGACACACATGCACAGTTACACACACACACACACACACAGAGACACTCTCTCTCTCTCTCTCTCTCTCTCTCTCTCACACACACACACACACACACACACACACACACACGTTAAAATCTGTAACATAATACTAAGGTGGCCACGTGCAAAGCTTAAGAAGCATTTAAGTGGGTCCTTGCAGCATTATTGCAACATGCAAGATTGGCCACAACCTGATAACTGAAGCAGTGCCTGATGGTTGGTTGATTTGTCTCATACACACATCAAGAAAAAGAATCTTCATACCAATCTTATTTCAGATATAAGTCAGGTATCTGCTTCCCCCAACTTCTAAAAAGAAAGCAACAACAACAACCCCCCCCCCCAAAAAAAAACAAAACAAACAAACAAACAAACAAAAAAAAAAAAAAAAACAACCAAAAAAAAAAAAACAAAAACAAAAAAAAACAACAAGAAGCAGATGTGTATGGATCAGTCAGCCTTAATGCTTTAACTGCTTGAAAGTGAAACTGAACCATTATAAAATCCCTACTGCCTACATCAACCACCCCACTAAAGGCTTCCCCTCCTCCCCTTGCTTCCCTCACCCCTTCTTTCCCCTTCACTGTCACATTGCCTCCTTTCTGTTTTACTCCCATCTCACTCGAAAGACGTACATGATACCACAGACATGCATGTGCGTGTGCGTGCACTCACACACACACACACATAAAAATATATGTAGAATGAGACATGACTTCAAGGCACACACATATATAAATATATGTAGATTGAGACATGACTTCAAGGCCATTTCACCAAAGAAACAATCATCACAACAGCAAAGTGCCTGTCATTCTGTCGCCTCTGACCTTTCTTCTTCTTTTTTTTATGAAATAAAAAAAAAAGATTTACTACACTGTATGTAATAATTGTAATAATATATTGTACTCTTTGTATGTAAGAATTAAAAAAAACAAGATTTACTACACTGTATGTAATAATTATAATAGTAATAATATATTGTACTTAATAATGGGCGCAAAGTGCCGTATATGAAACTGTATACAATAGTGCATGATAACATATCTCTGCACATGAAGAAAACCCCACTTATAATTATATGTATAGTTATATCAATATACACAAGACAATACTTGTTTTTTTTTTTTGTTTTTTGTATAATAGTTTTTGAAAATCTCTTTCATTCGTAATCAACAGTCATTAAAAAAAAAAAAAAGTAATATGTAAATATAAATACATGTACACCCACTCCTCCCTGCCACCTTCCCTCACACCCACACACACATACACGCATACACACACACACACGCATACACACACACACACACACACACACACACAAAGTCTTCTTGTCTTATTAGTTGTATACTTGCATTGATGCAATTTTTCACTCAAATTAATCTTTCTGCAGATAAGGGAAAAGGATATATATATATATATATATATATATATACTATAGTATCCTTTTAATATGTATAGTATGTGTATTATTTATGTGTATATATTTTTTATTTATTTATAGATCTATAATTAATGATAGAAAATCTTTTTGATTTAAAAAAAAAAAAAAAGAAAAAAAAGATAATGCATAATTTATCCCCAGAATCCCAAAGACAAGGCACAGGCATCGAAAAACAAGGGCAACAAGTTCTTCAAAGGCGGCATGTATGAGCAGGCCATTGAATGCTACACAGAGGCCATCAAGATCTGCCCATCGGAATATAAACAGGACATTTCCACCTTCTACCAAAACCGGGCAGCTGCTTATGAAAATCTGGTAAATTCCTCTTTGTCTTGTCTCTGTGTGTGTGTGTGTGCGTGTGTTTGTGTGTGTTAGGTTTTTATTTCCACCCCCCCCCCCCCCACCCCCAACCCCCCCCCCAAAAAAAAAGAAAAGAAGAAAAAAAAGACGCTTGTGTGTTTGAGTGCTAACTGAGATAAGCACACAGATAAGACAGAGTTTAGAAAGTTACAGGTTACCATTCTATACTTGGACTTTTGTCCTTTTGGGACTGCATTACTTTTGTTCAGTTGAAGTATACAAAAAAAGTAGTAACTTCACTGCAGACTCGTGCCACACTGATCTCATTACGCTAGGGTTCAGCAGTTGAGGGTTTAACTACTGACAAAAAGTGCTTGTGTATACATGTGTGTGTGTGTCACTGTCACTGTCACTGTGTGTGTGTGTGTCACTCTGTGTGTGTGTGTGTGTGAGAGAGAGAGAGAGAGAGAGCGAGCGAACGAGGGTTTGAGAGAGAGGACTATCCTTCAACACTGGAAGACAGGGAGTTCAGTGGAGTTTGTTACCAAGTTACCATGGAGAGAGAGAGAGAGAGGGAGAGAGCTTATTACTCCCTTCTACCTGCTCTCCACACCCAGAACAAAAATGACAGTATTAACAATTCCCCAAACACAAAGAGGAACATAAATACATATTAATTATTACATCATATATGTATCTGTCATTTAAATGACAAACCAACAATTCACCAACGAACTTGAATATTATGCTACCTTAATTTGAAATATAACTCCCAACAAAAACAACAGCGTGAGAAAAAAAGGTTTTACTCAAATTACTGTACTATCTTTCATTTCAGTATTTAATTAGAAAGTGATAGTTTCAATATTCCAAAATGATTTGATTCAGTGTCAGACATACACTAATAGACACACACACATGCATGCACGTGCACTTGTGCATGCATACACACACCCACACACACACACACACACACACACACACACATTCGCTTCTCTTGCCCTTTTTCTCGTTCGTTCAATCCGTCACCAAAAATCGGTGAATAAAGAATTAAACATATTACCAAATGACCTGATTTCGTTTTTAATTCTCAAGAAAGGCTTAATCAAATGCGAAATGAAATGGAACTCGAAAAGAACAACTTTATATTCTTTAATGGGTGAATACTTTTAAAAGCATAACTATCGATTCAAACAGCAACTGTAGCACGTAAGGTTTTTATTCTTGGTCAAAATTAATCCCAGAAGATGGGATGAATCTCTCTCTATCCCTCTCTCTCTCTGGCTCTGTTTCTTTCTTTATCTCTCACTCTCCTTTTTCTCCCTTTCATTTCCTTTTTCTTCCTCTCTCTCTATCACTTCTCTCTCTCTCCCTCTCTCTGTCACTCTCCATCAGACACACACACACACACACACACACACACACACACACACACACACACACACACACACACACTCTCTCTCTGAAGGACACACCAGGAGCAACAGATGTACAGTCTCTGACAATTTTGAATTTCTGCACAGCTGCCTGTTACACTGTATTATGCAACAATCTTTGTTTTGGACTGCTCTGTTTTTTTATTTTTTTTAAAAATTTTCCCCATCTGTTAATGTGCGCAGGTGTTTCTCTTAATTAAAAAACTTTTTTTTTAAAAACCTTATTCACAAAAAGAAGCGTTGGGATGCATTGGGAGACTGAAAAAACAACAGCGTAATGAGCACATGCCATGACATTGTGGTGGTGTTGCTGTTGTTTGTATGTGCGTGTGTGTGTGTGTGTGTGTGTGTGTGTGTGTGTGTACGTGCATGTATATGTGTGAATGTCTATTGTAAACACCAAACATGGAGTATAATACAAACTCCTCCTTTTGTACGTGTGTGTGATCTTTGCGGGTAGGTTAGACCAAATGGGAGAAAAATCCTAAATTACAAAAAAGTCAGTCAGTGAAGTGAGCCTGTTCCTTGACACAATGGTGTTTTTTCTTGTGGCTTCAGAAGAAGAAAACAAAAAACAAAAAAACAAAAAAAAGCCTACAACAAGCAGTGAGCAACTGTGGATGGGATGGAAGAAAAAAGTAACTTGCAAAAACAACAAGTGTAGTGAGCATGTGCCTTGGCGTTATAGTGGTGTTGGTGTTGTTGCCTTTGACATTGCTGCCTCACAAAAAAAAGCTACAAGCAGCTGGTGAGCAACTGTGGATAGGATGGAAGAAAAAGTAACTTGCAAAAAGAACAGATTACTTAGTGAGCACATGCCTTGACGTCGTGGTGATGTTGCTGCTGCCTCAGAAAAACTACAAGCAAGTGGTGAGCGACTGCACGATGGCCTTGGAGCTGAACGAGCGCTACGTCAAGGCCCTGACACGACGGGCCAAGGCGCTGGAGGCTCTGGAAAGCTACCGGGACTCCTTGGAAGGTGAGACAGGATCAGATCTACATCATTTGTTGTTTATCTTAAATAATTGGAGTGATGAGGATGATGCTTGAGTGAAATGTTTTAGTGCATGCATGTGTGTGCGTATGTGGCAAGAGTGTGTCAAGTCAGAACGATCTTTTAGTTACACATACTATACTGCGACCCACTGGTGTTGACTCTGGCAGGATATGATCTTTATTGAGGGTAAAAGAATAAAAGAATAAGCTTATGCAGCTGTTTTGCACCCTGCCCTCAGACAAAAAAAAAACAGAAAAAAAACCGATGGTGGTTAGGGAAAGCATGTGTGTGTGTATGTGTGCGTGTGTGTGTGCATACATTTGTGTACATGCATTCATGCATGTCTGTTTGTGCATGCATGCGTGTGTAAATATAAATGCATTGTCACGTCTGTACATCATGATGTGTGTTCTAGAAGGCTTGCAATATAACAAACATAACAAAACTAAACCAAAAAACAAGGATTGCTTTCATATGTGTTACAAAAAAACAAAACAAAACAAAAAATCCCCCAAAGAGCAAAATATGTTGTTTTTATGTCTTCCAGACATCACGACAGTGTGTATACTAGAAGGCTTCCAGAACCAGAACAGTTTGCAGCTGGCAGACAGAATCCTCAAAGAGCTGGGCCGCTTCAGAGCTAAGCAGGCATATCAGGTCAGATATTACATGCCAGGCTCCAGTAGGATGCCTATGCTTGAGATGAATGAATCGGTGGTGGGGTGGGGTGGGGTGTGGGTCATTTGTGTGTGTGTGTGTGGTGTGTGTGTGTGTTGCTGTTCATGTTTTATTTTTGATGTAAAATACCAATGCTGTTACTTAATATCCTTCAGGACATGAAAGGGGTTGATGGATTAGCATTCTTGATTCTTGTGTGTGATTGTGTGTGTGCCCGCACGCGCGCGTATGTGTGTGTGTGTGCGCGCGTGAATTAAATTATTTTGGCTTGCTGGTGCATTGTCTAGAAATGAATGTATGAGTGAGTGATTGAGTTTTCTTGAATGTGGGAAGTGGAATGAGCAAAAATATGTTGTTGTTTTTTTTGTTTTGTTTTTTTAATACTTCAGGGCAAAAAAAGAAAAAGAAAAGAAATCAAAGTAAAAGGAAAAAAAAAAAAGAAATGGAGGGATGGTTTTTAATGCTTTGACTTAGGGTGTAGCGGTCTGTACATGAGACTAAGGGGCATTCATTGATGATCTGGTTTACTGGGCAGTTTTTTTCTCTGCTTTGGCAGCTGGAGATTTTCAGTGAAGTATATCCGAGTTGTGAAGTTTTTGTAACTATCCAAGACAAGACAAGACTAGACATATTTATTTCAGGAAACCCAATGGGGGCACATGTACTGGTATTCAATTATTTCGTAACAAGAAGCCATACTTGTGATCATCACAATAGTTTGTGTTTTTTTTTTTTTTTTTCAGAATAAGAAGCACAATAAGAAGTGTTCACTACATTGTGCATGTAGTTAGTATTTGGTTCTTTCAGAATGAGTGGTGCCAACTTAGTTACTACCTTAGCAACAGTTGTTGTTTTTTTTATTTGCCTTTGAGATTAACTATGGTAAACCTTCTTTACACCCTTCCAGTAGCTGAGTTTGTGGTTCTTCTTTAACAGTTGCAGAAAAAAAAAGATGTATTCACCCAGTTTTACTCATATCTCAGCTGCAAATTTTTTTTGATTTGGTCTTGACTTATAACTTTGATTGGCCTTTGAGAATAATTTTACAAGTTTTCACTTACATTTGTATTTTTGTATTTTGTATTTCTTTTTATCACAACAGATTTCTCTGTATGAAATTCGGGATGCTCTCCCCAGGGAAAGCGCGTCGCTATACTACAGCGCCACCCATTTTTTTGTATTTTTCCTGTGTTTTTTCTATTGACGTGGATTTTTCTACAGAATTTTGCCAGGAACAACCCTTTTGTTGCCGTGGGTTCTTTTACGTGCGCTAAGTGCATGCTGCACACGGGACCTCGGTTTATCATCTCATCTGAATGACTAGCGTCCAGACCACCACTCAAGGTCTAGTGGAGGGGGAGAAAATATCGGCGGCTGAGCCGTGATTCGAACCAGCGCGCTCAGATTCTCTCGCTTCCTAGGCGGACGCGTTACCTCTAGGCCATCACCATCCCATGTGGTTCAGCTGAGTGAGTGAGGAAGGTGGGAAGAATGGTTGAAGCTTATCTGCCGATGCAGTGTCTGTGGAGGTGTGGGTATGGATCCCGGTCTTGCCCTTTCTCTTAGTTAAAGCGACTAGAAATTCAAAACTGAGCGTGCGGTCATTTGGGTGAGATGACAAACCAAGGTACCGTGTGGAGCATGCACTTGGTGCGCTGAAAAAGAACCCACAGCAACATGTGTTGTCCTCTTGACAAATTTCTTCAGAAGAAATCCACTGTAATGGGTACACAAATACACATCCAGCATGACTAGTTTGTTGAGAGATTCCATGGCAGCATGCGTTGCCCTCTTGATAAATTTCTTCAGAAGAAATCCACTGTAATGGGTACACAAATACACATCCAGCATGACTAGTTTGTTGAGAGATTCCATGGCAACATGTGTTGTCCTCTTGACAAATTTCTTCAGAAGAAATCCACTGTAATGGGTACACAAATACACATCCAGCATGACTAGTTTGTTGAGAGATTCCATGGCAACATGTGTTGTCCTCTTGACAAATTTCTTCAGAAGAAATCCACTGTAATGGGTACACAAATACACATCCGGCATGACTAGTTTGTTGAGAGATTCTATGGCAACATGTGTTGTCCTCTTGACAAATTTCTTCAGAAGAAATCCACTGTAATGGGTACACAAATACACATCCAGCATGACTAGTTTGTTGAGAGATTCTATGGCAACATGTGTTGTCCTCTTGACAAATTTCTTCAGAAGAAATCCACTGTAATGGGTACACAAATACACATCCGGCATGACTAGTTTGTTCAGTTAGAGGCTGGTCAGGCCATCCACCTAGCAGATGTGGTGGTTTGACCTGTATGGGTTTGTCAGAACACGGTGACACGCAGTGACGTCGTCTTGAGAAACTGAAACTCAGTGAGAGAGTGAGTGGTTCTTTGTTTTTCGCTTTCATTCCAGAACAAGAAGCCGTCACTGCCGTCGCAGTTCTTCGTGCGGAACTACCTGGCGGGCTTTGCCAACGACCCTGTGATGAAGCTGCCCAATGTGGGCAAGGTGGGGGAGGAGGAGGAGGAGGAGGGGGCCAAGACCCCCACCCCCACCCAGCAGGGTCCCCAGGAAGGGCAGGGGGATGTGCAGAAGGAAGGGGATGGTGGGGGGGCCGAGGGGGAGGGGGAGGTGAAAGGCGAGGGAGGAGACGACAACTCTGACGAGAACGGCGACGCTGTGATGGTGGAGAAACCTAGGTGAGTGTGTGTGGGGATCGGTTCACGATTGTGATAATGACAAGGATGATACGATGATGATATGATGAAAATAGGAATAACATGATGATGAAAACGATGGTGATTATTTTGATTTTATTTGTTGTCTTTATTTTTAATTTTTATCACTTATAATAATAATGATGATAACGCAGAACATAATAATAATGATGATAATGCAGATCGATGTTCACACCTCCCAGACTGGAGAATCATTCAGATAAGACGATAAACGGATAGCTGGTGTGCAGCACACACTTGGCGGCATTGAAAAAGAACCCATGGCAACACAAGTGTTGTCCTCTGGTACAAATCTGTAGAAGAAATCCACCCTGACAGGTAAACGAATATATATGTAAGCACTTAAGGCCTGACTAGTGAGTTGGGTTATGCTGCTGGTCAGGCATCTGCCTGGCAGATGTGGTGTAGCATAAACGGTTTGTCTGAGCACAGTGACGCCTCCTCTAGAAACTGAAAACTGGAAAATTGAGCTTACTCTGTGTGTTTGTGAAAATATATATATGTGTGTGTGTGTGTGTGTGTGTGTGCGCTGTCATCATTTTTATTGACTCACTTGTGTAAACAAAGTGAGTCAATGTTTTAACCCGGTGTTCGGTTGTCTGTGTGTGTGTGTGTGTCCGTGTGTCTGTGTGTCCGTGGTAAACTTTAACATTGACATTTTCTCTGCAGATACTTTGTCAGTTGACACCAAATTTGGCATAGAAATAGGAAAAATTCAGTTCTTTCCAGTCATCTTGTTTAAAACAATATTGCACCTCTGGGATGGGCACAAAAAAATTAAAAAAAGAAGCCTAATTATATGCAAACTGCATTGACTGTTATATTTTTTGTATTCTCTAAACTTGGCACTTTGACCTCTTATTCTGGCACAACAACAAGAGGAGTCATTATTATCATTTTTTGTTCAAACAGGAACTTCTTTTGCTAAGCATGGAATTTTTTTATTTATTTTGCAAACGTTTTGGTGCAGATTGTAAAAAAGTGAAATTACTCTGTAATTAATGCTAGGGGACGTAATTTATCACAAGTGAGTCTTGAAGGCCTTGCCAAATCTTTGACAGTGCCTTGGATCGAGCGAAGGATGCGTTGGAGTCTGGGCGCTATGAGGAGGTGGTGCCCCTGTGCACGGAGGAGATTGAGGCGGCCGGCACGACCCTGATGTCAGAGGCACTGCTGCTGAGAGGCACCTTCTACGTGCTGAGTGGCCAGGGACAGATGGGCTACAGCGACTTTGAACAGCTACTGAAAAGGAACTCTGTCCCTAGGGTGAGTGCGTGTTTTGGGTGGGTGGAGGTAGAACAGAATAGAATAGAATAGATTTAATTGTCATGAAACCTTAAGGTTTATAAGACACAAGTGCGATGGTAAATGAATGAATGAAAGAAAAACACACAAGTAATCAATCAGTTAATGCAGTAAATTGCAGCAGCATTCATAAACAAATTTTCCAATCTTGTTTGTATGGAGGTATGTGGGTGGTGGGGTGGTGGTGTTGGTGGGTCTAATGTTTGTGTGTGTGTCTGTGGTGAAGTGTTGTGTGTACAGGGGATTCATTGGGGTGGGGGTGGGGGATTTCAAGTGTGCGTGGTGTGAATGTGTGTAGTGTGCATATAAATGTGTGTTTGTGTGTGTGTGTGGTGTGGTGTGTGTGTGTGTGCATGTGTTTGTTTCTGTGTTGTGTGTATGTGTTGAAGTAGTGTGTATGTAAATAATGATACATGTGTGTGTAATGATGTGTGTTGAATGTATGTATGTGTGTATGTTTGATGTGTGTTTTTGTGTGTGTGTGTGTGTGAAGAAGAGGGATGTTTGACTGATCAGTTTTTCATCTTTTAGGCGGGGTAGGGGGGGTTTGTAAATGGAATGGTATGATACATGTATTGGTGAGCAGTGGTAATGGTGTCACTGGCATGGTGGGCCGCTAGTGATGACGCGTCCACCTGGGAAGCGAGAGAATCCTTTAGTGTGCGAGTCGAATCCCACGCTCGTCAGTATTTTCTCCCCCTCCACTGGACCTTGAGTAACGGTCTGGGTGCTGATCAGTCGGATGGGATGATAAACCGAGGTCCCATGTGTAGCACGAACTAAGCCCGTGAAAGGGAACCCATGGCATAATATGATATAGACAAATTTACTTTTATAGTGAAACAAATACGCTTGCAGGCCAAGAAAAGAAAGCAAAAAAAGAGCGGCACTGCACTTCCCCCATTGAGAGCTGCCAGAATTTCACATAGAGAAATATCCTGTGACAAAAGAAGTGATGCAGTAAGATAAAGTGCAACAGATTACAGAACAGTACAGTACATTCCAGTCCAGTCCAATCCAATACAGTGCAATAGAAGTATGATACGGAACGATACAATATGGTACAATAGAGTACAGTACAGTACAGAATAGCACAGCACAGTACAGTATAGTACACTGCAGTACAATGCAATGCATACAACGCAGCATAACACAACACACAACACAACAGAACAATACATACAACACAATACAGCACACGACACAGCACAGCCACAGCACAGCACAGCACAGCACAGCACAGCACAGCACAGCACAGCACAAGTTGGCGGGGATGCGGTGTGCAGGTGACAGCCAATGCTCTGATCAAGAAGGGCAGCCTGCTGATGCAGAAGGACCAGCAGAAGGAGGCCATGGAGTGCTTTTCCCGAGCCGAGGAGCTGGACCCTCAGAACTCAGACATCTACCACCACCGTGGACAGGTGAGGAGAGAGGGAATGGCTGAACTCTAGGTGAGGAGAGAGGGAATGGCTGAACTCTAGGTGAGGAGAGAGGGAGTGGGAGAGAGGGAATGGCTGAACTCTAGGTGAGGAGAGAGGGAGTGGGAGAGAGGGAATGGCTGAACTCTAGGTGAGGAGAGAGGGAGTGGCTGAACTCTAGGTGTGGAGAGAGGGAATGGCTGAACTCGAGGTGAGGAGAGAGGGAGTAAGCTGAACTCTAGGTGAGGAGAGAGGGAATGGCTGAACTCTAGGTGTGGAGAGAGAGGGAGTGGCTGAACTCTAGGTGAGGAGAGAGGGAATGGCTGAACTCTAGTTGTGGAGAGAGGGAGTGGCTGAACTCTAGGTGAGGAGAGAGGGAATGGCTGAACTCTAGGTGAGGAGAGAGGGAATGGCTGAACTCTAGGTGTGGAGAGAGGGAATGGCTGAACTCTAGGTGAGGAGAGAGGGAATGGCTGAACTCTAGGTGAGGAGAGAGGGAATGGCTGAACTCTAGGTGAGGAGAGAGGGAATGGCTGAACTCTAGGTGTGGAGAGAGGGAATGGCTGAACTCTAGGTGAGGAGAGAGAGAGGGAATGGCTGAACTCTAGGTGTGGAGAGAGGGAATGGCTGAACTCGAGGTGAGGAGAGAGGGAATGGCTGAACTCTGGGTGAGGAGAGAGGGAATGGCTGAACTCTAGGTGAGGAGAGAGGGAATGGCTGAACTCTAGGTGTGGAGAGAGGGAGTGGCTGAACTCTAGGTGTGGAGAGAGGGAATGGCTGAACTCTAGGTGTGGAGAGAGGGAATGGCTGAACTCTAGGTGTGGAGAGAGGGAATGGCTGAACTCTAGGTGTGGAGAGAGAGAGGGAATGGTGGAACTCTAGGTGAGAAGAGAGGGAGTGGCTGAACTCTAGGTGAGGAGAGAGGGAGTGGCTGAACTCTAGGTGAGGAGAGAGGGAGTGGCTGAACTCTAGGTGAGGAGAGAGGGAATGGCTGAACTCTAGGTGAGGAGAGAGGGAGTGGCTGAACTCTAGGTGAGGAGAGAGGGAATGGCTGAACTCTAGGTGAGGAGAGAGGGAGTGGCTGAACTCTAGGTGAGGAGAGAGGGAATGGCTGAACTCTAGGTGAGGAGAGAGGGAATGGCTGAACTCTAGGTGAGGAGAGAGAGAGGGAATGGCTGAACTCTAGGTGTGGAGAGAGGGAATGGCTGAAGTCTAGGTGAGGAGAGAGGGAATGGCTGAACTCTAGGTGAGGAGAGAGAGAGGGAATGGCTGAACTCTAGGTGAGGAGAGAGGGAATGGCTGAACTCTAGGTGAGGAGAGAGTGCCAGGACTGCCACACAGTGCTAGGTATTTATGATTACCATGGACAGGGTAAAATAGAATACCAGAAATCTAGACATTCATCTTCACAGGAGGATGTTGGTGAGGGGAGAATGCTAGCCCTTAGTGTGGGGGACTTTTTGACTCACTTGTGCAAACAAAGTGAGTCTGTGGCATAACCTGTTGTTCAGTTCTCTGTGTGTGTGTGTGTGTGTGTGTGTGCGCCCATGGTAAACTTCCACAAATGCATTTTCTCTGGAAATACTTTGTCAATTCCAAATTTGCATTAAACATAGTGGGGAAAAAATCTTTACCTGTCATACCAATAACAGGTTGTAAGTTTCCGGAATTAAGCCATATTTCTGAATCATCAGCGGTTTACTTTGTTGAGACTGCTTGTCCTGAAATTTATAATTGAGCTCTTCCCAGTTGTTGGAACATATGTTTGGGTTTGAAGACGACAGAATATCAGTTTTCTTGTTAGCAGTTAAAAGAAAAGAAATACGGGACAGAACACATACAGTGACATATCACACCATCAACATGTTTACTGCATATGAATATTTTAAAGTGGATACTGAATTAACTAGAATGAAGATAAACAAGAGAGGCAAGGCCTTCAAGACTCACTTGTGATAAATTACGTCCCCTAGCATTAATTACAGAGTAATTTCCCTTTTTTACCCTCTGCACCAAAACCGTTTGCAAAATAAATAAAAATTCCATGCTTAGCAAAAGAAGTTCCTGTTTGAACAAAAAATGATAATAATGACTCCTCTTGTTGTTGTGTCAGAATAAGAGGTCAAAGTGCCAAGTTTAGAGAATATAAAAAATCTAAATATAACAGTAAATGCAGTTTGCATATAATTAGGCGTCTTTTATTATTTTTTTGTGCCCATCCCAGAGGTGCAATATTGTTTTAAACAAGATGACTGGAAAGAACTGAATTTTTCCTATTTTTATGCCAAATTTGGTGTCAACTGACAAAGTATTTGCAGAGAAAATGTCAGTGTTAAAGTTTACCACGGACACACAGACACATGGACACACACACACACACACACACACACACACACACACACACAGACAACCGAACACCGGGTTAAAACATAGACTCACTTGTGTAAACTTTGTTTACACAAGTGAGTCAAAAAGATAAACTGAATTGACCGTAGCTCTCGCTGAGTTTTGGTAAGCTTAGCACCGGTACACAGATCTGGAGAAAACGGCTGCATGTTGCAGTGTTCCGGAGGCAATGGCAATGTCTCCTTTACTGCAGACTTAAAAAAAAAAATTCTTAGCTAATTGAGATACATTAAAATAACATTATTTAAATGGTATCATCATCTCAAATACAGTAACAAAATTTTAGCTCAAAGAAACCCTACGAGTTTATAAATATTGAGTTTGATTGTCACTTGGCAGGTGTGTATTAGCACTGTGAATTAGTCGACTTGCTTCAGAACTGAGCGTGCTTGGTTCAGTCCCAGTACAATACCTTTTTTCTTTGTCTTTTTTTCTCTCTTTTTTTTTTCAAGCTTAGTATTTTTTGATACAGAACACATTCTAAACAGTTCTCCTTCTCTCTCTAGGCTTTTTTGCCCTCATGATTCCTTGATGTGTATCACAAATGAGTCTTGAAGGCCTTGCCTTTCTTGGTTTATATTTTTCTAATCTCCAGCACTGCCTTGGGAGTGTTAGGTAGGGTTGGTGGGGAGGAAGAGCAGGAGGGATTGGGGGAGGGGGGGGATAACCCATTGAAAGGGATGATGGTGTACCCACCTGTGGGGATGCTGGGGGCTCTTTCGCCATGGACAGTATCCCCCCACATTCTGGAAAATCTGTGCTGCTAGAAATTTCCTCTTTCCTATCCGTGCTGTCTTTCTTTCTGCTTTTTTTTCCTTTTCTTTCTGGCATCTCTTCTTTTCTTATTCTTTGCTTTGCTGGTCCATTGGCATGTTTTTCTCTAGAAAGTCTTGAATATATGTTGTTGTGTTTTTTTCTTCTTCCAGATTTGATAATCAGGCACTCTTATGTTGTATTCTGTTTTTTGCACCTGGGATGCGAGAGGTGCCTGTCAGCCATTTTGTTTTGTATGCCGTCTTACTGTGTATTGTTCACTGTATCATGTTGCATTATTTTTTATCTTCTGGATAGTTTTTCCAGTTCTCAGATGACAAATTGACGGAATGGTCAGCTGCATGAATGTGACTTAATAATAATAATGGTATTTATATAGTGCTGAGTCTTGTGCAGAGACAAATCAAAGCGCTCTCGCACCAGTCGTTCACACGCATGCATAACTCGAAAACTGTAGAAACTAAAGACAAGGAAGAGGCAGGCAAGGGAGGCTATTTTTGGAAGAGGTAGGTTTTTAAGGCCAGGCTTGAAAGAGCTGAGTGTGGAGACTTGACGAAGCGAAAGAGGAAGTTCATTCCAATTGCAAGGTCCAGAGACAGAGAAAGAACGGCGGCCAACAGTCGGGTGTTTGGCCCAATTTTCTTTTTCTGTTTTTGTCTTTTTGTTTTTTGTTTTGTTTTGTAAGCTCCCCAGGATGTATGAGATGGATGTTTGCAGATTTTCCGCCTAGCCATGGTCCTGTGTGGCCAGCTGGGCAATAAGAAACAAAAGATAAAGGTAAAATAAAAGATCATGATGTAGGTTTTTTTTTGTTTGTTTTTTTTTTGTGATTAAAACTCAGTGATGGTGGATGTGAGTTTGATGCTGTGTAACGTGTAGATTTTGTTCACGGTCAAATTTTTTTTTTGTTTTTTTGCAGCAACAACTACTGCTGGAGAAGCTGGAGGAGGCCATTGCTGACTTCCAGAAGAGCATCATCCTCTCCCCTCGCTTTCCTACCTCCTACGTGCAGAAGGCTTTCGCCGGTAAGAGACCCTCCTGCTGCTGCTGGTCTGCTGTCTGAATGATGGGCAGGATGTGGGACAAGGGAAGGGAGATAATTAGGTGCTTGTCCTCGAGAGCTAGAAAGTGTCTGCTACATGGAGAGATGGGTATTTGCTCTTGTTTGACTGTATAGATTGATTGAGTGATATTGATTGGTATCCATGGATACTTGTATAGCGCACATCCTTTGTCAGAGACCAAGCTCTAAGCTCTGTACAAACACAGTCATCTGCACAGCAGGCTGCCTAACAAGGGTATAGCCGACTGAAAGCTTCCTTTGGGCGCTCTTTGTTCATTTCCTGTTTCGTTGAGTCAGGCGTCAGTCGTGTGTGCTCAACACATACACACACACACTCACACACACACACACACACACACACACACACACAGAGACTGAGACAGATAGACAGAGAGACATACATACATATTTACAAACACACAACACACACACACACACACACACACACATACATATATTAGATTGGATTTTTACTGGAGGTGGAGAGAGTAAAGAAAAAAAAGAAGGGAAGACAGTGGTATCCATGTGTTGTGGGCGCCTTGTTGTGCAGAGCACCGGCGCGCCATGATGCTGCAGAGTCCTCTGCAGAGGGATCAGGCCAAGAAATCCTTTGAGTCCGCCATCAAGGAGTTCCCCAAGTGTTCAGACGCCTACATGCTGTACGGACAGGTCAGTTTGAGGGGGCTCTGACTGATGTGGATACTTTTGTAGCGCCTATCCTCCGTGGATACATACAAAGCCTGTCCTTTGGTTTTGACTGATGTGGATACTTTTGTAGCGCCTGTCTTCCGTTTTGACTGATGTGGATACTTTTGTAGCGCCTGTCTTCCGTTTTGACTGATGTGGATACTTCTGTAGTGCCTATCTTTTGTTTTGATTGAAGTGGATACTTATTTAGCGCCTGTCTTCTGTTTTGACTGATGTGGATACTTATATAGCACCTGTCTTCTGTTTTGACTGATGTGGATACTTATATAGGGCCTGTCTTCCGTTTTGATTGATGTGGATACTTATGTAGCGCTTATCTTCCGTTTTGACTGATGTGGCTACTTCTGTAGCACCTATCTTCCGTTTTGATTGATGTGGATACTTACATAGCACCTGTCTTCTGTTTTGACTGATGTGGATACTTATATAGCACCTGTCTTCTGTTTTGATTGATGTGGATACTTATGTAGCGCTTATCTTCCGTTTTGACTGATGTGGCTACTTCTGTAGCACCTATCTTCCATTTTGATTGATGTGGATGCTTACATACCACCTCACCTATCTTCCGTTTTGATTGATGTGGATACTTACATAGGACCTATCTTCCGTTTTGATTGATGTGGATACTTACATAGCACCTGTCTTCTGTTTTGATTGATGTGGATACTTATACAGCGCTTATCTTACGTTTTGACTGATATGGATACTTCTGTAGCACCTATCTTCTGTTTTGATTGATGTGGATACTTACATAGCACCTATCTTCCGTTTTGATTGAAGTGGATACTTATATAGTGCCTATCTTCTGTTTTGATTGATGTGGATACTTATGTAGCGCTTGTCTTCCGTTTTGATTGATGTGGATACTTATATAGCGCCTGTCTTCCGTTTTGATTGATGTGGATACTTATGTAGCGCTTATCTTCCGTTTTGACTGATGTGGCTACTTCTGTAGCACCTATCTTCCATTTTGATTGATGTGGATGCTTACATACCACCTCACCTATCTTCCGTTTTGATTGATGTGGATACTTACATAGGACCTATCTTCTGTTT
The DNA here is from genome assembly GCF_041734735.1 of Babylonia areolata. Taxonomy (NCBI): domain Eukaryota; kingdom Metazoa; phylum Mollusca; class Gastropoda; order Neogastropoda; family Buccinidae; genus Babylonia; species Babylonia areolata. The sequence goes on along the minus strand of NC_134909.1, from coordinate 12,261,868 downwards.
TGATTGATGTGGATACTTATATAGCGCCTGTCTTCCGTTTTGATTGATGTGGATACTTATATAGCGCCTGTCTTCCGTTTTGATTGATGTGGATACTTACATAGCACCTGTCTTCCGTTTTGATTGATGTGGATACTTATATAGCGCTTATCTTACGTTTTGACTGATATGGATACTTCTGTAGCACCTATCTTCTGTTTTGATTGATGTGGATACTTACATAGCACCTATCTTCCGTTTTGATTGAAGTGGATACTTATATAGTGCCTATCTTCCGTTTTGATTCATGTGGATACTTATATAGCGCTTATCTTAAGTTTTGACTGATATGGATACTTCTGTAGCGCCTATCTTCTGTTTTGATTGATGTGGATACTTACATAGCACCTATCTTCCGTTTTGATTGAAGTGGATACTTATATAGTGCCTATCTTCTGTTTTGATTGATGTGGATACTTATATAGCGCTTATCTTCCGTTTTGATTGATGTGGATACTTATGTAGCGCTTGTCTTCCGTTTTGATTGATGTGGCTACTTCTGTAGCACCTATCTTCCATTTTGATTGATGTGGATACTTATATAGCACCTATCTTCCGTTTTGATTGATGTGGATACTTATATAGCACCTATCTTCCGTTTTGACTGATGTGGATACTTACGTAGCGCTTATCTTCCATTTTGATTGATGTGGATACTTATATAGCGCTTATCTTCCGTTTTGACTGATATGGATACTTATATAGCGCCTATCTTCCGTTTTGATTGATGTGGATACTTACATAGCACCTATCTTCCGTTTTGACTGATGTGGATACTTACATAGCACCTATCTTCCGTTTTGACTGATGTGGATACTTACATAGCACCTGTCTTCTGTTTTGACTGATGTGGATACTTATATAGCGCTTATCTTCCATTTTGATTGATGTGGATACTTATATAGCACCTATCTTCCGTTTTGATTGATGTGGATACTTATATAGCACCTATCTTCCGTTTTGACTGATGTGGATACTTATATAGCGCCTGTCTTCCGTTTTGATTGATGTGGATACTTATATAGTGCCTGTCTTCCGTTTTGATTGATGTGGATACTTATATAGCGCCTGTCTTCCGTTTTGATTGATGTGGATACTTATATAGCGCCTGTCTTCCGTTTTGATTGATGTGGATACTTATGTTGCGCCTGTGTGCCGTTTTGATTGAAGTGGATACTTACGTAGTGCCTATCCTTGGTTAGTTTGAGGGGGGTTTGACTGAAGTGAATGCCTACATAGTGCCTATCCTCGGTCAGTTTGAGGGGTGGGGCGCATTGGTGGGTGGAGGGGTGGTTCACAGCATGGACAAGAGAGGATGAGGAGGAGTTCTGTTTTCATGTCCCTCTGATAAAAAATTGAGGGAATGGTCAATGTCACAGGTATGTCCGGCCACTCTGATAGTGAAACAAATACATTTGCAGGCAAGAAAAAAAAAGAAAAAAAAGTTGGTGCTGTACTGTGGCAGTGTGGTCTCCCCAGGGAGAGCAGCCCAAATATCACACAGAGAAATTTTCTATGACAAAAACAGATACAGTATGACAGTACAGTACTGTACTGTACTGTACAATCCAGTAAATTACAATGCAATGCAATACGATGCTATGCAATGCAATACTGAATACGGTGCAGTACAGTACAACACAGTGCAATACAACACAGTACAATACAATACGATGCAATGCAACACAGCACAGTTCATTGCAACATGAACAACCACCACCACCACAGAACACATCACACTACCCCACAGCACAGCACATCACAGCACAGCACAACACAACACAACACACAGGACAGCACAGCACAACGTAACACAACACAACACAACACAACACAGTCCTCCTCCTTCTGCGTTCACTCGTATGCACATGAGTGGGCTTTTACGTGTATGACCGTTTTTACCCCGCCATGTAGGCAGCCATACTCCGTTTTCGGGGGTGTGCATGCTGGGTGTGTTCTTGTTTCCATAACCCAACGGACGCTGACATGGGTTACAGGATCTTTAACATACGTATTTGATCTTCTGCTTGCATACACACATGAAGGGGGTTCAAGCACTAGCAGGTCTGCACATATGTTGACCTGGGAGATCGTTAAAGTCTCCACCCTTTACCCACCAGGCGCCGTCACTGTGATTCGAACCCGGGACCCTCAGATTGACAGTCCAACGCTTTAACCACTCGGCTATTGCGCCCGTCACAACACAGTCCAGTCTAATCCACAGCTTTGTGTGTGTGGTGTGTGACAGTCGCTGTGTGACCTGGGCCAGTTTGACGAGGCCGACCAGCAGTTTGTCAAGGCCCTGGAGCTGGAGCCGGACAACGCCAACACCATCGTGCACAGAGGGTGAGTGTCTCACTCATCACTCTGCTCTCACCTTCCCTTCTTCTGGTCTTCATACAAGAGCTCCCAGCAAGAGAAATGCAATGTGTCAGCGGCAAAGCACCTGCACACACACGCACACGCACGCACTGCATGCAGGCGTCCATGAAAGCAGAATCGTACAGATGTGTTTTGAGGCCAGATTTGAACTGAGATTTGTGTATCAGCGTGCTGAATTTGGTAAGGAATTTGACAGGTGACAAAGGTATGACTTGGCATGCTGTCCTTGTGATTTCTTTTCAATGATGTAGGATACAGAGAACATGTGAGTCTAGAAGAGAAATTGTTGCACGTTCGTTGATTAAAAAGGCGACATAAATTATTTATTTAAAAGAGGAAAAAGAATAGGGAGGGAATAAAGGCATCATATCTGCAGAACAGAAGTTTGATCATTCAATGAAAACACTAATTTTTTATGAAAGATAAGACTCGGTGACATGGTGGATGATTATTAAAAAATAAAAGGCAGTTATGAAAATGAAAGACATTTCTTCTGCAGAACATCCACAGAGTATGATCACTATTAAAAAACACAGATTCATCAACAGATATTTGACGTAGCATGAGTTCCCTTGGCAACATTCTCTGTCCAGTGGTCCAAACTGCACGGACCCAGCATTAAAAAGGAATAGTTATTAAATTTTTTTTTTTTTAATTATAATAATGCAAGATGAATGAATAAGAAAAAGTAAATTAAACTGGGGAAAAACACATGAAACCCTCTTTGATTGGAAACTAACACTGAAGACTTGAGTGTGTAAAGACAGTTTGAAGGAATGGGAACACTTTTTTTCAACTCATAAGTTATCTAAACTGTCTTTTCCCACTTTTTTGTTTATTTGTTTGTTTTACTTTGTTTTATTCATTTATTTTTATATGTTTATTTAGTTATTTATTTCGTTATTTTTTTGCCAAAGGCAAAGGGCATGTCTTGAGCTGTTTCTGCCATTTCTTCAACTCTTCACTCATTGTTTGACAAGGGAAGGGAGATAATCCTTGCCACACTTCAGGGTTTGGGGTGGGATCTTGGTAGCAATTGGGACTGTGTTTGTTCCAGGATGCTGATGTAAAGCGCTGCCACGCCCCTGTCTCCCACCGCTCCACCCCCATTCCTGACCCTCCACACTCTGCCATGTATCAGCCTTTTTTTTGTTGTTGCTTTTTTGACTCACTTGTGTAAACAAAGTGAGTCTATGTTTTAACCCGGTGTTCGGTTGTCTGTGTGTGTGTGTGTCCGTGGTAAACGTTAACACTGACATTTTCTCTGCAAATACTTTGTCAGTTGACACCAAATTAGGCATAAAAATAGGAAAAAATTCAGTTCTTTCCAGTCATCTTGTTTACAACAATATTGCACCTCTGGGATGGGCACAAAAAAATTAAAAAAAGAAGCCTAATTATATGCAAACTGCATTCACTGTTATATTTATATTTTTTTGTATTCTCTAAACTTGGCACTTTGATCTCATATTCTGACACAACAACAAGAGCAGTCATTATTATCATTTTTTGTTCAAACGGGAACTTCTTTTGCTAAGCATGGAATTTTTATTTATTTTGCAAACGTTTTGGTGCAGGTAGTAAAAAACGGAAATTACTCTAATTAACCCCAAGGCTGCCTGCATGACGAGATAACTCGTCATGGCAAGCATGTATGCTTCGCTGCCTGCATGACGAGATAACTCGTCATCGAAATATTCTGACTTTTCCCTGCTTTGCATTCAGTTCGTTGACAAAAATGCTGGTAGCTTTAGCTTGGGGAATCTTTCTGGATTCTATTCATAGCTAGAAACACCATCTGCGTCATAAGGCAGTCCTTTATTTGAACGTTTTGGTTGGGTTACTGGCCGCAGTCTTGCCTGGCTCCTCTCCTCGCTCGCTCAACAAAATGTCGGACTGACTCCGTGCTCAAGACATGCGCTCGTGGCGAACTAAATCAACCAAGATTACTTTCTTTAGCTAATGCTCAGAAAGAATTGGAGCATAAATTCGAAGGAGAAGACAGTGGTGAACATTTATAGGACGATTTGATAGAAAATAAAGGGACCAATCAAGAGAGTGGCCAAGATACAACTATCAGTGAGTGATGCAGGCTGTTCAACTCTAGCAGACGAATTTTTAGCAGGGCACCGTATGAGCTATTTTCTTGGCACTCAGCCAACGCGGTCTGATGAGGTGACGGTGTGAGAGGGGTGAAGAGGAGGGGGGTAGAGACTGAGGGGGCGTGGCCTCACATCCATATTATCACTTGCAGAAGTCACAATGCATCTATTTCTTTTTCAGTTTTTTTTATATTGTGGTTGTTCTAGTATGATTTTGTGTGTGCAGATATCCATTTGTCCAGAAAATGATATTTTTGTGCAAATTACCAGACTAATGTTTGCAATGAACAAGTTGAAAATGTGACAAAAAACAAAACACTGATTTCAAAACAACAGCATGTCACTTAAAATGCATAAAATGGGAAAACATCATGTGTTTTGTATTCTTTATTCATTTCCCTTTCAGAAAATATATACTTTTATGGGTCTTTCTCCAATAACAAAGAGCACAGAATTTTTTGAAAATTTATACCCGTTTTTTGTGAAAAAACCCTGGCAAATAGATTTCACTTAAATCTTATTTTCCTGGCAGCGAAAGGGTTAATGCTAGGGGACGTAATTTATCACAAGTGTGTCTTGAAGGCCTGGCCTCTCTTGTTTTTGTTGTTGTTAAGCAGTGGTATTGTCTGAGAATTGACCATGAGGTAATGTTAGATAACACATTTCTGTTTGTTAATGTGTGTTGCATATAGCAAAAGTTATTTTTCCCCCGCCCCCTCTCTCTCTCTCTTTGTTAGGATACACTTATGTTATGTGAGCATATATTTCTGTATATTTTAGCAACTAGGAGAAACGGGTGTTAATTTTTTTTAATGTTGTGTAAGCATTGATGTCATTGTATGTTTTGTTTTTCATTTTTTGTGTGTGTGTTTTGTTGTTGTAGTTGTTTTCATTGTCTGGTTTGGTTTCTGTTACGTGAGTGTACTGAATTTTCCATTCCAGAGGTGGTTTTTTTGTTTTAATTCTTATTTATTTTTATTTGAAATAATATTTCAGTTTGTTTTTATGTTGAACACAGTTTTTGATGCTTTGTGTAGTTTTCCTTGCTAGGGTTGGTTTGATATGTGACCATTTCTCAGGGCAGGAAAAGTCTGGGGGAACAAATGAGAGAACCATTTCTCAGGGCTGGACAAATCTGGGGGTGGGGGGAGAGAATGTTTTGCCCTTTACGGTCTGGGGAAGTCTGGGAGTTTTGATAAAACCAGTACCATCCAAAAAAAAAGAAAGAGCTTAATGCATTAAATAAACAAATGAATTAAACAAATGAATTTAAAAAAAAAAAAAGTGATGAGAATTGAGTATCAGTACAGGGATATCTGTTGATCTCTTTCATCGGTGGTGAAGCAGATTCAGTTGGGTTTTTGTTGTTAGGTATGGACAGTGTTCAGTCTCCCCCGGAAAACGGAGTATGACTGCCTACATGACGGGGGTAAAAACAGTCATACACGTCAAAGCACACTTGTGCATGCTAGTGATCATGGGAGTGGCAGCTTATAAATGATGGAGGAGGAGGAGACGGTTGAATTGAATTGAACTGAATGCCTGAGCTGATGGGCAGTAGGATTGGGTTGTGGGTTGTTGTTTTTTTTCAGGTTGTTGATGCTGCAGTGAGATTTGGTTGTGGGTTTTTTTTGTGTTTTATTTTTCCAGGTTGTTGATGCTGTGGTGATATTGGGTTGGGTTGTTGTTTTTCCAGGTTGTTGATGCTGTGGTGATATTGGGTTGGGTTGTTGTTTTTCCAGGTTGTTGATGCTGTGGTGGTATCGGGTTTGGTTGTTGTTTTTTCCAGGTTGTTGATGCTGTGGTGATATTGGGTTGGGTTGTTGTTTTTCCAGGTTGTTGATGCTGTGGTGATATTGGGTTGGGTTGTTGTTTTTCCAGGTTGTTGATGCTGTGGTGATATTGTGTTGTTGTTTTTCCAGGTTGTTGATGCTGTGGTGATATCGGGTTGGGTTGTTGTTTTTCCAGGTTGTTGATGCTGTGGTGATATTGGGTTGGGTTGTTGTTTTTCCAGGTTGTTGATGCTGTGTCGATATTGGGTTGGGTTGTTGTTTTTCCAGGTTGTTGATGCTGTGTCGATATTGGGTTGGGTTGTTGTTTTTCCAGGTTGTTTGTTGATGCTGTGGTGATATTGGGTTGGGTTGTTGTTTTTCCAGGTTGTTGATGCTGTGGTGATATTGGGTTGGGTTGTTGTTTTTCCAGGTTGTTTGTTGATGCTGTGGTGATATTGCGTTGTTGTTTTTCCAGGTTGTTGATGCTGTGGTGATATTGGGTTGGGTTGTTGTTTTTCCAGGTTGTTGATGCTGTGGTGATATTGGGTTGGGTTGGGTTGTTTTTCCAGGTTGTTGATGCTGTGGTGATATTGGGTTGGGTTGTTGTTTTTCCAGGTTGTTGATGCTGTGGTGATATTGGGTTGGGTTGTTGTTTTTCCAGGTTGTTGATGCTGTGGTGATATTGGGTTGGGTTGTTGTTTTTCCAGGTTGTTGATGCTGTGGTGATATTGGGTTGGGTTGTTGTTTTTCCAGGTTGTTGATGCTGTGGTGATATTGGGTTGGGTTGTTGTTTTTCCAGGTTGTTGATGCTGCAGTGGAAATCAGACACAGAAAAAGCGGTGAAGATCATCAACTCGGCTCTTGACATCGACCCCATGTGTGAATACGCCTACGAGATCCTGGGCACCATCAAAGTGCAGCAGTCAGTATTCATGTGTTGGGGTGTGGTTGTGTGTTGGGGCGGGGAGGGCATGAGGGTGGGTGTGTGTGTCTGTATTACTGTGTTACTCTTTTTTTGGTCACAACAGATTTCTGTGTGTGAAATTCGGGCTGCTCTCCTATCGAAGTGGATTTTCCTACAAAATTTTGCCAGGGTGAGGGACAACCCTTTTGTTGCCTTGGGTTCTTTTATGTGTGCTAAATGCATGGTGCACAGAGGATTTGGTTTATCGTCTCATCTGAATGACTAATGTCCAGACCACCTCTCAGTTTCTAGTGGAGGGGGAGAAACTACTGGCGACTGCAGGTGTGATTCAAGCCAGTGTGCATAGATTCTCTTACTTCCAAGATGAACACGTTATCTGTAGACCAACACTCCACATTATAAATTATCATTTTTATGATGGGAAGTTGTTATAAGTATGCATGCACATACACATGCGCTCACATGTCGGTGTGTATATATGTGTGTGCATGACTGTGTATGCTGTTTGTGTGTGTATGTGTGTGGGGGAGAGGTGGGGTGCTTGTGTGTTTGCATGTGTATGTGTTTGTATGTGTTCTTGGAGGTGTGTGTTGTTTGAGATGTGAGTGCATGTGTATCGATAAAAATGATAATTTATTATGAAATTTTTTTTATTGTAACGACAGTATTGAATAATGATAATTCTGGTAACTCCCCATGATAATAATGATGATAACAATAACAGTAGTAATAATGATAATGATACAAGTGATAACTCCATATGATAATATAATTTTCTGTAATACCACTACTTATAATTCCCAATTACGATAATAACAATAACAACAGCAATACAAATATAATAACAGCAGCAGTAACAACAGTAATAAACTTCATTGTACTCTCTGTAGGTGGGTGTATGTGTGTGTGTGTGTCTGCGTGATGACGATGATAATAAAAATGATAGTAACAATAATAATACTACCAACAAGAACAACAACACACTGTTTCTCTGTTTTTTTTCTCTCTGTATGTTGTGCAGGGGTGGATTATGATAATGTTGAAAATAGCAATGATAATACCAACAACAAGAACAACAACTCACTATTTCTCTGTTTTTTTCTTTCTATGTGTTTTGCAGGGGTGGATGATGATAATAATGACAGTAGCAATGATAATACCAACAACAAGAACAACAACTCACTATTTCTCTGTTTTTTTCTTTCTATGTGTTTTGCAGGGGTGGATGATGATAATAATGACAGTAGCAATGATAATACCAACAACTATTTCTCTTTTTTTTCTTTCTATATGTTTTGCAGGGGTGGATGATGATAATAATGACAGTAGCAATGATAATACCAACAACAAGAACAACAACTCACTATTTCTCTGTTGTTATTTTTTTTCTTTCTGTGTGTTTTGCATGGGTGGATGGTAATAATGATGACAGTAGCAATGATAATACCAACAACAAGAACAACTCAGTATTTCTGTGTTTTTTCTTTCTTTCTGTGTGTTTTGCATGGGTGGATGATGATAATAATGACAGTAGCAATGATAATACCAACAACAAGAACAACAACTCACTATTTCTCTGTTGTTATTTTTTTTCTTTCTGTGTGTTTTGCATGGGTATCGGATGATAATAATGATGACAGCAGCAATGATAATACCAACAATAATTCACTGTTTCTGCGTTCTCTCTCTCTCTCTCTCTCTCTCTCTCTGTGTTGCCCAGGGGTGACATGAAGGGGGCAGTGGAGATGTTTGAGCGCGCCATCAGCCTGTCCAAGTCAGAGAGCGAGATGGCCCACCTCTTCTCCCTGCTGGACGCCGCTCAGGTCCAGATGAAGGTGGCCCAGAAGCTGGGCATCCCCATCCCCCTCGGGGGCACCGGTGCCGGGGTTGTGTGAGGAGAGACACACCCCCACTCCTCCTTGACCCCTTCTCTCTCCCCTTCCACCTCCCCCCCCCCCCCTTACACCCTTGCCTCCCCATTTTCCATCCCCACCCCCCAACTAGTCCATACACATGAACCGAACCAAACCAACCCCCTACCTCTGCCACAACCCACGGAAATGGACATGAGACACATAGACATAAACACATGTTACACACACACCCACGCTCACACTCACACACCCACACTCACACACTCACACACACATACATACACATACACACACCCACACACCCACCCTCCCTCCTCATCCTCCCTCTCCCTCACCTAGTCCCACAAGCAGAAACTCCACCTACCCACCGCTCACAGACGCAGACGTATACACACACACAGTCATACATACGCATATACCCTCCCTCCCTCCAAACCCTCTCCCCTCCTTCTCTCCCCCCTGTCCTTTCTGGTGTGGGTGGTGAGGGGTGGGGGGAAGGGAGGGGAGGGGGTTAACTTAACCCTTTAACTGCTGCTGAACTTTGCTAACGTGACGAGACCAGTTGTGGCACAAATTGGAAGTGTTGTCGGTGCATACTTTTTGGGGGTTTTTTGCTGGGTTTTTTTTTTTTTTTCTAAGTTGGTGGTGTCCGTTTGAATGAACAAAAAGTAACAGTGTACTTCCAAGCGGAGGAAGAAATTCAAATAAAGATAGGTGACAAACATCCTGACCTTGTGAATTCAGTCTGATCTCAGCAAGGCGACAAAACGCGCAAGTTGGGGAAAGGGACGACTCTTGGTGTTGCTGTGGGTTCTTTTATGTGCGCTGACCGCATGCAGGACCACGGGAGACCTTGGTTTATGGTCTTTGTCAGAAGGACGTAGAGTCCAGACCAGACCACCGCCCAAGGTCCTGTCCTATATGAGGTGACAGCTCCTTCATGGATGATTGATGACAGGCGTGTTTTGTCAGCAGCGGTTAAGGGGTTAAGGGGGTGTGGTTTGGAGGGGGTTGATGCTGTGGGTCTTCCTATTTCCATTTCTTTTCTTTTCTTCCCATTATTTCCTTTCCTTTCTTTTTTTTTTTTTTTTTTTTTTCCCCGTCCTTTTTCTCCTTTTTTTTTCTTAAAATTTTTTTTTTTTTTCTTCAACAGGCCAGTTATCATCAGTATAGTGAGAGCAGTTTATACAGGAGGGATTTTTATTGTTTGGTCTGGCAGTATGCAGTGTCGTTTTTTTTTTTTTTTTTAGATTGCTATTGTAGAAATTTAACAAGAAAAAAGAAAAGAAAAAAGGGTATTGTCTTTTATATATGTATATATATTTAAAGAAAAGCCACAACAAAAAAAAAGAAAGAAAAATAAAGGCAAAAAAAAAAAAAAAGTGGTAGAAGTTGTGTTTAGGGGAAAAAAGCTGTTTATTTTTTTTATATAACAAAAGTAATTATAATATAATTGGTGAGTCAGAGTTGTAGCTGTGCTTTGAAATTAGTGTGGCATTCGGTTTTTTTTTGGTTTTTTTTCTTTCCTGGTGGGAAAACTTGGAATCAGAATTTGTCCATGAAAGAAAGAAGAAAAAAAAGTTGTGTGAGGGTGTGAAGGGGACTTTGGGTAGGTGGGTGTGGAGAATGTTTTTTTTTGTTGTTTTTTTTTCCGGATGGACGTTACTGCCGAATCTTTAACTTGAACATTGACCAGTTTGTAGACTGTACATTCGTTGTTTTTTGGGGTTTTTTTCGTCTTGATTATTTGTGGAAAGGAGTGGATGGGGAGTGGTGTGGGGGTTTGGATGTTGTGTGATGTGTGAGTGTGTGTTAAGTGTTGATGAGTAATGTTTGCAGCTGTGTATGTGTGTGTGTGTGTGTGTGTGTGTGTCTGTGATTGAAGTGGAGTGATTGTCGACGTGTTCAGACCACCGCTACAGTGACATGTGATGAAGTGCGGATTGTTAACGTAAAGGAGCAGTTTCCATGCTTTACATACTTGTATGTGCACAGCAAGTTTGTTTTCGATATATGTGTGTGTGTGTGTGTGAGCTGTCTTTGCCTGTGTTGTATCAGCCCTCACTTTACTGATGGTGGCTTCTCTCTGGGCTGGTGTTTTCTATGGCTCACGTGTGTGACCAAAAAAGTGAGTTTGTGTGATAAACCCTGTGTTTCTGTTGTTTTGTGTGTGTGTGTGTGTGTGAGAGAGAGAGAGAGAGAAAGAGAGAGTGTGTGAGTATGTGAGAGTGTGCATGAGAGAGAGAGAGAGAAGGGGGTGCCCGTATCTGACTGTGGCGGCTTTCTGGGTTTTTTTTTTTTTGGCTCACGTGTGTGAACAGTGATCTGTAAGAACCCTGTGTTTCAGTTGTCTTGGTGTTTATGGGTTTGTGTACATATGTGTGTGTGTTTCCATGGTAAACTTTAACAATATCATTTTCTCTGGAAATACTTTCTTTATCTGTTGACACCAAACTCGGCTTGACAGTAGACGTGTGTTTTTTTTTGCCTTTCGCACATTGGGATTATAATAGCAATGCTCTTCTTGGAGGAGCACAAAGGGACACACACACACACATCCCCTTGAATAATGAAACCGTTACAACACCAAGATCCCTGCACTGAACAACTTGACCTTTAGGAGGCGAGCCAGTTGGTCAGCATTTAAACAGCTCTACCCACGAAGGGCACTACAAGAAATTGTGGAGAAGCATCAATCAAACGTTCCAACAGGCATTTTCCTGTTAAAAGTTTTCTGTTTGACAAAAGGTTAGCAGTATTACAGAGACAAAATTGAAACATATATAGATAGCAGTCACTTAATATATTTTTTTATATATTATTATTATTATTTTTATTTTTTTATTTTTATTTTTTAAGTTAAAATGAACTTCTGCTTTGTATGCACGTTACATTGATGCATACAGCTATCTGGAGAAGCAAAGTTCTGCCAGGTAAAGGGACATCAGTCTGGATATACTATGGATCCCACTCGTCCAAAACATTTAATATTCAAAACAGGATTAATTTAACTTTGTATTGTGTACCAGTAAAGCTGCTTGATCTCGTGCACATTGTTCTGAACTTCACATTTATTTTGGCTTCAAGTTGCCATTCAGAGCTTTTTGCTTTTTCTGCCTTTTTTTTTTTTTTTTTTCAAGGTTGATGGGGAATAGTAGTCCTCATTAATTTTTTTTGTATTTTATTATTTTACGTCGGTAGGAATCAACACATGAGCCATGAAGACTTTGTCTCTTGTATTGTTGCTGTTGTTGTTGTTGTTGTGTTGTTTGTTTGTTAAAAGACCAGACGTATGAGTGGAGCTTTGGTGCTCCTGTGTTGATGCAGCTTTTTTTTTTGCTTTTTTTTTTTTAATGCCAAAAGCATCCTGAGATGTGGGGACCTGATGTTTAAGGTCAGTTAGAAAAATGAAATAAACTTTCCTTGAAAAAAAACAAACCCACCCATCCAAACAGATTTGTTGTGTATGATTATTATGAACTATGGACATGATGCACACAAAAAAAAGTATGTGTGTGGAGGGAGCCTGTTGCTGTCTGTCGGTCCAAGGGAGGAGAAAGAGGAGGAGGTGGGAATTCCGTTTGGAATATTGAATGAGCAGCACTTGCAGCAAGATATAAGCCTTAATGCCCTAATATGCAGGGGTCCATTTAGGTCATGGAAATTCTTGAAAGTCATGGAATTTGAAACATCCTTTTGACGGGCGCAATAGCCGAATGGTTAAAGCATTAGACCCTCAATCTGAGGGTCCCGGGTTCGAATCACGGTGAGGGCGCCTGGTGGGTAAAGGGTGGAGATTTTTACGATCTCCCAGGTCAACATATGTGCAGACCTGCCAGTGCCTGAACCCCCTTTGTGTGTATACGCAAGCAGAAGATCAAATACACACGTTAAAGATCCTGTAATCCATGTCAGCGTTCAGTGAGTTATGGAAACCAAGAACATACCCAGCATGCACACCCCCCGAAAGCGGAGTATGGCTGCCTACATGGCGGGTTAAAAACGGTCCTACACGTAAAAGCCCACTCACGTATATATGAGTGAACGTGGGAGTTGCAGCCCACGAACGCAGAAGAAGAAGAAACATCCTTTTCACAGGACTGGAAAGTGCTGGAACTAGGGTCAGTCATGGAATTGAAAATAAAGCATTAAAGGAAACCTATAAATGCTTGCAGTGATCAAAGAATGAAGAAGAATATTAGAATTTTTTCCAGTAACTTGTGACCATCATCAATTTGTATAGTGTCAGTTTTTGTGCATTTATACGTTTCATTGTCCCAGATACTTTGAGGACAATACCAGTTGTGTGCATTTATGGCGACAAACCCAAGATGTAAATCATGTATAGCTTTCTCATTGTGTCTGCTTCGTTAAGGACATGCAAAGCACAGTAATATTTTTAAAGTTTTGTCTTTTCAGTTGGCCGGTTTTGCTAATAGAAGAAATAGACTTTGCGAAAGAAAAAAAAAAGTAAATTTGTAGTCATGAAAATTTCAGAAAGTGGCATGGAAAAGTTTAGGAAAAGTCATGGAATTTTGAACTGTATGGAGCATGATTTTATTATATGTATGCCCTGATGCTTTGAAAATGGAAAGGATGCACTTGCGCTCATTGAACGCGTCCCTGGGACCTCCTTCTTCTTCTTCATTCATGGGCTGCAACTCTATGTTCACTCATATTGTGCATGAGTGGGGCTTTTCTTGTGTATGACCGTTTGTACCCCTGCCTTGTGGGCAGCCATACTCCGTTTTCAGGGGGATGCATGCTGGGTATGTTCTTGTTTCCACAATCCACGGAATGCTGACATGGATTACGGGATCTTTAATGTGCGTGTTTCTTCTTCTGCAAAGAACGGAAGCATGAGCGAGTCTGCGCATCTGTTGACCTGGGAGATCGGAAAAATATCCACCCTTTATCCACCAGGCACCGTGACTGAAACTTGAACCAGTGACCCTGAGGTTGAAAGTCCAATGCTTTAGCCACTAAGCTGTTGCGCCCGTCAGCAACCTCCTGATAAACCCTGGTCCTGGGACCTTCTAGGAATGTCCATAGTGAACACATGAAAGTCCTGATTGCGAGTTTCAGTCTTAGGCTATGATTCATTCTGATGTTCTGATTGTTTTGCCATGAAAAAGAGTTGTCTCCCTTCACCACTGCTTGACCCCCCCCCAGTAATCTACATGATGATGACAGGATGGTATGCCAGCCTTTTTGTATGTGTGTAGCAATGCAGACATGATTGGAATACTATGTGCAGTATTAGAGTGACACTGAAGGTAGTCTGGGACTCACAAGATTTCTTCTTTTAAAAAAAAACCAAACCCAACAAACTTATCAGAAGCCGAAGACTGTGTGTTTTGATGCCTGTCAATTCGGAAGTAGGATCAACTAGTTGTACGCATCCCCAGGTTTGAATTTGTGGTGAGGTGGACTTGTCGTCTGGTGACATGGCTGTGTTTTGAATTTACGACCTGTGTGTGTGATAAGCAGCGTAATATGTTCAGTTGTATTGTACATCGTCCCCCCCCCCCCCCTTTTTTTTTGTTGTTGTTGTAACAACAGTTTTTCCACTCCAGGGAGAGTGTTTTTAAATTTTTTTTTTTTTAATCTAATTTTCATATTTTCATGTTTTTGTTTTTCAGACTGCATGTCTTATCTGTTTTATTATTTAAGTGGATTTTTCTGCAGAATTTTGACAACCCACTTGTTGGTGTGGATAATTTCACACATGCTCTAAATGCATGCTGAGGAGTGTTCCTTTCACGTGAGTTGGGCGAGGTTGTCGTGGGGCATGCTAGGAAGGTGCGTTTCTTTCTTTTTTTCTTTTTTTTCCCCACCTCACGGCAAGAGTGGCAAGGGTTTTGTGAGTCAAGGCTAGGTTGCTTTCTGAGCAACTTTGCTGCAAGGTAGGGTTAAAAAAGTTCAAATGTACTTCCTGCCTGGCGTCTGTTTCTTTTGGAATCTTCTACTCGCCCTCGCCACTGGCACACGAGCGTGCGTGCTTGCAAATAAGAAACATCTCTGCATACGTGGGACCTCTGGTTTATCATCTCGTCTGGAAATATTAACTCACTCAGTACGGCCAATCTTCTCTTCTCCTCCACACAGACCCCTCGGATGTCCAGTGGGTGTCTGAATGACCCAACCTTTAGCTTCCGTCGTCAGAATTGTGGTATTCTTTGTCAACATTCACGTCTTCAGTATAAGAGCCTTCCGCTTGCAATATTTTTATGGTGGTAATTGGGGTGAAATGCTGTTAACGTCATCTCTTTCGCCATTCGTATGGAGAGAGTTAACACCCAGACTACCAGTCAGTGTCGTGGGGGGGGGGAGGGGGGGGGGGGGGTAAAAATCCTGGTCTTGTTCTTTACCTGCTTCTTTGTCCTTTTTTTTTTTTTTTTTTTTTTTTTTTTGTCTGCTTCCTCTTTTCCTTTTTCTTCCTCGTCTTTTTCCTCTTTTACTTCACCTTCTCTTTGTCTTCTTCTGCCTCTTTTTTTTTTTTTTTTTTTTTTTTTCTCTTCTGCATCATCTTTTCCTTCTCATTGTCCTCTTTCATTTTCTTGGCTGTGGTTGTGTTTGAAGGGCTTTCTTCTTTCTCACCTGTGGGGAGGACTTGGTTCCATAGGAATTTGTTCTGTGTCAGGGGATGGAGGGGGGAACATATCTGTGAAGTGTAGAGAAGTGACAGAGTAGATTCTAGAAGGATACTACACTCTGTGTGTGTGTGTGTGTGTGTGTGTGAAAAATGTCCCTTTCACTGTGTGTGTGTGTGTGTGTGTGATGCTACACATGTATGTGTCTGAAATGTCACTGTGTGTGTGAGTGTGTGTGGAGGTGCATACATGCTTCTCTGGTGCATGTGTGTGTACTTCTCTTGCGCATATGTTTGTGTGTCAGGGGATGGAGGGGGGAACATATCTGTGAAGTGCAGAGAAGTGACAGTAGATTCTAGAAGGATACTACGTATGTGTGTGTTTGTGAAAAATGTCCCTTTCACTGTGTGTGTGTGTGTGTGATGCTACACATGTATGTGTCTGAAATGTCACTGTGTGTGTGAGTGTGTGCATACATGCTTCTCTGGTGCATGTGTGTGTACTTCTCTTGTGCATATGTTTATCATTATTTTCATTACTACTATCTTTTTTTTTTTTCATCATAATTATTATTTATTTATGTATGTACGCTTATATATATATATATATATATATATATATATATATATATATTTTTTTTTTTTTTTTTTTTTTTTTTTTTTTTTTTTCTCAAGGCCTGACTAAGCGCGTTGGGTTACGCTGCTGGTCAGGCATCTGCTTGGCAGATGTGGTGTAGCGTATATGGATTTGTCCGAACGCAGTGGTGCCTCCTTGAGCTACTGATACTGATACTGTTATGTTTGTGTGTCAGGGGATGGAGGGGGGAACATATCTGTGAAGTGTAGAGAAGTGACAGTAGATTCTAGAAGGATACTACATATATGTGTGTGTTTGTGAAAAATGTCCTTTTCCCTGTGTGTGTGTGTGTGTGATGCTACACATGTATGTGTCTGAAATGTCACTGTGTGTGTGCGTGCGTGTGTGTGTGTGTGTGTAAATGCATGATGATATGAAACCCTGACAGCTGCTCTGACCGAGATTGGAACCTCAGACCCTCAGATTGAAAGTTCAACTCTTTGATCACTCAGCTGTTTTTGCGCCCGTCAGAGACCACTTGACAGATCTGCACTCTCATAATATATCCCAGTGTCAAACAGGCTTTGAGATACAGACACTTGTGGTGTTGGTCAGGGAATTTGAGCAACTGTTAAAAGATACATCCTTGAAGTGGAAGACCCTTAACTGTGAGGTCAGAATCTTCCCATTTGAGCTCATGGCACACTCGGCTCTCGAGTAACCACTTCCCTTTTGGTGGCTGGTTGGAACAGGAGATTTATCCACTTTCCACTAATCTTCTGACGTGGCAAAATTCATGTTTAGCTTTTCTGTCTGCAATAGAGTGTGTGTGTGTGTGCAAGTCTGTGCGTGTGTGAGTGCATGTGTGTGTTTCTTAGAGATGTTGGAACTTTTGTTATCTGTTGAATGTGGGCCAATTGTGTGTGTGTGTGTGTGTGTGTGTGTGTGTGTGTGTGTGCATGTTTTAAAGCTGGTGAGACTTATCTGTGAAAAGTGGGCCAGTTGTTTAGTCAGTCTGATGGAACTTCCCCCCCCCCCCAAATCCAAATCATCTTTACAGTTATATGAGCATATTTGAACTTGCAGTTTTCAACTGATGTTAAATGCTGCTTGAAACACTCACACACATGAGATAACTGGAGGCTGTGTTTGTTGAGTAATTACTGCCTTCAATTAAAAAAAAAAAAAAAATTGAAAAAATTATTGAGGAATGATATTTGAGACTGAAATGACTGTCAAAATCAACAAACTCTGCAGTCTGTTTAGTTTGCAGACTAGGAAAAACCATGAAAGTTCCTCCCTTGTTTTGTTGTTGTTTTTCCGTGTTTTTGGTTTTTGTTGTTGGTTTGGGTTTTTTTTTGTCAATCATAGACCCGAGATCTCTTATCGTAGGAGACGCAGTGACCAGAATTGGTTAGATCGGTGGACCTCTGACCCAGTGTTTTGTTGATTGATATGGATACTTGTATATCGCCTATCCTCGGTCGGAGACCACGCTCTAAGCGCTTTAGAAACACTGGGCCATTTACACAACAGGCTGCCTACCTGGGTAGAGCCGACTGACGGCTGCCATTGGGCGCTCATCATTTGTTTTCTGTGTCGTTCAATCATATTTCAGGCACGCACACATACACACTCAGATAAACATGTAACATTTTACGTGTAGACTGTTTTTGTTTGTTTACCCCACCATGTAGGCAGCCATACTCCGTTTTCGGGGGTGTGCATGCTGGGTATGTTGTTTCCATAACCCACCGAACGCTGACATGGATTACAGGATCTTTAACGTGCGTATTTGATCTTCTGCGTGTGTATACATACGAAGAGGGTTCAGGCACTAGCAGGTCTGCACATATGTTGACCTGGGAGATCGGAATAATCTCCACCCTTTACCCACCAGGCGCCACCGAGATTTGAACCCCGGACCCTCAGATAGAAAGCCCAATGCTTTAACCATTCAGCTATTGCACCTGTGTTTACCAGTGATCAGGGTTTGAGGCTTATTTGACTTTGTGGGAAAGGCACTTTGAGCTGGGACAGGTTGTAACTGTGGAAGAATAGGATTGGGCCCCACCTTCCTGTGTTGAGGATAGCAGTTTACTTTCCTGATGGCTCTAAAAGGCTGTGGCACCTTTAACCTGATAGAGTCCGCTTGATTTCTGTTGAAATTTGTGGGTTCAAGGTTGAGACCACAATACAGCATATCAACAGAAAATGGTTGTTCAGGAACGCAAGAAAGATAACATTATTAATGCCTTGCATCAAGTCTTCTTCAGACTTGGTACTGTCTTTGGTCCATGATGAGTGCATCCTCGGTTCTGTCACCTTGTCTGTGACAACAGAACTAAGGACAAAAAATAATGATAGCACAGCTTATTGCGTTGTTGCTAACGGCCATACCACGTTGAAAACACCGGTTCTCGTCCGATCACCGAAGTTAAGCAACGTCGGGCCCGGTTAGTACTTGGATGGGTGACCGCCTGGGAACACCGGGTGCTGTTGGCATTCTTTCGTTGGGTTACACTGCTGGTCAGGCATCTGCTTGGCAGATGTGGTGTAGCGTATATGGATTTGTCCGAACGCAGTGACGCCTCCTTGAGCTACTGATACTGAAACTGAAACTGCCATTTTCACTTTGATTGTCATGTCTGACTCTGACCATCAGAACTGCAGCGGAGGCAACTGCTGTCCTGACTATCTGGGCTAGAGGTTGGTTACAGTGGCGAGTGTCATGCCCAAGTTACATCCCCACTGTCTCGGCCATGCGGGATTTAGGACAGCTGGCGTTGGGATAGTCCCTAAAGGCCGGCTAGCCTCCAGGGTTGCGGCACCAAGAGCCAGTGCAATCTTGCCTGCTAGTTTGAGAGTCGTAGTCCTTCACAAAAGACTTCAGCTGCAATTGAATTCCCACTGCTGTGGAGAAACCATTGACCGTACAGCTCTCGCTTTGCTGTTGACTGTACGCTTGTGTCAGTGGGTGATGTAAGCTGAGCATTGAGCCCTTATTCAATGCTTATGTCACAGTGTTGCCAGACTTTCAACCCTTCTCCGATGTATCAGTTCTTTTTACTTTTGAGTGGCCCCACATACCACCCAGGTCTGAAAAAGGGGAGGGACACATCTTCAGGAAAACTCCCCCAAAAAACCCTTTGCAAACCTTTTTTTTTTTTTTTTTTTTAGAATATGAGATGATTGACCACACACTCTCACACACTAACTCCTCCTTGAAGGTTCATTCTGGAACGTTTTTTTTTTTTTCTCTCGTCTTCAATCTTTCTTTTTTTTTTTTTTTTTTTGGATGCATGTGATGAATTCTCTCTCATTTTCTCAGTCACAGTCCAAAGAGGCCCAGTGGAATTTCTGTTGAAAAATGAACTTTGAATGTACAGTAAAGACTTCGCTACAGGTTTTTTTTGATTGATTGATATGGGTACTTATATAGCGCCTATCCTCGGTGGGAGACCAAGCTCTAAGCGCTTTGCAAACACGGGGTCATTTGCACAACAGGCTGCCTGTTGGGTGTTGTTCAGGTTGTGTTCTGGAGGTCAGTGTTAATTAAAGGAATGTTGGAAAAAAAAAAAGTCTTCACATGCTTCCCCATGGTGTGTACAAGTGTGTAAACTATGTATACACTGCCCCTTGTGTGTGTGTGCATGCATGCATGTGTATTGTTGCGTATTGGTAATGTGTCGTAGCAATAAAACTTTACATTTTGGAAAGAGTCGTCATGAATAGGTGGTGCCATGATGGAGTTTGTCAGGCTTTGGGCCTTGTGATCCAGTGTTCCCCAGTGATCCGGGGGTTCGAGGCCCCCCAGTTCAGGCATGTATGGAGTTGTATCCTTGGGGAAAGGCCCTTAACTCTTGATTCACTCTCACTCCACCCAGGTGTGAATGGGTACCGGGAGCCAGTTGCATTGCTTGGTTCTAACTTTTTGAACAGTTACACGTGACTAAATGCCTACGTTGACCCGAACTACGCCATTGGTCAGTTCCATACTACACACAGTTAGTAGAGGGTTGGGATCATAGTAGGCTCTTCCGTCCCAGCAATGTAACTGGGTTTTGACTTTGGTTTGGAGAAGGTTAAAATGGTGGATGGAAGGAGAGGATTGGGCCGCTGTCTTCCTGAATGCTGAGCTGTAGACACAGTGGAGAGGAATTCACTGCCCCAGTGGTGTTAATAGGCCTTGGGATCTTTAACTCACTCAGTACGGCCAGCCCTCTCTTCTCCTCTACACAGACCCCTCGGATGTCCAGTGGGTGTCTGAATGACCCAACCATTAGCTTCCGTCGTCAGAATTGTGGTATCTTTGTCAACATTCACCTCTTCAGTATAAGAGCCTTCCGTTTGTAATATTTTGATGGTGGTAATTGGGGTGAAACACTGTTAACGTCATCTCTTTTGCCGTTCGTATGGAGAGAGTTAAACATTGTGAATATTTTGATTCTGGCTGTGTCATAAGTAATGCTGTATGAATCTGGTGAAACCTAGACTGGTTTTTTTGGGTTTTTTTTTATGGACTTGACAAAAGAGAAATCCTAAAAGGTTGTGTGTGTGTGTGTACTTTGAAAAATAAAGGAGGGGTGTGTGTGTTGGGGGAGGGTGGGGGTGGGGAGGGGTGCATGAGTTAACGGGGTGGGGAGCCTAGCTTTGTAAAGTCTACTTTCATCTTTAAAAAAAAAAGAAAAAAAAAAAAGCTTTCTAGAAGTTGTGCCGGTATTTTTGTCCTTTTTTTTTTGTTTTTATTTTTTTTGTTTATTTGATGAAACTGTTGGTTGAGCAAATGCTATGTATATATGAAGATGAGTTTTCATTATTACAGTTTGGTGTCCAGTTTTGATGATGATGATTTGTCGTTCTGCAGGAGGAATTGATTTTTTTTTTTTTTTTTTTTTTTTTTTTCCAAAGGAAAAAATAAAAAATGTTCACACACACCTGTTGACAAGAGAGAAAATAAAGCAGACCGTGATCTGAATGGTTGAGAAGCAAAAGTGTGAATTGTTTGCCATGTTGATTCATTCATAACCGAGATGCAAGTAAAGCTTACTATCACCATTTGGATCCTGATTCATGCTGTTTTTGGGTTTGTTGTGCTTTCTTGCAGTCAGCGACTGGTGTGATGTTTGATGGTCACGGTGTTTGTGTGTGTGTGTGTGTGTGTGTGAATGCTGTGCTGTGACACAATATAAAATGCATGAATAAAATGATGAAGTTTGTAGGAAGGTGGCAGAATGGATAAGACGCTTATCTGCCAGTAAGTACAGTGTCTGTGAGGGTGTGGGTTTGATTCCCGCCCTCACCCTTTCTTCCAAGTTTGACTCTGTCCCCAATACCCTCCCTCACCCCCTTCCCATGTGTATGTCCAATGGCCTGAGTCTAATGGCCTGAGGCCAATGTACAATAAATCATTTGCCTTATCTTGTCCTAAGTTTGACTGGAAAATCAAACAGGCATCTGGTCATCATTCAGAGGACATGATAAACCAAGGTCCCATGTAGGCCAATGTACAACAAATCATTTGTCATGCATTGTCCTAAGTTTCACTGTGAAATCAAACAGCATCTGGGCATTATTCAGATGACATGATACACCAAGGTCCCATATAGGCCAATGTACAATAAATCATTTGTCTCGTCTTGTCCTAAGCTTGACTGTGAAATCAAACTGAGCATCTGGTCATCATTCAGATGACATGATACACCAAGGTCCCGTGTGCAGCACGCACTTGGCCACACTGAAAAAGAACCCACAGCAACAAAAGTGTACAATAAATCATTTATCTTGTCTTAAGTTTGACTGGAAAATCAGTCTGTGCATCTGGTCATCATTCAGACGACATGATAAACCAAGGTCCCATGTGCAGCACATACTTGGCGCACTGGAAAAGAACCCACAGCAACAAAAGTGTCCTCTGGCCAAATTCTGTGGAAGAAATCCACTCTGACACGTACACAGATATCCTTGCATGCACTCAAGGCCTGAGTTAGCTTATTGAATTATATTCCTGTCAGGCCTCTGCCTAGCAAATGTTTGGTGTACATGGATTTGTTTGAACACAGTGATGCTTCCTTCTTTTTTTTTCTTTTTTTTTTTTGTATGCTTACAGTTGACTTCATCAAGTTTTTGCACCTTATAAATATTATTATTATTAGTAGTAGTTTTTTGGTTTTTTTTAATGTATTTATGTATTATTTATTTATTTACTTTTTAACATTTAAAAAAAAAATTTTTATTTCATTTTATTTTTTTGTTTTGTTTGGTTTTGTTATTCATTTTATCTTATTTTATTATTTTATTTTATTAAAAAAATTTTTTTTTCTCGAGGCCTAAGTGCGTCGGGTTACGCTGCTGGTCAGGCATCTGCTTGGCAGATGTGGTGTAGCGTATATGGATTTGTCCGAACGCAGTGACGCCTCCTTGAGCTACTGACACTGACGCTGAGAAACTGAAAACAAATGAAGTTATGTGCATGCATGCTGCGTTGGGCTTACCCAAGCACACATTTCAAGTCAATTTGAATTTGCTAAGAACTGTCCAGAGCGATCATGACTGCGACTGAAGGGAATAATTATGTGGAACCAGAAACCATGAAGTATACATACAATGCATAAAACCGAAGGAAGAAATCATGCTACTTTTTGTCACAACATATTTCTCTGCAGGAAATTCAGACAGCTTACCCCCCCCCCCCCCCCCGGGGAGAGCAAGTCACTGCAGTGCAGGGTCACCCATATTTTTTTTCGTTTGTCCTGTTTGCAAATGTTTTATTTATTTATTTATTTTTACTGTCAAAATGGAGTTTTCTTACATTTACCAGGGACAGACTTTTTGCTGATGTAGGTTCTTTTCTGTGCGCTAAAGTGCATGCTGCAGAGGGGACCTCAGTTTAATCGTCTCATTCGAATGACTAGCACCCAGACCACAAACTCAATGTCTTGTGGAGTGGGGAGTAAAAATCCTGGTCTGTATGTGGGGTTCGAATCTGGACACTCACTTTATAGTTGGGTGCATTTCCTCTAGGCCACTGCTCCCCCTATCCTACCTTTAGTACAGTGCCATTCATGCAGGTGGATCTATCCTACCTTTAGTACAGTCCCATTCGTGCAGGTGGATCTATCCTACCTTTAGTACAGTGCCATTCGTGCAGGTGGATCTATCCTACCTTTAGTACAGTGTCATTCGTGCAGGTGGATCTATCCTACCTTTAGTACAGTCCCATTCATGCAGGTGGATCTATCCTACCTTTAGTACAGTGTCATTCGTGCAGGTGGATCTATTCTATCTTTAGTACAGTCCCATTCATGCAGGTGGATCTATCCTACCTTTAGTACAGTGTCATTCGTGCAGGTGGATCTATCCTACCTTTAGTACAGTGTCATTCGTGCAGGTGGATCTATCCTACCTTTAGTACAGTCCCATTCATGCAGGTGGATCTATCCTACCTTTAGTACAGTCCCATTCATGCAGGTGGATCTATCCTACCTTTAGTACAGTCCCATTCATGCAGGTGGATCTATCCTACCTTTAGTACAGTCCCATTTGTGCAGGTGGATCTATCCTACCTTTAGTACAGTCCCATTCATGCAGGTGGATCTATCCTACCTTTAGTACAGTCCCCATTCATGCAGGTGGATCTATCCTACCTTTAGTACAGTCCCATTTGTGCAGGTGGATCTATCCTACCTTTAGTACAGTCCCATTCATGCAGGTGGATCTATCCAACCTTTAGTACAGTCCCAAAGGCCATTCATGCAGGTGGATCTATCCTACCTTTAGTACAGTCCCATTTGTGCAGGTGGATCTATCCTACCTTTAGTACAGTCCCATTCATGCAGGTGGATCTATCCTACCTTTAGTACAGTCCCAATGGCCATTCATGCAGGTGGATCTATCCTACCTTTAGTACAGTCCCATTCATGCAGGTGGATCTATCCTACCTTTAGTACAGTCCCATTCATGCAGGTGGATCTATCCTACCTTTAACACAGTCGCATTCATGCAGGTGGATCTATCCTAGTAGGAATATTCCTTTCACAAAATCATTAGATTTTTAACATGAACTTGTGAAAACTGGATAGTGTGTTCATTTTCCTTTCATTATAAAGTATAGGTTATATACAGTTTCATTTAGTACTTTTCTTGCCAGAATATGCATTATAATCACCACCCTCTGTAACCAAAACCTGCAAACAGTTGTCACTGAGCCTAGAAAAAGGCTTGGCATTGAGAAGGTTAACACCTACTACCTCACCAGCCAGTGCACAACTAATACAAAGAGAGAGAGAGAGAGGGGGGGGGGGGGAGGGGGCTGGGGGAGGTAAGCCAGGAAGAAGAAAGATATGTGGGATGGTGTGTGTTAAGGGTAGAGGTGGGGGGTGTGAGATGTTAACGATGAACCACTATTTTCGGAAGATTCACTCATTGGGCAGACAGGCTGAAAACTGAAGACAGACACACACGTGCATTCATACACACACACACACACACACAACTTTTATCAGCATACGCCATTTATTGTAAATCACGTCTTTCCGTCCAAGATTTGTAAAGGGAGCTCACAGAGAAACAACATTCATGACCTATGGGTAAGGAATACGACTCAGCTGTTACTACTACTAAACCAAACCAAACTTCATCCATGTTTTGTTTTTTTCCCTCACAAAAACAGCAGCTAGATAAAAGCATGGATATAAGGTAGGTATGGGTAATTGTGAACGATCCAGTCGACGCGACCAGCTCAACGTGTGTACTGTAAAGATGACATGTCATACGATAGTCAAACATAGTTCTTTTGTTTTTGAAGGCCTTCTCCAACTGGTTGCACCAGGAAAAGTTCGTCTGCTCATTCTTTTCAACGTTTTGTTGACGTTTGAAATAGCAAGGGTGCCTGAGGGTAAATGCGAATGGGCAAGTCTAATTGCGAACGATAGCTTTGGGTACATGTAGACAATTAAAACAGAAGCAGGTCTTGAACTCATTTGATGCAACATATTATTGGAACATCCCACTAGACTGTTGTATTGTTGGTTTTGATCACACATGCCCACAAACACACAGACAGACTGTACAGCATCGTTTGCAAACAGACTCACGTCAAAAAAAATTCTATGGTCTAACTGCAAACGACAATATTTTGCAGATTCCTATCAAAACCGACGTTCTGATCTGTCACCAGTATGCTTTCTGAAATTCTCCCAGCAATGGTAATGCGCATTCAACATATCCGATCAAATAAAACTATTTCAAACTGTGTCAAAGTTAGGATTTAGAGAGTTACGTTTGTAATCTTGGTCGGCAGTGGTGCGTGAAGACAAGAAATAGCGCGGAAACAGCCTGAAGTAACTCCTGTTTGACTGGTTATTTGAAATGGATATTCATTAAAGTTTTAGGAAAAGGTCGAAGCAGACGTTAAATTGTAAAATGCAACTGTTAAGAACACTTCGAAGTGGGGCGATATACGGATCGTTCACAATTACACGCTGTTCGCAATTACCCATACCTACCCTCCACATGAAAGACAACGTTCTATACAGTATGAACACAGGTTTGGGTGAAGGGAAAACAACACATTCACATTTGTTCCACGACAACAGAATCTATCAATCTTTTTCTTTCCTGTGGCTCATGATATGACTTGTGAGGCCACAGACACGACCTCAAAGGCTTTGAGTTAAAAAACTTAAATGCAGTCTGGCTGTAAACACACATTCATTACAAAGGGATCCTAAACTCCACAACCCAGTAATAACCTTTCACACGACACGGCTTCATCAAAACAACAAACCGACAGCAGTAGGGTAATACCCAGAGAAAAACAAAAGACACTTCGGGTGGGAAAAGATTTCTATGGAATGTACTGGGCGTTCAAGATCCATTACATTATTATTCAACACAAAGGAAATCAACTCAGCTTACTTGCTGCACAAATTCAAACTGTTTGCTGCCAAAGCAGATTTTTTTTTTTAAACTGTTTTTTCAACAGAACAAACAAATGTAAAAAAAAACAAAAAAAAACAAACAAACAAAACTGCCAGCGCTAAAGTTCTGTTAATCTCAAACATAATGGAAATTCAACTTCACTGCCTGCCATTAATTATTGCTTGAACTGATGCTTTGATCATCACAATTATGTTAATGGCAGAGACACAAAGAGATCAAACACTGAATTCTTGTAACCTACAAACAAAGAATTTGTCATGAAATCCACATAAAATCATTTATGAGTTCTTGTATAAGTGCTCGAAAAATAAAAAAAATAAAACAATTCAAAAAGAAAAAAGGAAAAAAGAAAAGGTACTTCATGCACTGGTTTAAAACAAGTTTACAAGTAATTCTGACAAACAAAAATTCGCCGAAAACTGTCCATTGTGACATCAATACTTCTACTTCCATTGCCAAAATAAAATCACCAATCCTCTAACATTTAAGGGATTTGAAAAAAAGAAGAAAAAAAAAAAGAAAAAAAAAAGTCCCAGTCACAACACACAGCTGTACGTCAAGAAGAAGGGAGACTACTTGGCCAGTGGTTTGGCTGCCTCTTCAATGAAGTTGGCCAAAGTTATGTCCCTCGTGGAAAGCCCGTTCACATCATGGGAGCTCAGGGTAATCTGGACCTGTGTGTGCGGGGTGGGTGGGAAGAAATGAAATAGAACGTAACAACCTTAAATCAGACAATCCTCATTGCTAAACCTTTCATCCAAAAGCAAGAGACAAGTAATGCCAAGATTAAGAAAAATAAATACATTCTTCAACAAAATGAAAAGAATATTTCACAATGGTTGTGGTTTGCTCTTTTACATCCGTAACACAAAAAACAAAGCAAAGATTAAGAAAGATATACATCGTTTAGAATTGTTTTTCGTTGTATTTTCTGTGGAAAAAAAACAACAAATGAAAACAAAACAACAACAACAATGGTATCCATAAAAAAAAAAAGAAATGTGGAAAATCATCAAAATGTACACAAAATATTAATATATAATACATCACTTTGTCATAATTGAGGATATATACACTGCCGTTCCTTTGCTTTATGCATACACACTGTTATTTATTCACAAATCTTTTATCCTGTCTTGTTAAAATTGCAACCCTATAAACAATGTGAATTACAAAAAGAAGAAAAAAACAATTTCAATCAATTAAAACAAAAACAAAACAAAAAGCACACACACACACACACACACACACACACACACACACACACACACACACAAAATGAAACCATAACAAGAACACTGCACCCACTCCTGAAAGAAGTAAAAACAAATTTCAATAACACACAAGGATCACAGCTAATCAATAACACACAAGGATCACAGCTAATCAATAACACACAAGGATCACAGCTAATCAATAACACACAAGGATCACAGCTAATCAATAACACACAAGGATCACAGCTAATCAATAACACATAAGGAACACAGCTAATCAATAACACACAAGGATCACAGCTAATCAATAACACACAAGGATCACAGCTAATCAATAACACACAAGGATCACAGCTAATCAATAACACACAAGGATCACAGCTAATCAATAACACACAAGGATCACAGCTAATCAATAACACACAAGGATCACAGCTAATCAATAACACACAAGGATCACAGCTAATCAATAACACACAAGGATCTCAGCTAATCAATAACACACAAGGATCACAGTTAATCAATAACACACAAGGATCACAGCTAATCAATAACACACAAGGATCACAGCTAATCAATAACACACAAGGATCACAGCTAATCAATAACACACAAGGATCACAGCTAATCAAAATGAATAAAACACAAGACATACAAAGCTTCAATGCTATGTTGATGTCAAGCTAAAATCATCAAGAGATTATGACACACACAGTGATCACAATCATACACATCAATGAAATGATCGCATTCCCAATGTGAATACATAAAAGACACCTCTCGCATGCGATAAATCACAGTCATACACATATGCAATAAGCACGGTAGGAGAACAGGCATAAATACCATATCATATAACTAAAACAAAGACATACATGATTAAAAACCAGGCTAATCAACAGTATTCAAAATGAACACAAGCACAGAATACACACATGCATGCACACACACACACACACACAAACACGCATGCACAAACGCACAACACAGACCTTGTTGTAGACGTTGAACCACTCTGGGTGGTGGTCCATTTTGTCAGCCTTCAGGCCCACCCTGGTCATGAACCCAAACGCCTGCAACAGTCACAACAGCACAGTGCAGTGGTGGCCCAGAGGTAACGCCAGTATTTTCAGTATTTCAGCAGCTCAAGGAGGCGTCACTGCGTATGTACAAATCCATAGTTATACGCTACACCACATCTGCCGAGCAGATGCCTGACCAGCAGCGTAACCCAATGCGCTTAGTCAGGCCTTGAGGGGAAAAAAAAAAGAAAAAAAAGAATGCTGTTGTTGTTGTTATTGAAAACTTTCAATAGATTTCACACTTCAAGACACGGGCTTGGCGGCTTTGGCTTTGGCTTTGGCATGGGTGTGGGCGTGGGCGGGGACAGGGGCAGGGATGGGTGTGGAGGCGGGGGCGGGGGCGGGGGCAGGGATGGGTGTGGAGGCGGGGGGCGGGGGCGGGGGCAGGGATGGGTGTGGAGGCAGGGGCGGGGGCGGGGGCAGGGATGGGTGTGGAGGCGGGGGCAGGGGCGGGGGCAGGGGCAGGGATGGGTGTGGAGGCGGGGGCGGGGGCAGGGATGGGTGTGGAGGCGGGGGCGGGGGCAGGGATGGGTGTGGAGGCGGGGGCGGGAGCGGGGGCAGGGATCGGTGTGGAGGCGGGGGCGGGGGAGGGGGCGGGGGCAGGGATGGGTGTGGAGGCGGGGGCGGGGGCAGGGGCAGGGATGGGTGTGGAGGCGGGGGCGGGGGCGGGGGCAGGGATGGGTGTGGAGGCGGGGGCGGGGGCAGGGGCAGGGATGGGTGTGGAGGCGGGGGCGGGGGTGGGGGCAGGGATGGGTGTGGAGGCGGGGGCGGGGACAGGGGCAGGGATGGGTGTGGAGGCGGGGGCAGGGGCAGGGGCAGGGATGGATGCGGAGGCGGGGGCCTGGGGCAGGGGCAGGGATGGGTGCGGAGGCGCGGGCGGGGGCAGGGGCAGGGATGGATGCGGAGGCGAGGGCCTGGGGGCGGGGGCAGGGGCAGGGATGGGTGCTGAGGCGGGGGCCTGGGCAGGGGCAGGGATGGGTGCCGAGGCGGGGGCGGGGGCAGGGGCAGGGGCAGGGATGGGTGCGGAGGCGGGGGCCTGGGGGCGGGGGCAGGGGCAGGGATGGGTGCGGAGGCGGGGGCCTGGGGGTGGGGGCAGGGGCAGGGATGGGTGCGGAGGCGGGGGCCTGGGGGTGGGGGCAGGGGCAGGGACAGGGATGGGTGCGGAGGCGGGGGCCTGGGGGCGGGGGCAGGGGCAGGGATGGGTGCGGAGGCGGGGGCCTGGGGGCGGGGGCAGGGGCAGGGATGGGTGCGGAGGCGGGGGCCTGGGGGCGGGGGCAGGGGCAGGGATGGGTGCGGAGGCGGGGGCCTGGGGGTGGGGGCAGGGGCAGGGACAGGGATGGGTGCGGAGGCGGGGGCCTGGGGGCGGGGGCAGGGGCAGGGGCAGGGATGGGTGCGGAGCCGGGGGCCTGGGGGCGGGGGCAGGGGCAGGGATGGGTGCGGAGGCGGGGGCCTGGGGGCGGGGGCAGGGGCAGGGACAGGGATGGGTGTGGAGGCGGGGGCCTGGGATGGGTGCGGAGGCAGGGGCCTGGGGGCAGGGGCAGGGATGGGTGCGGAGGCGGGGGCCTGGGGGGCAGGGATGGGTGCGGAGGAGGGGGGCTGGGGGCGGGGGCAGGGGCAGGGATGGGTGCAGAGGCGGGGGCCTGGGGGCAGGGGCAGGGATGGGTGCGGAGGCGGGGGCCTGGGGGGCAGGGATGGGTGCGGAGGAGGGGGGCTGGGGGCGGGGGCAGGGGCAGGGATGGGTGCGGAGGCGGGGGCCTGGGGGCGGGGGCAGGGGCAGGGATGGGTGCGGAGGCGGGGGTGTGGTTGGGGGCGGGGGCAGGGGCAGGGGCAGAGATGGGTGCGGAGGCGGAGGCGGGGGCCTGGGCAGGGACAGGGATGGGTGCGGAGGCGGGGGCGGGGGCAGGGGCAGGGGTGGGTGTGGAGGCAGGGGCAGGGGTGGGGGCAGGGACAGAGGTGGGTGTGGAGGCGGGGGCAGGGGCAGGGGCAGGTAACGCCAACGCCCAGGAAGAGAGAGAATCTGAGCGCACAGTACAGAATGCCGATCTTCCCAGTATTTTCTCTACCTCCACTAGAACCTAATAATAATAAAAGTATAAGATACTTATATAGCACACTATCAAGAAATCTGCTCTAGGTGCTTTACAAAAACACTTTTGTTACATAACATATTACATCAATGTTACATACACATATCAAAATATGACTAAAAAACTAAACACACACACACACACATACACCCACTCACCCAAACACACACACTGCATACATTCATTTTAACATATGTACATAGCAGCTACTCTCAACACGTACGCACACACAGACAGGCACAAAACACAAACACACACACACAAATACACATTCATATATACACTGCAGTACACATACACATGTATACACACACAGTCAAGCACAGCTCACGCAAAGGAAGTGGAGCTGCCACAACAGAACGTATTGCTGAGGGAAGAGGTGAGTTTTGAGAACAAGATCTAAAAGAAAAATAACAGGAGGCAAGCTTAACCCTTTGAGCCCTGAGTTCCTGAGCAATTTTAACCCTTCTGCCTGAGCTCCTGAGCCAAAATTTGCAAATAACTGGCATTTAATGTGCCACGGCAGATATAAAAAGAGTGCCCTGACCACCGCTTTACCGGTGGTGGAGAAAAATGACATAATGCCTAGCCACCGGTTGAGCGGTGCGTAAACACTTGTGTCGTGTTTTGCTATTGGTTGACTTATACTGAAATCGATCTTTTTTTTATCCAAAACACATGCACAAAACACAGTGAAAAGGCGCGGCATGAATACTATAGGGACAGTATACATTAAATTACACATGTATTACGAAATGTAAAGTGGTAAGACATCAAAATAAAGAGGCTGGTCTTTCACATTTCGCTTTACAAAACAGTGCACCAAATACAAAAACAGCAAAGTACATTCGATAAGATCACACTTTTTTTTCTTTTTTTCTTTTTTTTTGTGAAAAAAGCTATTCTTCCACCCTTTACTGGCACACTTTACATATCAGTCGCTATTTGTCAGGGTGGAGGGGGTGCAGTGCAGGGAAAGAGAATAAGTTCTTGTGTATCATTTAAAGCATAAATATAAAAACTTATACGTACAATATCTTGCTTATTTCTTTGTGTGAAATTCAGACTGCTGTCTCAGAGCAGAGTGCATTATCACACATATTTTCTGTTTCCTTTTTTTTTTTTTTGTCTGCAAGAGTGTCTGCTTTATGTAGCACTGTCATAGTGGCTTTTTCTACAGAATATTTCCGAGTACAACCCAGTTGTTGTCATGGGTTGCTTTGTGTGCTGTCTGTAAGGGCATACTGCAAATGAGGCCTTGGTTTATCGTCTAACCCAAAAGACTAAAGTTTAGAAAAAACAGAAGGGGACAACACATATATATTTCATGAATTTGGCCAGGTATATATATATATATCTGACAGTCAGTCGTGTCCGACTATGACCATCAGAACAGCAGAGGAGGCAACTGCTGTTAAACTGGACCAAAAAAAAAGAAAAAAAAAAAGAAATCTGTGACAAAAAGTAAACCAATACAATATATACAATATTATACCATCTCATTTCATCTTTCTGTTCTCTAGTCTAAGGAAACAATTCACATTTCCCTTTGCTCGTGAGACAACAACAACAACAACAACAACAAAATTTGTGCTCAAATCCTGTTCTGTTTCAGCTTGATAAGTTTGTCAAAAGTTACTTTTCAGAGCCAGGGATTTTCTTTATCTCTTGCGATGCTAAGCTGTGTTACACAGTACACTGACCTGGTTGAAGTCCTTGAAGAGAAACTCCTTGTAGATGGCGTCACGTCCTTCCACCATCGACCACCCTGCGGAGGTCAAAGGGGTCAAGGACAAACTCCGCTCCTCCTCAGTCAGCTTGGCTTTCTTTGCTTCCGATGCCTGCACACACACACACACACACACACACACACACACACACACATATGTATATACACACACATATATATCTATACACACACACATATATATATATCTACACACACACACACACACACATATATCTATGGAGAGACACACACACACACACACACACACACACAGACAAGACAAGACAAATTCTTTATTTCGAGGATAATAGATAAACACTGGTGTGCTTTTTTACATCCAGTCCTCGCCCTGAATAGGGTCTACACTACACAATACTAAATAAAATGAAAGCATGGTGTTAGTACAGATACACAACAGGAATGGAAAAAAAGATTATAATAATAAATAAAAAAAAATAAAAAAACAACAACAAAAAAACCCCAAACAACAACAACAACAACAAAAAACGAAACAAAAAAACAAACAAAAAAACCCCCCAACCAACCAAACAACAACACACACACATTAACACACACACACACACACAGACACACACATGGCATACATGTTCATAGCAACCACATACTTCTAAGCAAGATGTGTTCATGAAATTTGCCACACACATACTTAGTGGCAATAACCACAACTGCTCAAAGTTTGAAAGAAAAACATTGAGTGCACTTGATTTTATTCAAAATTAATAACATCACACAAAATGAAAAGCGAAAAGAAAAGAAAATGAATCACAGCATCACATTCACTTACAAATCATGGAAAGGACTGCAGGAAAACTGTACACACAAACGCAACCCTACTCTTTCGAATAATGTACATACATGGAGAAAATGCGGAGAAAAGACAGACAGACAGACAGACAAACAGACAGAGACACAAAGGGAGGGAGGGAGAGAGAGAGAGAGAGCGAGAGACAGAGAGAGAGAGAAAGAGAGATTGTGTATGTGTGTAAGAGACAGCGTGTGCAAGCACATTTGCCTCTTTCTGTGTCAAGCCATGCACTAAGCATATTATCTAGTCCCACTGGCTGTTCACGTTTAACACTTGTTATCTATAATTATCTCATGATCTATATGATCTTTAGTATGTGTTTGTACTGATATAATGTGTGTTGATGTTACATGCATCAATATTTATTATATGATTTTATATGTACTTTGTTTTCTGTGTACTTTCCAAACCTTGGAGACAAACGACTGAAAAAAAAAAAAGGCACATAATACTCCCCGGTCACATGCATTTTAAGCTAATGACAAAGCGCCAAAGTGTCGCAAACCTCTTATTAGTTTATGTTGTTTCAATTCTGTTTTTCCTTTCTGTTCCATTTTATCTGTTTTGCACATTTTGTTCTGATGATTTGTACCTACTATGTCACTAGAGCTTTACAGCTAATAGACATTAAACATTTCAGCGTTCAGTATCAAAAAACAATCACACGTTTAACTCTTGTTATCTGTCAAAAAAACAATCACACTTTTAACTCTTGTTATCATCAAAAAAACACCAAGCACGCACACACACACACACAGAGTGTTTTGTTTTACTTTATTTATCGTTTATGCGCATACCCCCCAACCCCACCCTCCCGTTTCCCAAGTGGATTCTAGCACACTGTCTGAAGGAGATAACAGAGCATTCTACATCTCATGGTCATGTTCAGCTCTGCCACAATCACAACCTCTCTCTCTCTCTCCAAAAAGAATGTGATGTTTCAAGACTAAAGACTGCAATTCAAAAATTCATAATGATAATTTCATCATAATGTCCCTTATTCGGAAACATCATTTCTTAGTTTGTCTTTGAAAAAAATCATGTTATTTTATCTTACCGTGTGATAAATCAAGCTGCGATGTTTTATTACTTTCATGCTATAATTCAGCTCAAGTTAAAAAAAAAAATCATGTTATTTTATCTTACCGTGTGATAAATCGAGCTGCGATGTTTTAATACTTTCATGCTATAATTCAGCTCAAGTTAAAAAAAAAAAATCGTGTTATTTTATCTTACCGTGTGATAAATCAAGCTGCGATGTTTTATTACTTTCATGCTATAATTCAGCTCAAGTTAAAAAAATCATGTTATTTTATCTTACTGTGTGATGAATCGAGCTGCTATGTTTTATTACTTTCATGCTATAATTCAGCTCAAGTTAAAAAAATCATGTTATTTTATCTTACCGTGTGATAAATCGAGCTGCGATGTTTTATTACTTTCATGCTATAATTCAGCTCAAGTTAAAAAAAATCATGTTATTTTATCTTACCGTGTGATGAATCGAGCTGCGATGTTTTAATACTTTCATGCTCAAGTTAAAAAAATCATGTTATTTTATCTTACTGTGTGATGAATCGAGCTGCTATGTTTTATTACTTTCATGCTTTAATTCAGCTCAAGTTAAAAAAATCATGTTATTTTATCTTACCGTGTGATAAATCGAGCTGCGATGTTTTATTACTTTCATGCTTTAATTCAGCTCAAGTTAAAAAAATCAGGTTATTTTATCTTACTGTGTGATAAATCGAGCTGCGATGTTTTATTACTTTCATGCTATAATTCTGCTCAAGTTCAACATTTCATTATGTTCCAGTGTATGACGGACTCGAATGCGGACTTAGAGACTACATGCAGCGAGTGATGAGCCTGTCCAGACACACACAGCTGCGAATCGGATTAACCCCTTGACTGGCAATAATTATTTAGGTCAGCTGCAACACACATGCCGTATGCTCTGTCAGCGCTATGTACATCAATGTAGGCTTCTCTATTTGTTGGGAATCTATGCAAGAAATAACACTGACTGGTGTATAATAAAGTTCTTCTTTCACATCCAGTATAAAACAAAAAGGGCTCACTTTCTGATTTGTTGAGTATTTATTGAATTCATTACATGTTTATAATATCGTGTGAATATTTCCACAGACAAACACACAAGCGCTCAACACAAACCAACACAAAAAAGGAGTGATAAGCCTCAAGTCTCCTCTTCTTCTTCTTCAGGATTATCTTCAAGATCGTCACACATGTTTCCTTCATCACAGTCTGCATCATTCACAAATTTCCTCAAACATTTCAAGGCACTGTGAGTCTGAGACTGCCGCTGTGTTGCTTTTTTGAAAAAAGACTGGTTTCAATTCCCCCCCCCCCCCCCAAAAAAAAAAAAATAAAAATAAAAAAGGTTTCGTAAGAACTGTATGACTGAAAAAGGAAGAAATAACTTTTTTTTTTTTTTTAAACCTTTCCTCTGTTAATTTAACAGAGACAGGCTTCACATAAGGCTCTGAGGTAAGGCTTGTCAGGTACAAGCGTAAAAGCAACAATCCTTGTTTCCAAACAGCCATCAATGCAGATAAAAGATGTCATAGCTATGTGGCAATTATTCAGACAGTGAACGGTGTCATTAACCATATGGAAAAATTTTTTTTAGTGGATCTCTTATGGCCGAGTGTTAGGACATGTATTGAAGCTCGCTTGGCTTATATATAAATATCAGAGACTGAGATGAGCTTACAGTTGGGCCAACAGCAAAGTGAAACCTATACGATCATTGTTTTTTCCTCTGCAATGGGAATTCATTTACAGCTTAGTCTTTTGTCAAGGACTATGGCTCTCAAACTTGGAGGCAAGGCTGCACTGACTCTTAGTGCTGGCAGCCTTGGGGGGGCTAGTTTGTCTTTGGGGACCATCCCCAACGTCGACTGTCCTAAAGCCCTCTTGGCCGAAAGAGTGGGGATGTAACTTGCGCAAGACATTCTCCGCTATAATCACATCACAGCCCAGAGAGTCGGGACAGCAGTTGCCTCCACTGCTTTTCTGACAGTCGTAGTCGAACACGACAGACGATCATACATACACTGGAGCTTCGTTCCTGCAGTCCGAACCTGACCTCCAACCTTGGGTCTCTGTGCGGTTCCTCTTTAACTGCTTGCACCACAAACTGTGCACCGTTCACTTGATCACCATCACTTGTTCTTTGCTGAAAAGTCAAAAAAATTCATCACAGAAAATTGTTGGAAATCCATGATAAAAATCATCAGAAAGCCATGATAAAAAAAAAAAATTACATGGATTGACAGCCACATCATACTTAATTCTCAGAAATCCATGACAAAAATTAATATGGATTACCAGCAACATCAAAGTAAACTGTCTGAAATCCATGACAAAAATTAACATGGATTACCAGCAACATCAAAGTAAACTGTCTGAAATCCATGACAAAAATTAACATGGATTACCAGCAACATCAAAGTAAACTGTCTGAAATCCATGACAAAAATTAACATGGATTACCAGCAACATCAAAGTAAACTGTCTGAAATCCATGACAAAAATTAACATGGATTAACAGCCACTTGTTATCATCTAAAATTCAGCAATAACTTCATGAATTTCAATTAAAAAAAAAAAAAAAAAAAAAAAAAAAATTGCCTGAATACATATTATCACTGCATGAATACATTTTTTCCTGACATACAGGCTGCAGCTAATGTTCAGAAAGAAAAAAACAAACCCAACCAGAACTCTTAAAAGAAAACAAAAAAACCCCAGCAATTTTCCTAATCTAAGCTTGCCTAGCAGTTTACCACACTGAATTTCAATCCTACCCTTTTGCGCATGCGTTGCTTGATGTTTCTAACATCATGCAGGTTCAGTCGCTTGCCAAATCTCCCCTCTGCATGATCTCGAACCACCTTTGACGAAACCTTCATTCTGAGGTAGTGCTGAACCTCTTTCTCTTCTTCTGCAGTCAGCAGGCGGTTTTGAGGGTACAGAGCATAGACCTCAGCCCCTGGAGAGGCAAAATGTCAAAGACTGAAGTCTTCAAAATAAAACACATGCGCTCAGACAAGACAAGACAAGACAAAATCTTTATTAACGAGGGTAATAGATAAGCAAGTAACATGCTTTTTTACATCCAGCCCTCGCCCTAAACAGGGAATAAAGCTAAAAAAGCAAAAATGAGCACAAAATAAATATACCATTATTTCACCATTCAAAGCCATTCCACAAAAGGAAAAAGAAGAGAAGAAAAGAGGGGGAAAAAAAAAAATCATGAAACACACACACACACACACACACACACACACACAGAGAAATGCACACAAATGCACCCACTCAAGAGAGAGTGAGAGGGAACCCACAAATTGTCGAAAGCAATGTTGGATTTCAGGTGACGTCAATTTTTGTGAACAAGTACATTTTTAGATTTTGCTTAAAAGTTGTTGTGGTTAGTAATATTTTTTAAAACGTGATGGTAAATTATTCCAATACGTTCCCCCGCTGTATGTTAGGCTGGACTTAAAAAGATCAAGATTTGGACGAGGTATATGCAACCACTGAGTGGTCTGTAATCAGTATGCCTGCACAACAGGTCCTCTCCTCTCTGGTGCTTACCAAGGAAATGTTGAATTGGTGGGGAGGGTCTGAAATATCTGTCCATGCATTTTGTATTTGTATTTGTATTCCTTTTTATCACAACAGATTTCTCTGTGTGAAATTCGGGGCTGCTCTCCCCAGGGAGAGCGCGTCGCTACACTACAGCGCCACCCATTTTTTGGTATTTTTTTCCTGCGTGCAGCTTTATTTGTTTTTCCTGTCGAAGTGGATTTTTCTACAGAATTTTGCCAGGAACAACCCTTTTGTTGCCGTGGGTTCTTTTACGTGCGCTAAGTGCATGCTGCACACGGGACCTTGGTTTATCGTCTCATCCGAATGACTAACATCCAGACCACCACTCAAGGTCTAATGGAAGGGGAGAAAATATCGGCGGCTGAGCCGTCATTCGAACCAGTGCCCTCAGATTCTCTCGCTTCCTAGGCGGACGCGTTACCTCTAGGCCATCACTCCACTTTAACCCATGAACTCCTAGTCAGGTGTGTTACCACAGGGCAACTACCCTGTGTTCCGACAGAGATGGACCCCCTCTGACTTCAATGCTCAACCCGTCATCAGTTCCCGACTCAAGCCTCTGTGCTTCTCTTGTTGATACTTCTGTTGTTGTTTTTTTTGTTTTTGTTTTTTTCCATATTTTTCAATTCATTTACGTTTTCTTTTTTTTTTCTCCTCAAGGCCTGACTAAGCTGCGTTGGGTTATGCTGCTGGTCAGGCATCTGCTTGGTTGGGCCCCTGCCTTTCTATGCAGAGCCCTAGACACAGTGGATGCGAATCCCCTACCCTGACAGCCGTAATAGGCTGCGGGACCTTTGTCCTCTCTCAGATACTGGAGGACGGGAGCGTGGGGGTGACTGATGGCTTCGGCAGACGACAGTTATGGCGGGGCGGAAGTGTATATGGATTTGTCCGAACGCAGTGACACCTCCTTGAGTTTCTGATACTGATACTGATACTGAGCCTTGGAAAACCATCAAGACAGCTTGGTTATTACATTTTCTCCACTGGACTTCTGGCTGCGGCTGATCCAGCCAAATTTCAATAAGTAAAATACATTGATCTGGCTGACGAGAGTTATTCAAGGCTGGATAAATTTGTATTACGTCTTAAAAATCATTAATCATAAAGCGCTGTATATCTTCATGAAACTAAACATGAACCAGTTATATAACCATGGTGGATCACAAGTATGTAGAACAATGGTGGTGGAAGTAGTGTCAATCAACTTTCTGTCTGATATCC